>NW_006289087.1:1119171-1122348 GCF_000327345.1 Myotis davidii
CATCACTATACTTTAACTATGTTCGATTTGTAACAATGAAATCGGGAGTCACCACATTGTGAGGAACTGTATTAAAGGGTCGCAGACTTAGGAAGGTTGAGAACCACTGGACTAGAGGCCCAGTGCACAAAATTAGTGCACGGTTAGGGTCCCTAGTGGTTGCTGGCTGCCGCCCAGGGCCTTCCTTCATTCCGCGCCTTCCCCTGGTGGTCAACGCATGTCATAGCTAGCGATCGCACTCCCAGTAGATGGAACTCCCAAAGGGACTCTTGGCCTATGAGGCTTTTATATACACAGATGGGTGTCAGGCTGGCTGTTAGGGTTTGCGGTTGTGTTTGAGGTTGTATAGGTAACCACTGTGTGTGAGTATTTGTGCTTCTTAGAACCGGGAGGCATACAAGGGCTCATTTTTGTGGGCACAAACAGGGGACCTGCTCGTTATCCAGGGACAGGCTTTCAAAACTACAAACTGTCTATAGATCTATCTGAAGAAATAATTTTAAGGTTAAAAACAGTGTCAGTTTGTCGTCACGTTTTGCCCTCAGAGTCACACTGACTGTATTGCTTTTGCGCTCAGCTCTTGGTTCCTGTCCTCATTTGGGGATTATCATATGCGATCTGTGATATTCTGCCCGATCGTATGAGATAAGTTCATGAAGGTGATCCCAGTGTCCAGTGCGATGTCGGGACAGAGCGAGGCGAGTGCTGGGGGAGTGGGGGAAATTCTGTGTTTTGTGTTCTCTCTCTCGGATTCACCAAGCGCGTTCTTGGCGAAGTCTTCTCGTCAACAGCGCTGTTTAGCCTGCGGTTCCCCGAGCACGCACCCTTTTCTCAGGAAAGTCTGGGAAGCTCAGGGGACGGCAGTGGGGGAGGCTGGTGTCTGGGCGAGGCCCTGGGGGAGGCGATGTGTCTGCTGCAGAGGCCCCGTGGGGATCGCACGCCCCGAGGCTGGCATTCCCGGCCCCGGGGGCTCCGTTCCCACTTTAAGCTGTTTTCCTGGGCGGATGTTGTTTTCCAGTTTGAGTCTCAGAAGCTGGGTCACCAGTCCCTGTTGGGGAACAGAGCCCCGCCTGCCGCCCCGTCTCTCAGGCGCCCAATTCTTCTCTGAGGACCAGGCGCTGTGGGGTGAAGCCTCAGAGGGGTGCCAGGGGAGCTGGCAGGTGCTACCGTGGCTCGCCCGGCACATCTGCTTATTGCATGCCCATCAGGCCTCCGATGACAGCCTGGCTTTCCTTGCTCTGCCCGGCCCGGTGGATGCCAGCCGTTCCGGGTTCACTGCACACTTTGCTTGAGTGCTTTCTGGTCACAGCGGGGAGAGGCCACTGGCACACATGCCCTCGCTTTATCTAAGCCAAAGCCAACCTCACTCAGCAAATGCTGACGGGGCAGAGGTCACAGGCGGGGGGCGGGGGACGGGGGAGTGGCCGTTCTGCCCAGAGGGCACAGGCCAGCCACTCACAGGCAGCCCTGCCACACGTGGAAGGGCGGCACTGAGCACCGGGGTCCCCTAACTCGTGGCCAGGCCCTCCCTGGGCGCTCTCCTCTGTATGAGGAAGGGTCACCTGGCGCCACAGGCAGCAGGGAGGAAGGTCCTGCCCCGTCCAGAGGCTGGGACGTGTCTCTGAAAACAAACGTGTCTTCCCTCTCTTTTATTTTTTTTTATAATGATTTCAGAGAGCAGAAAGGAGAGGGAGAGAAACATCAAAGATGAGAGAGAATCACCAATCAGCTGCCTCCTGCACACCCCTGACTGGGGATCGAGACCGCAACCTGGGCATGTGCCATGACCGGGAATCGAACCGTGACCTCCTGGTTCCTAGGTCGACGCTCAACCACTGAGCCACGCCGGCCGGGCTGTGACCAATGAATTTAACAGCCCATCTGAGAATTATGAGTGAGGAGTAACAGGTCTGTGTACAAACTCGTCCGGGTGGCTAGCCTGCGTTTCTGTTCCTTCAGTGTTAGCCTCTGGGGAGGGGGCGCAGGGGGGCCCTCCATGGAGAAGACCAGGGTTTGACAAGGTTGTTATGACCCACAAACGAGGCTTCACAAACCTCGTCCATTTTCCCTCTGGTGTGTGGAAACATAGGCCATTAGCTGCCGATGGCTGTCAGGGCGATGACTGAGCCGCCGCTAAGCGGCTCCTGTCATGTCACCATCTCCTGGGGGCATCATTCGCACACAGCTGTCTGCCACAAGCTGACGCCTCTGTGGAAACTTTCAGACCGTGACTCAGTGCCCATCGGGGGACTCGAGTGTGCTGTGCTCCGGATGCCAGGCGTGGGATTGGCTCCCAGGGTGTCGTTAGGGCTCGTTATGCCAATTTGTGTGTGGGCGTCACAGAACACCAGGGCCCGGGTGGCAGAGCGATGCCCGGGCGAATGATGGCCGGGGACGTGGCCGGGTGCGAGGAGGGATGTCTGGCAGGAGGCGCTGGGAGGAAGTTGCCGCGAGTGGGGGTGAGAGACCCTTTCCCTTGAGTGGGGTCCACGTCGTGTCTCTGTCGCTAGGGCTTCAGACAACAGGAACAAGGGATTTTCAGCTCTCACATGGGAGAGGAGACTCTGAAACTCCCCAGGGAGCAGGTTGGGGCAAGGAGACGCCATGTCCTGCCAGGGAGCGGACCAGGGCCCGGCCGCCAGCTGTCAATACAAAGTCACGTTATTGGTTTCGTCTCATCACGTACAGGCCTCAATAATGGCTGAGTTTGCCTTTTCTAGTCTTTTTTTTTTAAATATATTTTATTGGTTTTTTTTATAGAGAGGAAGGGAGAGGGATAGAGAGTTAGAAACATCGATGAGAGAGAAACATCCATCAGCTGCCTCCTGCACACTCCCTACTGGGGATGTGCCCACAACCAAGGTACCTGCCCTTGATCGGAATCGAACCCGGGACCCTGAGTCTGCAGGCTGACGCTCTATCCACCGAGCCAAACGGGTCAGGGCCTTGTCTAGTCTTAAAGGCACCATATCTTAGAAAATACAAACATCCAGTGAGAAATGTGAAATGGGAAAATAGTAACCATTCTCAAAAAGTCTTCCAATCGCTTCCTTTTGATATAATGGCTCCCTCAGAAGCATCTAGACCAGTGGTTCTCAACCTTCCTAATGCCGCGACCCTTTCACGCAATTCCTCATGTCGTGGTGACACTCAATGTCATTGTTACAAATTGAACAT
>NW_006289087.1:1122516-1128334 GCF_000327345.1 Myotis davidii
CACAGGGAACCCTGTTTAATTTCTTCCTTGAATATTCTTTGAACCACACAATACCCATCATGATTTTCTTCATTAATAAGAAGTATGTCTTAATCCCCATTAAAATACCAATGACATATTTCAAAGACCTAGAACAGTGATGGGTAACCTTTTGAGCTCGGCGTGTCAGCATTTTGAAAAACCCCAACTTAACTCTGGTGCCGTGTCACATATAGAAATTGTTTGATCTTTGCAACCATAGTAAGACAAAGACTTATATTTTTGATATTTATTTTATATATTTAAATGCCATTTAACAAAGAAAAATCAACCAAAAGAATGAGTTCGCGTGTCAGAAGTTCGCCATCACTGCTGTAGGCTTTGAAATTCAGAAGCTCTCAGAGAAATCATGTATGTTGTAAAGAGCTTTGCTGATTTTATTAAAACTTTCTGAAATAGCCCAAGAATCAACATTCCCCCTGAAAATAAACTACCTATAAAGGGGACACCTCAGCCAGGCCGGCGTGGCTCAGTGACTGAACCAGGAGGTCACGGTTCGGTTCCCGGTCAGGGCACATGCCTGGGTTTCGGGCTCGATCCCCAGTGTGGGGCGTGCAGGAGGCAGCCGATCCATGATTCTCTCTCCTCATTGATGTTTCTATCTCTCTCTCCCTCTCCCTTCCTCTCTGATATCAATATAAATATTTTTTTTAAAAGAGGAAGCTTCTATTGTCCAGGCAACCTGTGCCCATGGAACCATTACCTGGCTGTAACACACCATCGTTGTGTCAGTGAATATAGGAAGGAGGTGGGAAGAGGGGAAAGGAGATGCCCAAGAATTTGTGACCTTGTTGTGTCCAGACAAACGGTGACCAGCTTCTCATGTCCAGTTGAGTCCTTTTCTCCTCCAATCGGCTGTCTCTCTCTCTCTCTCTCTCTCTCTCTGACGCTGTCCTGCAGCCGGAGCCTCTGGACTCTCTCCTCGCTCCCGCTGGCCGGCCTTCTCACCATGCTCCCCTCCAGGCCACTTTTCCTTCCCTGAGCTGATGGAATGCGCTGCAATCTAGGAAAACGCATCATTTTCTCGAGAAAAGGACAGAACTTCTATATTTGGCAGGAGGACGCTATTTAAAATTCTAAGACGGTTTCCCCGCGGAGGCCGGCGTGAAGGCAGGGCAGTTATTCCAAAAGCAAACAGGGACGCTGCCAGGAGGCTGATGGATTGCTCCTGCTGCTGCTGCTGGAACAAAAGCCACCGCGGCCGCTCTCCCCTCCCCGGGCGGCAGGGAGGGCCTGATGCCCGTGTGGCCGGATTGGAAGCGCCTCGCTGGAGAGAGAGGGATTTTGTGCCCAGTGGTTCTGGCCCCAGGGGAGGCCGGCTGGGATCTCAGCGACCCAGCTCCTGTGAGGCTGAGAGGATTGCAAATCCAGGCGCCATCCCCACGCGTCCCTGACGCAGCAGGGCGCAGGGCTCCTCGCCGCCCCTGGGTTAAGCTTGCCCTCCTCTCTGTCGCCAGAACCCACCCCCTGAATTTTCAAGCCACCGTCTGGCTTCAGCCAGTCCTAGCTGTTGTTTCTTTCTGTTGTTTTTTTGTTTGTTTTTTAATTTGGCCAACATTTGGCCAATTCTTTCAGATCTAACAGATGACGTTCCGTGTAACAGACACGATTGGGGTGGCTGTGGGTTTCACACTTGACTTTGTTCAGGACGAGAGACAAGTCCCTCGGGAAGTGCAACCCACATCTGTCCGTGAGCCCAGACAGACAGACAGACAGAAGCAAAGGGATACGAGGGGATGGACGTGTCTCACGGGTGTTTGCGTGTGAGTCCAAACTCACGAAATCACACACATTCAATATACCCGGTTCTCTACATGTCAGCCGTTCATGTGAACTGCGTGGGACAGGTGATGGTATCACTGCTAATCGCAGCAGCAGCAGCAGTTAGTCAAGAGGAGAGCGTCTGGAATACAAGTGGAATTTCAGCACACTCAAAGGATGGAAATATTTATAATTCAATGGGATAAAAAAATGTTCACCAGGAGTCATTTTAGTCGTCATGTTAGTTAACCCTTGAACAACCCGGCTGTGAGCCACACAGGTCCACATATATGTGGACTCTTTTCATCTTCATAGACGTATGTATGTCATTATCCTAAACAGATGACATAAACGTGCAGAGTTGGTACTATAGTACCGTACTGTCGATGTATAGTCTCTCCTTAAGATTTTCTTAACGTGTTTTTTCTCTGGCCTTCTTATTACAAGAATACAGCATGTGATGCCTGTAACTCACAAACCTGTGTGAATTGCCTGTATGTTATTGGTGAGACGGTAGGCTATTCGTAGTTACGTTTGGGGGCGTCCAAAGTTATCCTCGGATTTTCGACAGCCCCCGCGTGAGTACCCCCTCCCCCCCTGTGTTGTTCATGGGTCAAGTGTATGTATGTCCGTAGAGTCTCCCCGATGAGCATTCGGGGTGAAAGAGGGAACCCAGGTGTGTGTGTAGAGTTGACTGGCACCTGGGACTGGAGGCAGCCCTTCAAGGGCTTCAGGAAGGCAGGTGGGGGGTGAACGAGGAAGTGGGTGGCGATGGAGTCACAGAGATGGCTGGTCTTTTCCCTTCGGGTCAACCCCACACCATCAGCCCATCCATCCAAAGCGTTTCTTGCGAGGCTGATGACGGAGCAGGAGGGAGGAGGCAGAGAGAAACAGGTGCACTGAGCCAGGCAGACTCATGAAGAGGCTGGGGCTGTGGACAGTCGGGGGCCGTGGAATTGAGGCTCAGGTCCGCTCTGTGCCCAGGATACACCCCAAACCGAGCTCGTCAGCTCCGCACCAACCTGCCTCCCGTGGCTGCCGGGGGCTCTGCTAACATTTCATTTCTTCCTTCTGCGGCCTCATATCTAGCCAGTCCCCAAGCCCCGGCAAACTTTGATTCAACTACCGGCAGACGTGGCTCACACGGCACCCATCAGTCACTCTAACCCCGACACCATCTTCCTTGCCGATTTAAATTGGTTTCGGGGGAGCCTGGACCACAGGGCGCATTTAGAGTTATTACATGCAGCCCCGTAATGATCGCGCCGGCGCCCCAGCTGCTTCCAAAACACCGCTGTCATTCCACGCGGGAGTGCGGCCCCCCTGCCCACTGCTTGCTCAGGACAAACAGTCTCATGGTAACGAGCAGCCATCCGTTCTGCCTCCGGGAAGGTTGGTTTTATTTACAACAGCGACTGTGGGGAACACCGGGCTGTGCAGGGGGGAGGGAGATGGATGGTGGAGTTTGCAGGGCCCAGGACCCGCCGCAGAGTGAGCGAGTTCTGCACGGGGACTCAAGGTCGCCTCAAGGTCGTTTGTCGACTCCACCACAGCCATCAGAGGTCGGGTCTCTTTGTTGTTGCTTCCCTGCTCGGGGAGGAGATATTCTGTTTGGCATCCTGGTTGGTTTCCTGCCTTTGTTTCAGGCCGGCTGCTCAGAGGAGGGAAGGGATGAGAAGGGGCTCTTCTGAGGCCGTGAGCTGACAACGGCTCATCCCCAGGTTTGGACCGAAGGCAGCGGGAACACGGGACCAGATCCCTGCTCTCCCCCATCCCCCCCGCCTGCCAGTTTCCGAAGGAATTTGTCATTGGGATGTTGGCGTCCCTCCCACGCCCTCTCGTTATGCAGAAAACGTAAAAATGTCCTCCCGTTCGGTAACGTTATTGGTGGTCTTATAAACACGGTCCAGGGAAAGATTTGGGTTGACATAGATGGATTTGGTTCTTTGGTCCTGCTTCATCTTGGGTTTACATTTTCTAGTTTGGACACTCACAGGAGTGAAATTCATTAGGAGATGGAAATTCGTTAGGAGACAGAAATGAGGAGATGGAAGCAGTGGGAGGGGCTGCAGGGCACAGAGAGAGGAGGAATGAATGAATGAGCGCCCCAGCAGGTGCCACAAAAAATCCCAAACCTGCCTTGACACCCGGAGCCCAGAGGAGACCCGACGGGGCAGGACCCCTGTCGGGGACGGAGGGAACCGGAGCTCCAGGCAGATGCCCTGCGCTGGGCCAACGCTGGGTGGCGGGAAGCCACCGAGGAGGCACAGGTCAGGGTCCGGGGGTGGGTGACAGGGACGTGAATCCAGAGGACGACTGAGGATCAGAGCAGCCGGATGGGTTGACCTCAGCCCGTGGACCAGACCGCGCTCCGACCTGGGGCCTGAGGGACTGCGCTCACGTGTCCACTTGGGACTGTGGTGTCTTCTGTGTGTTTAGCAGTCAGAGCCCATCTCCTGCCTCTGTTAGAGGAATGTCTCCAGAGTACTTCTCTCTCTCTCTCTCTCTCTCTCTGAGCAGGTTTGTTCTGTCTCTCCTTCTAAAAACGACATTTGCTCTCCCGTCCAGGGATTTGCGGCGGGGAGGGAAGTAGACCAGGCAGTCTGAGTATTCCCACCTGGAGACCGACATCTATTTAATTAGAAGAGAAAACGAGGTTTGAGTTCTTTTAATTAACCGCTTGGAATTCAATTAAACCAACTTCCTCAGCAGCAATCACCACTCACTCGCATTTCGTCCGGCTGGGCACCGTACCACCTTGGTGAGGGAGGTTTGATGACTCCCAGGTTAGAGACGAGGATTGAGGCTTCTGACGGTTGAGCAACTTAACCACCGTGCTGAAAGGATGCGTCCCTAAAGCCACTTGGGTGTTTCGTGGTGGGACTAAAAAAAATAGACGGCAAAGTAGACCTTCTGAGAAAGAAACGCAGCTATTGTAAGAAAACAAGTGAGACTTTTGAGTAGAAGTTGAGCAATTTTTTGTTTTTAAAAGTGTATACATTTTTTATTGATTTCGGAGAGGAAGAGGGAGAGAGAAACATCAAGGATGAGAGAGAATCATGGATCGGCTGCCTCCTGCATGCTCCTCACTGGGGATGGAGCCCACAGCCCGGGCATGTGTCCTGAGCAGGAATCGAACCGTGACCTCCTGGTTCATAGGTTGACGCTCATCCCCTGAGCCACGCCGGCCGGGCAAATTTTTCCTTTTTTAAAGAATATATTTAGAAAGAGATAGAATAGAATACAGTGAGGCATAATGAGAATCACTTTGATGGCGGGGGGGGGGGATTTTGCAGATGACTGGAGGGAAGGGCAGGGCTCGACCAGAGGGCGACTCGATACCAGGCGTCCCCGCCCAGGGGTCCCCGTGCCCAGCGGGCAGGCCCGGTGCTGCTCGTTGGACACTCGAAAGGGTGATGTCGTGGGAACGTCCTTAGAAGACGCAGATGTGGGGTGCTCCTCCCGGCGCCTCCCACCTGTGATCCTCCTTTAACCCTGAGATTCTGAGATCCCGTCGTCAGTGCCAGCCCTGCACACAGTCTGCGGGTCAGCTCACCGGCGGCTCGAACCATCGGCTGCATTGAGAGGTCCCACCTGCCTTTCTTTCTTCCTTTTTTTTTTTTTTTTAGAGAGAGAGTGGGAGGGAGAGCGAAGACAGAGAAAGAAACATCGATGTGAGAGGGACACAGGGATTGGTCGCCTCCCCGATGCACCCCGACCGGGGCCGGGGATCGAGCCTGCAACCCAGGTCCATGCCCTGGACCGGAATCAAACCTGGGACCCTTTCGTCTGCAGGTGGATGCTCTATCCACTGAGCCAAACCGGCCAGGGCCCACCTGCCTTTCTTTCTACTCCTCCACGGGCGGTCCCTGGGAGCTGCTTGCCACAGTGGAGCCTCGGCCAATAAAACAAAAATGGGCCGCGCTCACTGAACATTGCAATTGCTTTGTTTTGCTCCACGGACACCCTGCACCGTGACAGGGCCGAGAAGTAGACCTGAATCCCCCTTCCCCTGGCC
>NW_006289087.1:1133169-1137487 GCF_000327345.1 Myotis davidii
CGCCTTTCCGGGGAGACCCTGCAGACGGCAGAGCTCCTGGGCAGGAAACAGCTCTGGCCGCGTGGCTGGGGGGTAGCCTCTTATTAGATAAGCGGGTTAGACACACCGCAAAGGACGGACGGTTTCTAGAAGGAGCCACAGAGCCCATTGAACATCTATAACGCGATTAAACCGCTGCCTCGAGCTCCGTGCGCGGACTCCCCCGGGGGACAAACACCCCATAAATATGGATCAGCTGGTCGCGCGTCGCCTTAAATTAACTCGGTGGCCTTCGCGGAGCAGCGCAGCTGCCCGGCGAATGTGTTGGCAGCCCCGAGCAGTTATATTTTTCTCCTCCAACTTTGTATTTTAAAATCACATTATATTTACAGAAGAACGGCCAAGGCAGTACAGCCTGTTCTCGAGTACCCTGGGCCCAGCCGCCTTCAAGGCAGCGTCTTACATAACACAGGGCTCTCTCACCACAGAGAACTGGGGGGGGGGGTGAAGGAGTTAGGGGCAATGGCCAGGATGCCTCGAACCTTCTATGGCATGAAGGGGTGGGTGTGTGCGTGTGTGTGCTGGGGCCAGGGGTAAACATTCACTAATGAGCTATTTCTAGAGGAAGAGCAGTCGGGAGAGAGGCTGTGTCCAGGCCAAAGAACACTCCTCCTGGCCGTTTCCACGTGTCGGAAGTTGCCTGAGCCCGTCGTGTGGCAAAACCGACACGATTCTCCCTGGGAGTCATGGGCGCGTGGCCGCTGCACACACGGTCAGGACACTCCCTGTGGAATTAATCACAAGAATCTCTCCTTTTCACAGCCCATAGGCTCGTCCCCAGGAGAATGGGCAGCCGCTCTGGGACCCTGAGGGCACAGTCTGCTTCCGAGGAGACCCAACCGCACCGGCATTGACCCCAAAAGCAGACAGTGGGAGCCTGGGTCCTGGCCAGCCCCCAGCTCGAGGATAAGTGCCCAACGACTTTTCTACTCCAACCACCGTGTGAGTCTATTTGAATTGAATTTCTTTTCATTGAGCCATAAAGAGTCATAAATGATGCACACAAATGTTTCCTCGGCTCAAGAAAATAACCCTTGCCCAGCCAGCGTGGCTCAGTGGTTGAGCACTGACCTATGAATCAGGAGGTCACGGTTTGATTCCCGGTCAGGACACATGCCTGGGTTGCAGGCTCATTCCCTAGTGTGGGCCGTGCAGGAGGCAGGCGATCTATGATTCTCTCACATCATTGATGTTTCTCTCTCCCCCTCTCCCCTCCTCTCTGAAATAAATAAAAATATGTATTTACTAGAGGCCCGGTGCACGAAATTCATGCACGGGTAGGGTCCCTAGGCCTGACCGGCAAGCAGGGCCCATCTGTGGGGCAACCAGCGAGGCGATCAGGGGGTGGGAGGGCATGCTGGCACCCACCTTAGCCGGCCTGGGGCTTGCAGACTAGGAGCAGCTCCTGCATTGAGCGTCTGCCCCCTGGTGGTCAGTGTGCATCATAGCGACTGGTCGTTCCACCGGTGGTTCTGCCGTTCGGTCGATTTGCATATTGGGCTTTTATTATATAGGATACTTTTAAAAAGCAGAAACCCAGGGTGGGGCTGAAATGCTGGGCACCAGATCTGGGAAGGCGCTGCCCATAGACACAGCCCATGACCTTGACCCCCACCTCTGGGAAACTTGGAGTCAGGGATACTTCCCAGGGAGCGTGACATCTACATGTGGGTGTCTCCACGGGCGTATGAGGTAGGACGCACAGGCCCGAGCCCGTCACGTACGCGACGGTGGATGTAATATAAAACACTGGCCGTTTCATGAAGACCTTCTGGATGTTACTCGTCTTCAGAGATGGCCAGCGTGCAGACAACACGGACACAGAGAGATGGAGAAAGAGCACCTTTTCCCTTTAGAAAATAGAGACGTTTGGCACAGTAAATCCTGGTTAGAAATAAGTAATAGAAACTTCGCAGCGGGAGAAAGTTCAAACCCAGAATGATAGCCCCCTGTCAAAGCACATCTCTGGTTTAATTTTAAAATTCACTAGCGGCGCTGCTCCCTTAGCTTGGGCATTGCCACCTGGAATAGAGCCGCTCCCGGTGGAGTAACGGGAGGCCTGTGACGGCTGAGGAGTTAGACGGAAGGTGGCGGCTTTCACCTTTCGCCCTCCGGGAAAGGAGTGAGGGGGAGGGTTGTTCCTTAGGCGGGAATTTTCAAGGCTGGTGTCTGGAGACTTCAGCATAAACGTCCTCACCCCCATTTCACTTTGGAATGAAAGCACCACGGGCATTTGTGGGAACTTTCTAAGCACCGAGCCCTCACCGAGGGGATCTGGGAAGGTCCACGGGGCTGAGACTCACAGCTGGGCCCGTAGTTCTTTTTTTAAAAAAATTAATCAATATTGCCCTAACTGGTTTGGCTCAGTGGATAGAGGGTCGGCCTGCGGACTGAAGGGTCCCAGGTTCGATTCCGGTCAAGGGCATGTACCTTAGTTGCGGGCCCAGCCACGATGGGAGAGAATCGTGGATCAGCTGCCTCTTGCATGCCCTACACTAGGAATGGAGCCTGCAACCTGGGCATGTGCCCTGACCGGGAATCGAACCCTGACCTCCTGGTTCGTAGGTCGATGCTCAACCACTGAGCCATGCCAGCCGGGCAGGGGCCAGTGGTTCCTCACAGCCCGCTGTGAACACCCACATAAGCCCTCCCCGCATGGTCATGAGGCACTTAGGTCAGAATCCAGGAGCCAGAGGGTGAGGGAGGGGCCTCCTTTCTGGTTGGGATGTAGAAAGTTACAGGAGACGGTTGCTTCTCCCCTAATAATACGCCAGATAAGCTGCAAAACCATAGTTTTTTTTGTGTGTTTTTAAAATCCATCCGCATGCCGAGGACAGAAATAGAGTTAAATGACCTAAAATCTAGGAAGTGATGTGCCCTTCCTTGAAGCCAGGACACATTGTCACTCAGGCGGGCGAGTGGGGGAGGGATCCCCCATAGACCGAGGGGGGGGGCGCGCCCAGGAGAAACGAGTGGAACTTCTAACACGTTTTTAACGACTGTGTTCGGGATGAGATAAAGGAGAAGACACACACCCAGCCACCCAGCGGCCTGCACGCACCCACCCTCCAGCGCAAGCAGGTCAGGGCGTGCGGTCAGGCTCCAGGCTCACGGCTAACACATCACGACAGACCTGCAGGGGTGTGGGCTGTGACAGGGCAGGACGCGCCTTGGGGACAACTGGGCCTGTGGGCGTGGGAGCAGAGGGAGACGTGGGCAGAGCTTGCGGCGGCCCAGGATCGTCGCGAACACAGTGAGGAGGAGGAAAGGCAGAGCATGGCACAGGCCCTGGGCCCGTCACACCACGGAGGGCGCCTCTGGCCGCAGGGCTGTGGGAGGTGCCCAGGTATCTGGGGGCCCCTCAGCGTCCATCTGGTTGACCTGGGATTTCAGACTCTGCCCCCATCTCCTCCATCACCATTTCCATCAGAATAGAGTGACTGCCCCCAACACTCGTCTTCCTTCAGGTGAGGGCTGGGCAAGCAGAGGCCAGAGCCTTCTCTAAGCCTCACACCCACCCCACACCAACCCCACACCCACCCTCTCCCACTCCAACCCCACACCAACCTCATTCCCACACCAACCTCACTCCCACTCCAACCCACTGGACAGCCTCCTCTCTGGCTGTGCAGAGCCACCCCGACTCCCTCTCCTGTCAGACACTTCCATTCCCATCCTTTTATCTTTCCACATAATTATTTTATCGATGAATATTTGATGACAGTTTGCAAGAAACCCATTTTCAAAAGCCCTTTTCAGAACATGCCTCGGAGTTTAATAATCTTAATGGGAGAAACTATTTATAAACTGCACAGCTCAGAGCCTTGTTATCAGGGAGAATTATTTACTTATTTAGAATCACAGTTTCAGCAAGAAGTCTAGTCAAGGCCCTTCTTCGTGTTTTTTTCTGGGCTGCAATAATTGCACTATCTCCGAGTAGATTTGACAACGAAATTCAAGTTTTAAGTAATTTTAGAGCTGTAACTTCAGTCCTAGCATACATTTTTAACTCATGTTCTTATAAAGAATAACCATAAATTCCATGTCCTCGCACAGATATAGAAATTGTTAGATATAACATTGCTATGGCGTTTGAAAGGTCTTATGTCCATAAATAAAGATATTGTGGAGAGTAAGTTGTCCTTTTAGCAGTGCAACCATTTTGTTAGGATGCAATTAGTGAGAGATGGTCCGTGGACTTGAGTACAGTGTTCCTTTTTATGATCACTTTGTGCAAAAACTGACAAATTCTGAGGCAGACGGGGGCGGGCGGGGGGTG
>NW_006289087.1:1137550-1142106 GCF_000327345.1 Myotis davidii
GGAAGTCCACACTGGATATGGGCTCTGGGCTCCTGTTTGCCAAATCTGTGCAATCCTGGACCCTATCTTGGCATCCTTGAGGCTCAGTGAGTGCACCTGGCATCCCACGAGCTGAGGTCAACAAGGCACAAGCCACTCAGGATGGTGGGCCCTCCAGACGCCCACGGGCACGGGGGCACCACAGCTCCATGCCCACGGGTCCTGAGTCTGCGCCCAGGGCCTGGACGAGCCTGGTTCCTGCAAACAGCCACGCGAAGATGACGGCTTCGGGTGCAGCCTGTGACACACCCCGGAGGGGGGCCCACAGTCCAGCTGGGAGCAGATATGTCGAGACCCATCGCCCCCCCCCCTTCTAGGTGTGCACCCTGAGGAGCTACGCGCACCCCCCGCCAGGAAGCAGAACCAGCGGCTGGAGAGGGTGTGAGAAGGGGAGGCAGCCGGATCCCAGAGAGGGGCCCTGAGAGAGAAAAACCCAGGACACGCCGTGGAGGGCGACCGGGAGTCCCATTTACATAAACCAAGTTGACACCCACGCTGCCGTTTGCATAGGAAACCTACCAGGCATCGGCCTGTCTGCCGACTTTGGAGACACGGATCATTGAAAAATTAATGAACAAGTCAAGAGCGACGGCGAAGGCGAGACGGGTGTCTCGCATGAATGAATGATGATGATCAGCAACAAACCGAGGAATAAGATTTATTCCAAAGTCTGCATCCGAAGTCCAAAGAAGGAACAGCCCCGGCCGGTTGGGCTCGGCGGATAGAGCATCGGCCTGTGAACCATAGGGTCCCGGTCAAGGGCAGGTACCACCATCGTAGGCTCCTCCCTGGCCGGGTGCACGCAGGAGGCAAACAGTCAAGGCATCGCTCACACATCAATGTTTCTCTCTCTCTCTGTCTCTCCCTCTCCCACTCTCTCTAAAATTCAACGGGGGAAAAATATCCTTGGGTGAGGATTAACAGCTACCAAAAAACAGTCAAAATGACCAAAATAAAAAGGGCGGGGGGTAGTGGTCAAGCAAGGGCCTGTAGTTTTGCCCGTTGCTAGGCACCCGGGACCTCCGCCCTGGAGACACTCTGCACCTCCCAGCCTTCGTGCTCGGCTCACGCCTGTCCAGCTGCCAGTGGGGAAGGTGATACAGAACTTATATTCCCCGGAGGGGATAACCTAGCATTTATTTCTTTTTCTGGCCGTAATGTGCTTTTCTATTGCTTGGCATTCGGTGGGTGCCCTGGGTTGAGGTTGCTAGGACACAGCCAGCATCTTCCGGAGAGGGCACCATGTCTCCCAGCGATGAATAATTCAGAGGCGATCAAGGGTGAAATGCTGGTATCGGATTTTCTTCCTCGAATCGTGCGCTCTGAAAGCGGTGCCCTGGGGAGAGGATGCCATTGATTTTCCCGCGACTTCTCCGGGGAACGTGTCCACGAAAGGGTCGCTCCAGGAGATAAAGAGGCAGAAGCCCTCGAGGAATGTATAATGCGGTCGATGCGGACGAAGATCTAGCGAGGAGACGCGGGCTGCACGTGGGACATGGCACGTGGTCCTGATGTCTCAGTTCCGTGTTGCAGGCACTGACTGTTCAGAACTACGTCCCGCCCAAGACGGGGCCGGGTCATCGCATGGACAGGACAGATCGCAAGTCCCGGGGAGGAGGTGGGGGAGGAGCTGGTCTTCCCGCAGAAGCCACAGGTGAGGAGGGCTGATGGGCCATCGAGTCGTCGCTGCTGTGGGAGCTGGGAGGTGGCACATCTGGGACATCTGTTCACAGAGGAGCTGGCAGAACTGGTTGGTGGTGTTAAAGGGCAAACCACGGAACGGAGTCACTTGTGCTAAAGCCCATGGCACCGCACGGAGGCTCACTACCTGACCTTGTTTTGTGTGGTTTTTTAAATATATTTTTATTGATTTCAGAGAGGAAGGGGGGCATGCGGCCCGCCGACCGCGGGTTTGACATGTTTGGGTCTCTGTGGTCGGGAGGTGCAGCAAGACCTCAGGCTGATGGCTTCCCGCTAGGAGAGCAGCCCCCATCCATCAGGCCCGGGCCCAGGCCTGCCGCCCCACATTCTGGAACGTTCTGATGGACCTACCGCCTGAGGCCCCTCCTCAGTGTCCGCCCGCGTGGGAGAGAGAGATGGACTCTTCCCATTTCTTTTCTTTTTTTAAAATATTTTTTATTGATTTCAGACAGAAAAGGAGAGAGAGAGAGATAGGAACATCAATGATGAGAATCATGGAGCGGCTGCCTCCTGCCCGCCCCCTACTGGGGATCGAGTCCGCAACCCGAGCAGGTGCCCTGACCGGGAATCGAACCCGGGACCCTTCAGTCCGCAGACCGACGCTCTATCCACTGAGCCAAACTGGCCAGGGCCGCCTTCCATTTCTTAGCAACCCCTGGGGAGCTCTGCCTGGCATCACCTCACACCTTCGGAGGCACCCCCGTTCCCTGGGGACTGGGGTAATTCAGCGCGTGAGTTACATAACAATATGCCTGGATTCGAGTAGGCTTGAGTCTCAATTTAATTATTTCAGCAGAAACATTGGAGCGGTGCAGAGCTGTCACGGCAAAGGCACGCTTCCCACCTCGCCGCTCCCAGGCGGGGTTTTGACAGCAGCCGCTCTATTTTGGAGCAGCCAGCCTCAGGTTCTGACAGAGCCCCCGTGTTCCCAGGGAAATTGTTAATTTGAAAGCTGAGGTTCCTCTTGAGAAATTCTGAAAGGTACTTCATCATCATTTCTCATGAAATAAAAATTGGGAGCCTCTTCAGGGACCTGCGGAATGAGATTTCCTCCTGCAGCCAAGGTCTCCCAGGTCATGTCACTCTGCTCTCCGGACACTTGAGAGATAATAGCATCCCCGATCGTCCTGAGGAGATGGAGGCTCGTGAGCGCGCTCATTACGTTCATTTATTGAGTCTCTGACATTCAGGAAGGCGAGGCAGGAGGCAAGAAACCATGGGAGAGAGTTGTTCCAACTAGGAACTCGTCCAGGCCTGGCCGGCTTGTGTGACACGTGCGTGAGGCCATGTCTCCGGGGAAGGAAGGAAGGAAGGAAGGAAGGAAGGAAGGAAGGGAGGGAGAGAGGAAGGAAGGGAGAGAGGAAGGAAGGAAGGGAAGGAGGGTGGGAAGGAGGGAGGACCAATGTGGAGGCAGAAGATTTCAAGTGCTGAATGCAAAGGGCAAAGACGCCAGATCACATGACCCCGCCTTCATCGATGACCACAACGTCCCTTATAGAGACATTCAGCTACTAACATGTGATCTAGAAACATGGCAAACTAAAGTAAGATTCCATTGCGTGTTAAAAGTGTTAAGTGATGCCGTTTTAGATGTAAAAATCAACTTCTTTCCCGTCCGGTTCAAGATCCTGGGAGGTAATAGTTTAAAATGGATGACTAGGGCCCTAGCGGGTTTGGCTCGGTGGATAGAGCATCGGCCTGTGGACTGAAAGGTCCCAGGTTCGATTCCGGTCAAGGGCACATGCCCGGGTTGCGGGCTCAATCCCCAGTTGGGGACGTGCAGGAGGCAGCCCATCAATGATTCTCATTGATGTTTCTCTCTCATTCTCACCCTTCCCCTTCCTCTCTGAAATCAATAAAAATACATATTAAAAAACCAAAACCATAAAATGGGTGACTACGTGTCTACTCTTTTCATGCACTGAAGAGGGACTGCATCTCCATTCCACATGAGGCAGCCGTTCAGTGTCCAATGCGCTCTTGTGGGTGGAGGTCACCCAGAGGACCTGACCACTGTTGGACCTGTGATCAGCGCCCGGGCAACCCAAGGCCCCTCATCCCTCCCCGTCCCCTGTGTCCTTGAGATGCACCCACAGTGGGAACTCTTCCAGGAGCTCAGCCTGGAGAGGGGAAGGTGCGCTGAGGCCACCTGGACGGAGCCCAATTCATGTGAAACTTCTCCCAAGCGCCATGAAGACCCACTCCTCTTGGGGGTGCCCAGGCCAGCCTTCTAGTAGGTTCCCTTGTTTATTAATTCTGCACCTACGACCCGCCGGGGTCTGCCTGCTCCTCCATCTCTCCTACACGAGGGCAGGGATCGAGTCAACGCCTTGTCCCTTTGGGAACCCTCGGCTTCTTGCAGACAGTGAGAGATGGTGGAGCTGCAGCTGTGGCACCTTCTGCATTCATCTTGTTTCTTCTCGCAACAGCCTCCCAGGCATCCCCCGACGTCTCCCGGTCTGCTTTCCTGGGCTCCGGTTCTACACATGTTTTCTTTCCTAACGACAGTCCGAGAGGCGTTAGTTATTGAGTGGAATCTGTAGAGATGGTTTCCCTGCCTGGGAAAATGGCCGTTCAGCAAGGTTTCTCTCCACGCGAAGGCACAAGAGTTGAGGAGTATTGTTTCAGGGACTGGGTGAGCTGCCCTCTTCTCCGTCCTGTCTTAAAATCCTGCCACGCGATGAGCAGAACCCATATTCCCCGGCTCCCTTTGGCAGCAGGAAAGGTGGACCAGCATTTGTTTTATTTTTTTTAAAAAAATCCCAAGCAGTTTCATGGTGGACAAATATAGAACTGGGGGGGGGGGGGGGGGGGGA
>NW_006289087.1:1142228-1158834 GCF_000327345.1 Myotis davidii
AGTGAATCAATCTATACTTTTAAAGTCCACTTCACACACGGGTGAGAAAAAATGCCAGATTGGGGTTCCACTAGAAAATTCTAAAAGAGTTTTTTTAAAAAATATACTTTATTGATTTTTCATAGAGAGGAAGGGAGAGAGATAGAGAGTTAGGAACATCGATGAGAGAGAAACATCGATCAGCTGCCTCTTGCACACCCCCTACTGGGTATGTGCCCGAAACCCAGGCACATGCCCTTGACCAGAATCGAACCTGGGACCTTTCAGTCCTCAGGCTGACGCTCTATCCACTGAGCCAAACCGGTTTCAGCTAAAAGAGTTTTGATTGTGGGACTATTGAAATAATTACACTTCCAGGAGTATATATATATATAAAAAAAAATAGGTACACTTTGGATTCATTTGCACTAAGTGGCTATTGTGCTATGGATTTTGTCATTTTGCTTATTTGACAATCTAAGGGGAAAGAGGTCTGTGGCCCTGACCGAACAGTCAGGTATTGCATGTTTTCAGAATTCCTGCGGCACACCGGTTGAAAATCGCTTCTCAAATATAGCGACATGAACCGCTAAGCTGTAAATTCATGGAGATGGAATCATGATCTGCACCTCATCCTCCCGAAAGGACCTTTCCCCCAAATACCAGGGCATTGTCAGTGCCCTGGAAAGACATCGTTACCTGGTGGGGGTCAGGAAGGAGAGATGGAGGAGGCCAGGTGCGAGGGATAAATTTAAATATGAAATCAACCTCGATTGCTCAAGCTGATGTGAAACTTTCTGGAAAGTGTATTTGCCCTAGAAAAACATAATTTATGTAGATGGCTGGGATTGAAAACTCAAAAAAAATATGCCTGAGTTTGAAATAGTCTTTGAATATCTGAGTTGTCTGGTATACATGATTCATGGTGAGATTAGTAATGTGTCCCATTTATAAATATTACTCATTCTACGTTAAGAAAGATATTATTCTCTTAGAATATTGCCTACATGTGAAGGGTCAGAAGTTGACACTTGCCCTGTGGAATGTTATCCTAGAATCAGGACGCCCACATGGCAATTCAGTCTCCTTCCAATTATTTTTGTCTACATGGCAACAGCCAACAACCAATTATTAAGAAACCACTAGGTAACGGTTGGTGTGTAAATTTCACCTTGGCATTATTCATCTTTAAATAGACAGTTTTTTTTGTTAGCTCACTTTGCATTATATTTATATGTGGGCCATTTTGATCAACAGACATTAGCTATAACATTTGCTTAGTCTCACTTTCTCTTTCTATATAAATAATCTGACTCTCTTTTTTTTTCGGCAGAAATGAGTTTTTTTTTTATTTTCACTTCACTTCTCTGCTAAAGGCTTCTTTTTAAAAATATTTGTGTTGATTTTTAGAGAGAAGAAAGGAGAGGAGCCAGGGAGATAGAAGCATCCATGTGAGAAGGAAACAGTAGATCCGTTGTCTCCTGCACGCCCCCTACTGGCTCAGGGGTTGAGCGTCCACCTATGAACCAGGAGGTCACTGGTTTGATTCCTGGTCAAGGGCACATACCTGGGTTGTGGCTCGGTTCCCAGTGTGGGGCGTGCAGGAGGCAGCTGATCCATGATTCTCTCTCATCATGGATGTTTCTATCTCTCTCTCTCTCTCCCTTCCTCTCTGAAATCAATTTTTAAAAATATTTTAAAAAAATATTGGGAGGAGCTAATTTACTGCATCAGCTCTGTGGGTATCACCTGTCTTAGGAAGAGTTTGCTGATGGCGGAGTCGGGAGCTGTGTGGGGCGGTGTCCCGGAGCCCAGATGGTATGTGTGCGAGTGCGTCCTGGGACGGGGTTCCCGCTAACCCTTGGGGAAGCCTCATGGCACTTCCCTGAGCCACCCAGGCCCCACAGGGTGACTGTGCCACACGAGCCAAGTGCCTTTTGGTTGAAACATGTGGAAACATCAAGAGATCTGGGGGGAGCCCTGACCCGAGTACGCCACATATTAAAGGCCCGTTTGCCATACCCAGGCCAGAGGCCATTGACTCAGCAGTTGTCACCAGACACGCTGCCAGGTGCACCCTTAGATCACCTGCCTGCTCATGTTAACGTAACACAGATATCCCCCCTGGGCACGGAGCCTCTTTTGTTTGTGTGAGTATAAAAGGTGCCACTGGCCACTTCGCTCGCAAGAAAGCATGACCCCACCTACCTCCGGCCGCTCCTGTCTTTTTCCAGTTCCCGGCGTCCAAAGAGGCCGAGTCCCCGGCAGAGGCGCCGGGACCCAACAAGACGGAAGGAGGAACGCAGCCGCATGTAACCGAGAGAAGCTGTTTCGGCTGCATTTCCACGTGGCTGCTCCCCAACTCGGTGTTGTCTGCAGCCACTAGAGCTCCCCGCTGGGGGAGGTACACGCCTTCGGAGGGGCCAGCAATCAGGCATCTCAAAGCAGAATTAAATGGCTTTCTTTCTCGGTTAAAGTAATGAGGACCTTTAAATGTCCCCGGCGCTGAATTCATTTTCCTTCTCCAAAAGCACGCGCAGGTGTCTGGATCCGCGGGAGAGGAGCAGGTGCGGGGAGGTAATTACCTGGCGCCCGCCCGCCCGCACGTCCGCTCGTCTGGGGCCGCCCGCGGAGCATTTGGAAGAACCGACCGCAGGCCCCAGGTGAAAAGGTAGGAGAGGCGGAATCATGATTTGATTTTTTGTGGTCTTTTCTCTCTTCCTTTTTTTCCGCAACAATAGCGCCTCAGTGATCAAAGGGCTTTCCATTGGGAAAACACACCGCCTGGTAAACACACAACATTGCCCAGGGCCAGTGAGCATTTAAAAGGCTGAGCACCAGCTGCGGCCGGGCTGCCCTGGGGAACCCATTGTCACCGCCTCCGTCACGGGCTCAGGCGGCAGAAAGTGGCCCCGTGGACACCCGGGGTGGGAAACGTTAGACACAATCCCTGTGGGCCTGTGGGTACGTCTGCATTGTTCCAAAGGGGAAAAGGAAAGGAAAAGATCCTAAAAGTCACACTTGGGCCCGGCCAGTGGGGCTCCGTGGTTGAGCATCGACCTAGGAACCAGGAGGTCACGGTTCGATTCCCGGTCAGGGCACGTGCCCGGGTTGCCGGCTCGATCCCCAGTAGTTGGTCTGCAGGAGGCAGCCGATCAGTGATTCTCTCATCATGGATGTGTCTATCTCTCTCTCTCCCTCTCCCTGCCTCTCTGAAATCAATACAAATAAATTTTTTACAAAGTCACATTGGGGCCCCACTACCAGCTGACCACGCGACAGAGTTAGACAACCTGGACGGAGACTTCGAAAACAACCTGGTTAGCAGAGCCGGGCCGCTATGTCTGCGATGGAGCGTCCCTGCCGGGCTCCGTGCAACCACCCCCCCGGGCGCAGGTTTACTGCCCTTCCTCCCGGCCTGACTCAGCCCCCTGAGCATTAGATGGAGATCAAAAGGTCCCCGATCCTGGAGCGAGTGTTCGCGTCTGAGCCTGCTTTCAGGAGATTAGCAACCGATGCTGGTTTTGGCCTGGCCCTCCCTGGGCCGGCACTTCCCGTAAGTGACTCATTCGATTATGATTGCATTGCAGGCGGAGTGCAAGGATTTGCAGAACATTTAACAGGTTTATGGCCGATGAGCTAAGCTTTCAATTTTGATAATGCTGGTCTTTAAAAAAAAAAAAAAATCTATGAGGCCATGTCCAAACTCCTTCGCATCCTGGCTCATTCCTGGTGCCATAACTTAAGGTTTGGCACCAAAATATGGGCGTGCCCCACCCACCGGGGTGATGCTCCACTTCCGGGCACCGGCTCCTCTGCTCCCCCTCTTCTCAGAGCCCCCCACAAAGCACTCCCAGCTCAAAGACGAGTCGTTTAAGGCTTAGCATGTGTGTCCAGGCCTCAGAGAGCAACCCATCTTCTCACGCCTGGTGCACGCCTCTCCTCTGCCCTGTAGCATCTCTTCCTCGTCACTATCGGGCAGTGTGGGGACTCAGTTTCCTCAGCTATAGAGCTGTTCTTTTTAAAAATATATATATTTTCATTGTTTCAGAGAGGAAGAGAGAGGAAGGGAGAGAGAAACTTCCATCAGTTGCCTCCCATGCACACCCCGACTGAGGATCGACCCTGAAACCTGTGTCCTGACCGGGAATCGAACCCACAACATTTTGGTGCATGAGGTGATGCTCCAACCCATTGAGCAACCCTGTCCACGGCTGCTATATCTATCTATCTGTCTGTCTATCTATCTGTCTGTCTGTCTATCTATCTATCTATCTCTATATATATCCCTGTCCAGGGCTGCTATATCTATCTATCTATCTATCTATCCCTATCCAGGGCTACTATATCTATCTATCTCCCTGTCCAGGGCTGCTATATCTATCTATATATCTACATATCTATATATCTATATATATCTATTTTTTTAATATTTCTTTATAGATTTCAGAGAGGAAGGGAGAAGGAGAGAGAGAGATAGAAACATCAATGGTGAAAGAATCATTGATCGGCTGCCTCCTGCACACCCGCTACTGGGGATCGAGCTCACAACCCAGGTATGTGCCCTTGGCCAGAATCAAATCTGGGACCCTTCAGTCCACAGGCCGACGCTCCATCCACTGAGCCACTACAAGTCAGGGTGCTGTGTGTGGAGGTGCCTCCTTCCTGTAAATTGATGGGATTTAGGGGATGCAGAATTTGACCTTGACTCTCACTAGCCGGCCGCTGTTATTCAGGAGATGCATGCTTGCCTCGCGTCGAAAATCCCAAGTGAGATGGTGTCTCCAGTTGTTCACGCCGCGGCCATATGGGTGCTAATTAGCCCGATGAGTGTGTTTAATGGGCCCTTCTCGTGGCATTTAATACAATCCCCCAATGTTCTGGCTTGTGCCTGCCCAAACCCAAGACCATCCACCAGCAGACAGCAGAGCGGGGTTTTCTCTCGGCCGCTACTCCCCCACATCTCTGCCCCCTCCCTGCTCTAGCCACTGGGCTCTGCCAGTTCTGCATGTAATTCTGCCTGTTTGCCAGCTCCGAGGAAAACCGGGTCCACTTACCTCCGCAAACGGCCCGCATGAGATGGAGGGGCTCCCGCCCAATGCCAGCCGCGGGCGGTTCACTGCGCACTGCTGGAATCTCACCCCATTTTCTCTCGATAATCATTTCTCTTATCTAAACATTATAATTAACATGTTGTGTCTCCTAACAGCTGTTTTCCCTCTAATCATCTTAAAACCCACGAGAGAAAGCCTGTTTTTCTCTCGAAGTCGTTTTTTGCCCTCGGATTTCCAGCTTTAATTTGTTGCGTCTGCTATCCTTCCAAAGGAATTCTATTTTCGTGTAATGCAATTTGAAAAATTTCTCCCAAGTATTTATTTTCCTTCTGGGTTTTTTTTTTCTTCCCCCTCTTCTATCTCAATGCATTAAAGAAAATCTTCTGGAAGATATTCGTTAAACAAATTAAGTTCCACGGTTTATTTCCTGAGATCTGTAAATCTATTAAATAAGGCTTACGATATACAAAGTCAAACCTAAAAAAATAATTTGAGGACAGCTCTCTCTCACTTAAAAAAATACATTAAAATCTGAGACATATCGATGAAAGTCATCATATACTCAGCACGGTTCTTGATAAAGACCATCCTGCAATTATCTCCTTTTCCAGGAGTTACGTTCACCTCTGACAAGGGCATCTATATATCGCCATTTAAATTATTACCTTGAGAAAAGTACTCCTCGGCCTGGCTGTCTAAAAGCAGGTTAAGGTGTTAAAAAGGGGGGCAAGGAGAGAAATAAATAAAAGTAAATAAATCCTAAACTACTCCACTTGGCCTGCAGCTCGCTCATCTCCATAATGAAGCATCACGTCTAGTCATCATGGGTACGGAAGGGTGAGGTGATATGTGTCCTGAGCTCATCTTCCTGTAAACGCTTAAGAAGGAAGATAAACATTTTCTGCATCATTCCTAGTAGAAAAGGCGCCGTGCCAACAACGGTCGGTGATTTCGCCAGAGAGAAGTGCGTCCGAGTTTGGAATCGGGGAGCCCAAGCAAGACTGGCAAGTTCTCGGGGGGCGCAGCTGCCTCTTCCAGCTTCATCTCTTAGAATCGTTTTTTAAGACAGAGCTGGCCATGCACCCAGTGTGGTGGCCCTCAAGTTCCAGCAGCGTTGCTTTCCCATCTCTCTGCCTTTCCCGAAGTCACTTACTCTGATTAAATGTCCTCACCTCTTCCGTTAGCCCTGGAATCGTGGCTTCGGTGCCAAAACCTCAATGAGCGTTTCCAAGTTCCATTCACACGCGTGCCCAGCGCGCCGCCGGCACCAGCCCCTGGCTCCTGGCGGTCCTCGTGTCCCTAAGAGACGCTTGAATAACCGTCTGGTCTCCTGCGATGGGTGGCAACCGCTTCTGGACAGGCCCCAGTCTCGCTCATTGTTAAACCCATTCATTCGCCTAATGGCTCGCACACAAGCTCCATCAATATTTGCCGAGGGAATTAGTCGGTGGATGAGCAAGTGGGTCCATGTGTGAGTAAATGTAATGGGAACTGGATACGTGTCCGCAGCCAGGGTGCGTGAGGCTCAGAGGTGGGGAGGCATCCGGGCACAGGTGGGCCCTGCTTTCCAAGTTCCAGGTCGCGTTTAAGAGAGACCCATGTTCTGCTGTGTCCCCCATCCCCATTGGCTCTTTACTGGGGGTCTGGGGGCCTGAGGAACCACTTATTCTCTCTGTGGAAAGTGAGAACTGAAGCTGAGGGTCACAGGTGGGGCCACCCGTCCTGGGGCAGTAAACACGGGGGGCTGGGTGTGCCCCGAGCCGAGGCGCTGCTCCCCCTGGACAGCCCGGCTCCTGGCCTGTGCTTCTCCGTGGCCGTGTTGCCATGCAAGTCACTCTGCGGGGCACAGAATGTTCCAGCGCCTGCTCCCCGGAGGGAAGCGGGGCCGATGCGGTTATTAAAGTGCAGGGGTGCTGCAGCCACTGGAAGACAGAGGTTTTAGCATTGCCTCCAGCTGCCTGCGAGAACACTGCAGCCTCGCCCACGGGGAGAGGGGCGGTGGGGGGGGCGGGTGAGAGTCTCTGAGAAGAAGCACCTAAGAGATCGAGGTACCCGCTGCTCTGGGCACTGGTTTCCCTGGAACATTTTTCTTCCGAGTGTGATTGACAGGCAGGCGGCAGGTGTTCGGATTTGGCTCTTGCCTCAAGAAAAATCACTGATGAAATCCAAGTGTTTGCGCCAAAAAAAAGGAATTTGGGATCAGGTTTCCCATCTCCCATCTCCTCCTTTCCTCGCTCCCTCAGCACCCCACGGCCACTGGTCACCTGCCATGTTCCGCGCTGCCCCCTGATGGTCAGCACACGTCATAGTGAGCAAGTGAACTCTTGGTCTCCCAGTGGAACTCCAAGGTGACAATTTGCATATTAGCCTTTTATTATATAGGATGATAGATAGAAACATCGATGTGAGAGAGAAACACCTTCTCCCACGCCCTGACCAGGGATCGAACCAGAAACCTGGTTATGTGCCCTGACCAAGAATACCCCCAACATTTTGGTGTTTAGGAGGAGGACGCTCCAACCAGCGGAGCCACCCGGCCAGGGCAAGCACCAGTGTTTTCTAAGTGACCAGTATATGATGTCCTGGGTGAAAGGTCCATTCACAGAGCAAGACAAATCATGGGTTTTAATGCAACGGAATATGAAAACTAAATTAGCATCCTGTCAGACTTCTCAGTGCACCAAACCTCTAAGAAACTGCCACTTGGGGAATTTTTATGTGGAGTTGAAAAGAATAGCCACAATTCTCTGTCGAGGCCATTAAAAACCTCATCCTCTTTCCTCCACCTCCTTCAAGCAAACCAACACAGTGCCACGGAGCGAGTGTAGGAGCCAACACAGGAATCGAGTTGTGTTCCATTAGCCCAGAACTCTTCAAAAGCAATGCCGTACTTTTAATTATTATTTTTTAGTTTCGGAAAGATCATTATGTCATAAATGTGTGTGTCTTTTTAAACGAATGAATGCATGCATATTTAATAACTATCTCAGTGTAAATTTCGAAGATGGTAAATCTTATAGCTACCACCTATGCAAAGGGAGGTTTCTGATGGTCCTCGTACTATTTAAGGGTGTCAAGGGGTCCCGGGGCTGCAAAGTTTGGGAACCACTGACCTGAATGTCCCTTCCTGCCTTTTCACTCATTGGATGCATGTCTCATGCCTAAAAGGGCATTTTATTTTTTTAAAAAAAATATACATTTTTATTGACAGGAAGGGAGAGGAAGCAAGAGAGAGAAACATCCATGATGAGAGAGAATCACGGATCGGCTGCCTCCTGCACGCCCCCACGCTGGGGATAGAACCCACAACCCGGGCCTGTGCCCTGACCAGGAATCCAACTGCGACCTCCTGGTTCATAGGTCGACGCTCCACCACTGAGCCATGCTGGCCAGGCTAAAGGGGCATTTTATGCCTGAATGCATTTGTTCCCGCCTGGACTAATCTTTCTTCCCTTTTGTAGCTGAATGAATCCATTCGATCTTTAAAAACTCAACTAAGAGCTTGTTTCCCCACCCCCCCACCCCCAGTCTCTCCTCTCTTCCTTCCTTACTATTTTACAGATTTCTGTTCCACAACGTGTTGCACTGGATTCTGTTTTGCACGGCGGAGGCCCCACCGGCCCCCTCTTAGTCCCTAAGGTTCGTGCCTCACACAAGCTTTCTTCTCGAAGGACTGAGATGTTAGGCTCCAGAAATCCACGCTCTTTGGCTCCCCTGCCATGGAGCCCGGCTCAGCGGATGGCTGTGACATTGGCAGCATCGTGCACGTCTACCAGCGAGCGAGACCCAAGGCATGGAGGCTCCTGGCCCGGCTTCAGAGAGAGACCGGTCGTGGGAGGAGAAAGACCTCATTGTGGCTCCAGGAACCGGGGCATCTTGAGAGAGTTCCAACATTTCGCAGCGCCCGGGACGGGCAACACCTGCTTCCCGGTGGCAGCCTGCGCCCAGGAAGCGGCAACAGAGAGCCATCCCGAAGCGCTCGGGCCCGTTAATGAAAAAGAAAACTGTTAATGAATGAAAACTGCCAACTGGCATTTATCAGCTGGCAGCGACGCGGACACATGGCACCGGGCTTTTCCAAACTTTTCTAATCAGATGAAAGTGAGGACGTTTCTCAAGATTAATAAGGGTGTCAAGTCGCGTCCAGCTGGCAACCCAGGCGCTCACAGGGTGTTTAATCACTCGGCGTGTGCGCATCCAAGCGCCCTCGAGGGGCAGCCTGGAGACCGGGCCTCGTGGGGCCCAGGTCCCCCCCTGAGGTCACGCCTTTGTTCCCTGTGACCACTGACCACTGCCCCGCTCACACGGAGGGCAAGTAGCCACCCTGTCCTGTCACAAGGCGTATCCAAAAGAAACAGGAGGACTTCCAACCAGGAGCCCATCCGCCGTCTCCCGTGCTGTCCCCATCTGCTTCGGAGATTCATACTGGACAGTGTTCAAATGACAGCAGATGTCCCCGCCAGGAAAAAATTAATCAGCTGGAGAGCATGTCATTACGGAGCTAATTTCATGGAGCCGGAGCCAGAGAATGGATTGCTTTTCATCGCAGCCCTGATTCCTACTTGAAAACCAGCTCCGTGGTAAAGCGAGGGGTGTTGGCGGAGCTGAGGGTTTTGGTGCCTGGACGGTCCTGCCAGGTGGGTGTCCCGGTGAGGCGGTGGCCCTGAACTTCAGGTCTGTACACAAGCTCAGGGGGAACTCCTTCAGCCTCACGATGTCCCTGCCCAGCGACAAAGGGCTCCGGGCGGGGTCAGGTGTGAAAGACGCCACTTCCCGTCGTTGGCACAAGGCCTGCGCGGAGACCAGCGGTGGGAAGCGCCCTCTCTCTGTGTTCATGGTCACCCGCCCGCAGTCACATGATTTCTCTGCAAAATAAAAGGGAAGCCCAGCCGGCAGGGCTCAGGGGTTGAGCATCCACCTAGGAACCAGGAGGTCACGGTTCGATTCCCGGTCAGGGCACAGGTCCGGGTGGCGGGCTCCATCCCCAGTGGGGAGCGTGCAGGAGGCAGCCGATCCATGATTCTCTCTCATCATGGATGTTTTTCTCTCTCTCTCTGAAATCAATAAAAATACATTTAAAATAAGTAAAAGGGAACATTGACGGCACCACTGGGGTATCCCCCGCTTTCTTTCTTGCCGTAGGTGGAATGATTCCGGCTAAATGCCATGGCCACACCCCAGACCTCCTGAGAGCGTGGACTGGGCGAGGGTTGGAACTTCCAGCCCATCCAGTCCTCCAGGGAAGACGGGGGCAGGAGAATCCGTCACTAACGACCAAGGATGTCCTCAGTGATGCCGATCATGGAGCCGTCCTGAAATCCCAGAGGGATAGGGCTGGGAGCACTTCTGGGTGGTGGGAGGGGTGCAGATTCGGAGAGAGGGGTGCTCTCTGCCCCTTCTAGACACCGTCCCCGGGCACCTCTTCCGGCCGGCGGTCCCTGCGTTATATCCTTTCACAATAGCGGGGAGTCCGGTGAGCCAAATGTTTCTCTCGGTTCATGAGGCACTCTAGCAAATTCATCAAAGCCAAGATGGGATCATTTTCTCTTTTTAATATATTTTTATTGATTTCAGAGAGGAAGGGAGAGAGAGAGAGAGAGAGAGAGAGAGAGAGAAACATCAATGATGAGAGAGAATCATTGATCAGCTGCCTCCCACACACACACTACTGGGGATCAAGACCACATGTGCCCTTGACCGGGATTGAACCAGGAACCCTTCAGTCTGGAGGCCAACGCTCTATTCACACACACCTGAGTCCGACTCTGCTATTGTTCCTTAAGAATCTCTTCTGCCCTGTTCTCTTTCTTTTTCTTGGATCCCAATTACAGGAATGTTTGACCTTTTGGTGTTGTTTCTTAGCTTTTGGAGGCACTGGGATTTTTTTTTTCTTCTATTCTTTTTCCTTTTTGCCTTTCCGTGTGGGTAATTTGTCATCATTCCTCTTCCTTCAGTCTGAAGGCCAACACTCTATTCACACACACCTGAGTCCGACCCCGCTATTGTTCCTTAAGGATTTCCTCTGCCCTGTTCTCTTTCTTTTTCTTGGATTCCAGTTACAGGAATGTTGGACCTTTTGGTGTTGTTTCTTAGCTTTGGGGGGCACTGGGATTTTTTTCTTCTGTTCTCTTTCCTTTTTGCCATTCCGTGTGGGTAATTTGTCATCATTCCTCTTCAAACTCAACGATTTCCTAGTTTGCACTGAGTCATCTGATGAGCGTGTCAACTGCATTGCTCATCTCCATCACCGTGCCTTTGATTTCCATCGTTTTGATTTGAATTATTTCTTACAGTTTCCATCTCTGCTGAAATTGCCAGAATGATCCCACGTCCTCCATTAGAGCATTTAATATAATATGCTAATCATAGTTATTTTAATTTCCCTGTCTGATCATCCCAACATCTGTGTCATATCTGAGTCTGAATCTGATGATTGCTTTGTCTCTTCAGAGTGTGTGTGGTGTGTTTTTTTTTTTTTTCTGGCTTCGTCATTTCTTGTTGGGAGACAGACTTTCGATTGTGGGGCCACATTCGAACCCGGATGAGCTCAGGAGAGGCCTGCGTGGTGGCCTTGCAAACTCAGACCGAGAGCTGCCACACAGGATAGTCTGAAAGGAAAACGTTCTAATAAAAGCGAGTCATGGTGGGCAGCCATGTCCACCCTGAAGTTAACTCTCCCGCAACCCCCCGCCCCCAATGTAAGCGAAGTGTCTATCATTTTACTTTTTATCCAATCCTGCTTTCTCCTGCCCATTATGCAAATGTGAAATATTTGAAAAATCCCATTAAAAGTAAGTTCTGTATTTAATTTAAAAATGTTCTGGTCATTAACTATATCACCATATTAATAAGTACCAGCATATGTAGTGGCTAAGTGGGTCAACGTGAGGATAAAATACAAATGTGTGTGTGTGTGTGTGTGTGTGTGTACATACAGCATTTAGAACAGAATTATTGTCACGGTAACCCCATGGTAATTATTTGCTCTATTCATTACTTTAACAGTTTGAGTCTACGGTCATAATTAAGAAGATATATCTAACGTTTGCCTTCTAATATTTGTTACAAGGTAAAAGCCTCACTCCGGGCCCATATTTACTACTGTTTAAGATATTATTTTATTGGTTATTATTGAATGCTTATCTGGGCAGCTCAACAGCATTTTCTCCCCAAATTAGTCCAAGACCAGCAGTTACAAACACTGATGTATGTACTCACTTTCAGAAGAATTGAAGATTACCTGCAGCAGTTTCCTCAGGCATTTCTATAGTAACTACGTTCTGCATCCCCCGCCCCGCCCCCCCGCAATTGCACTTCTCACTGATGAATCTGAGAATGGTCCTGAAGGCCGCTCCGGTGCCGTGTCCTCACCGTGATGACCCCAGCGGAGTCGTGTTTGTGAGAGAGACCGGGAAGCACCTAACCCGCACCCCCCCCGCACCCCCGCCCAGTATTGTTTGAAAGTGATCATTTCAGCTTCCTGTGTTGTCTCCGATGACACATTCAGTTGATTTTCTTTTTCACACGTGAGAAGCAGATGGAACCGAGGCAGAGGAGCAAGGGCAGGGCTGGTCGTGAGGAAGGACAGGCGTCTGGCCAGGCTGTGGGAGGGCTGCCTGGGCTGCCAAGAGGCTCACAGGCCGCGGGAGGCTGGTGTGAGGGGAGGGAGCACAGGGCGGGGCTCAGTCGTGTAGAAAAGGAGCGTCTGTCCTGGGGGTGGCTCAGTGGGTGGAGCCATTTCTTGGTGAACGGTAGCCCGCCCCCCCACGGTTCCAATTCAGGCCTAGGTGAGGCGGGCGGGGGCCGCAGGGGCAGCAGGCGGGCACTCCTGGGTGACTGGGGTCAGGGGATGCTCTGGGTCATACGCAGTCCTCCCCTCTTCCCATGTAGGTCTCCTGTCTGACCCACAGGAGGCGTCTTTCCTTTTTATTTGTAAAAAATTCCCCGTCCTCCGGACTGACGCTGGGGGGAGCTGTGCCAGAGGCAGGCCTCCAGGTGGGACAGCCCATGCCAGTTCCCAGCAGAAGGAGGGGTCAGATAAAATGGCACACATGCACACACACATACACATGCACACACGTGCACACATATACACATAAGCATGCACATACACATAAGCATGCACACTAACACATATGTGCACATGTGCACATATGAGTGCACCTGCACACGCATATATGTGGACATGTGTGCGCATATGCACATACATGCATACTAACGCATGTGTACGTGTACGCTCATGCTCGCACGTGCACAGATATACACATGCTAACACGTGTGTGCGTGTGCGCATGCTCATACATGCATGCTCATGCACACGCATACTAACACATGCTCACATGTGCACATGCACGCACATACTCACATGTGCACATGCACACACATACTCACACATGCACACGCACACACCTTCCTGGGGATGCCCCTTGCAGGTGCCCCGTGCTTGTCCTGACGGGGCGTGTGCACAATGTGTGCGGTGCCCCATCGGCACAGGCCAGGAGGGACGGTGTCAGCGAGGGCGACAGGCCAGGAGGGACGGTGTCAGCGAGGGGCTGAGAGGAGCCCCCCGTCGTGGAGCGTTCCTTCCGAAGACTCAGCAGCCGCAGCCGCGAAGCCATTCATTGACGCAGCGACATGGAGACGGCTCTAATTCCTAATTCCCGCCGGAATGATTTTGCCTCGAGAGCATGGATTCGGTTTCAGCTGCCTCCGCGGTCGGTGGAGGGAGGCAGAATGAGGGTTCACTCGCTCTCCTCGCGGAGACCATCCGTGTGCCTCTGTGAGCGGGGCCGGCACCCGGCGGAGAAGATAAACTCGTGTCATCGGGGAGCAGGGGGCGAGGCCCCATCTGGCAGCGGAGGCACAGGACCGAGTGGTGGGGGGACAGCTCACCTGGCTTAAGGGCAGCGGCTGCTTCAGCTGGGACCACAGCAGTGCCACCCGGGAGGGGCTGCGAGCAGGAAGGGCATCTGAAAGGGTTATCGCTGCAGGTAGTTCGACGGTGTTGACACTGGAGACGTGTCAGGGCCGACAGGTCCAGGTTGTGACACACGGCCGAGGAGGTGAGAGGCACTGGGGGACCGGCTGTCTGTCCTTCCTCGCTGTGTGTGTGGGGTGGGGGTGGGGGGGGCCTGCTGGCTCGGCAGAGGGTGAAAGTCCGCCTTCTGTGTGCTCCCCCAGCGGCTGCCCCATCGGATGGGGTCTGGGCGCCACACTGCAACTCCCCACCAGCCGCCCTGTTTCCGGCCATAAGAGTGACAGATGGAGACAGGCCCCGAGAGCTCCGACCTGAATCCCAAGTCCACGTGTCCCTCCCAGGGAGGAGGAGCGATGGGCGTTCCGACGGGAGGGGAGGCACACGGGAGGCGGACGCCGGGGACGGCTAATAAGGGGCCGGTTTAAGAGGCCTGAGCAGGTGCTGCGGCCGTGGGTACCGGGAACCGTCTCCTCTCCTGGGTCCTCAGGGGGCAGCGGCAGGCGCGTGGGGAAGGGGTGCCCCGACGGGCACGTCCAGACCATGAGCCCAGAACAGGGCGAGCCTTCAGGAGGCGACACCCAGAACGGCCTCCCACCGCCACCGTCTCTCGCCGGGGCTTCCCTGTGGCTGAACTTGATCCGAGGTAAGAGGGTGACAAAGTCTGGGACCCCGTGGGAAGAGGAGCGCGGAGAAGGCCAAGGACTGGGAACAAGAGAGGCCAGCAAGTCCGCGGACGGGACAGGAGGGAGGAGGGAGGAGCGCAGATAACGCAGCCCCTTTCCGACGCTGATCCTAAAGGGAGGCTTCCTGGTCGGGGCACAAAAGGTGTCCATCGAGGCCCCTTCTCTTTGGCTTTGGGTGAAGGTGTGGATTTTATTTTGAAGTTTAAAAAGTCAAGGAGAGGGTCAGTGAGAGGAACCAGACCCACCTGAAGGGCTACGGGGCAGGTGAAGGTGATTAGTGACCTCTCCAATCACCCATTTCGTTTCCAGCACAAACAAAACCGGGTTTAATGGGGGTCGTTGGAAAGGGTCAAGCCATTGTGCAACGTAGACGTGTTGGGGGGAAATTCAATGAATGGCCAGGGCTGGTTTGGGGGGTCTGGGGGTGGGGGGGGGGTGGGGGGGGGGGGGGTGTAGGGCAATGCTGAGACTCTTGACTGTGCATGGGAGCTGGGGCTCATCTTCAGGGAGTCAATTCCAGGTTGATTGGCAGGTAAACGCTGCCCCCTCCAGGTGGGGGGCCTGAGGTTGATTCAATAGCCTCCCGGTCCTGGTCAGGACTGGCTGAGCTGGCGGGGAGTCAGTCACACAGCTGGGAGTGGGGAGGCGCACAGCCCTCCACATCGGAGAATTCTCTCTACTCAGGACTGTCTCCTGGTAGAAGGAAGCGGAGGTCTTACCTATGGTTTTCTCAGTGCAAAACATTCCAACTTCTGCCCGGCCGGTGTGGCTCAGTGGTTGAGCATCGACCGATGAACCAGGAGGTCACGGTTCGATTCCCGGTCAGGGCACATGCCCGGGTTGTGGGCTCCATCCCCAGTGTGGGGGGCGTGCAGGAGGCAGGCGATCCATGCTTCTCTCTCATCGTGGATGTTTCTATCTCTCTCCCTCTCCCTTCCTCTCTGAAATCGATAAGAATATATTTTTAATGCTACCATTTAATTAACCTACTCTGGGTCTTACTGAACAAAGCCTGACAAATACAACTGAAATTAATTATACCAACAGCGGGACGCTACTGGCTGTGAATTCTGTCTTAGTGTCCTAAATTAAGTCCGATTGAACGACATATATTTTTTTAGTTTTATAAATAAAAAGATACAAGTTGACTTAATCCAAAGGAAAAAAATACAGACTATTTCACACGGTACATTTATACGTTTACTGAAATTAGCCAGCAGATATAGAATAAAAGATGACATGAAATTTCGTGGCTTACCCTAACATCTTTTCAAGACGCACATCCATGATCCGGATTGTTTTGTTAATGTTTATTTGTTTACTTGTTTAGTATCATTACCAAATATCCGGTAGTTCACTAAGTCTGTATTGTATCGGGTTGTCGTACCTACCTTATCATTCCTGTGGCTATCTCCATATCAATATTCACAACTTTTAAATTTTTGCGAACACTTTAAAGGACATATTTACTGCCCATCCTCACTGAAAAAGGTTAAGCCAAATGACCTATTTTCCTGGTTTTAAGAATGTGGTAAGTCAGGGCGGCGAAGGGAGGGTTGTGTGTTTAAAATGTCTCCCTCACACCTGTGTGCTCAGCTCGCGTGTCTGAATGTGTCTGTGGGGTGGGCGTGGCTGGGCATCCCTGACAGTGACTCCACCTGTGATCCTGGCCCCGAAGATGGGGAGCGTCCATCTGTCTCAGCGCTCCCATCCTCCCCGCAGCCTCCGACCTCCCTTCTCCCAGGGAAAACGGTGCCCTCCTCAGGGCACCCAATGCATCTTTCTACGTCAGCCACATGAACCTTCAATTGGCGAAGGGAGGGTTGTGTGTTTAAAATGTCTCCCTCACACCTGTGTGCTCAGCTCGCGTGTCTGAATGTGTCTGTGGGGTGGGCGTGGCTGGGCATCCCTGA
>NW_006289087.1:1159125-1167403 GCF_000327345.1 Myotis davidii
TTCTCATCTCTTCTTGAAACAGGCCTTGAGCTTGGGGTAAAGGGAAAGCTTGCGTTGAGACAACAAGAACAACAGAAGCACAAATGAGATGTTTTCCTTCCCCAGATCGCACAGATCCTGGGAAGGGAGCTGAAAAGCCCTTCTTAGCTTTGTAGCCTCAGACAACTAATGGAACCCTGAGAATCATCGATGAAATGGAAATGATCTCTATCTCGCAGAGCCATCGACGGACTGCGGACACGGTGGGTGTGCAGTCAGCAGTCTGATGCGGTGTAAATGGCCCGGGCCTGCGTGCCGATTAGGCGATCACGGGGCGATGTGGAGAGACCCATGTGTGGCTGACGGTTCCACGGAGCCGGCGGCATCTTTGGGAGCATTTATGGTGAGGTTCTGCCTCTTAATTTTCTTCATCGAGTTGCAAGGCGCACGCAGTAGCACTTCAGGTGGCTTTTCACACTCTCACTGGGCGCCCCGTCCAGGATCCCCAGGTGAGAAGAGGCGGAAGCAAAGCCAGAGCCGGCCCCTGCCCGGTGCTGCCTTCCCGGCTCCTGCTCCCCAGAGCGCGTCCCAGTCACCGGGCGGCACAGAGGAGCCACCAGCAGAGGGCGGGACCCCCTCACTCTGCAGAGCTATTGCCCCTTCCCGGCCGCCTCTGTGCCCCTGGCTGCAGGTGTGACAGGAGGGGACTGGCCCCGGGGGCACCACGCCCTCCACCCCACGCACCTGGGCTGGCCCTCGCCAGGGACAAGGGGGCTCAAGTGGGAGATGAGATGGGAATTCTACATGAGAACTGCCTGCAACCATAGACGAGGACAGAGCGACAGCATCGCTGCTGGCTGTCAGCAAGGTGCTGAGGATGCCGCCGGGAAAGGAGACTTGGCCCAGTCATCTGAAAACCATGGCTGAGACCAAAATAAAAAGTTTCACGTGTGGATCCCCAAAGGAGCGGAGACGCCCCCACCAGCCAATGGGCGGGAGAAGGTGAGGGGGGACAGACGATGTCATCTGTGGCCCTGACGGCAGCGCTCTGGCTTCTGTGGGTGAAGAATGCGGGTGGTCAGTGTCCCCAGAAGGGAGGCCCCGGGAAGACTTGACCGAGGAGGTGGCCATGGAGTTGCACCTGACGCTGGCTTCACCCTCCATGAGTGACCGCGGCCGGTCAGGGGTGTGCGGGAGAGAGCGCCCCATCCCTTCCTCCCGTCTCACTTACAGGAGCGGGTCCGGCCTGGCTCTGCTTGAGGAGTTTTATGACTCTGGGCAAGCGATCGCTTGGCTGAGTTCCACGTCCTTCATTTATAAATGAGTTGATCACCGAGACCCACGCCAGCGCCAGCATCCTGGCTCCCTGGGTCCACGTCCCCACAGGGCGCCCGCCCAGCTCCCTCCCGGAAGGTGCGCATCTGCTGCTCCCTGCACTGCTTTCCTGCCAGAAGCTGCTGGAACTTTCCGGAAACCCACCAAGCTTCCCTTGATTTCTCAGTGACTGTACGCTGCTTAGGATATGCAAATTGCTTTGGACTTCCCTAAATACGAATAGGAAGAAAAGTCTATAGAGAATGCAGCCATGCCCTGGCCGGTTTGGCTCAGTGGATAGAGCGTCGGCCTGCGGACTGAGGGGTCCCGGGTTCGATTCCAGTCAAGGGCATGTGCCTGGGTTGCGGGCTTTGTCTCCTATAGGGGGCGTGCAGGAGGCAGCCGATCAATGAGTCTCCCTCATCACTGATGTTTCTATCTCTCTCTCTTCCTTCCTCTCTGAAAGCAATAAAAATATATTTTTTTTAAAAAGAATGCAGCCATGAAAAAAATAGTTTCACGGATTACATGAAAATCTCATGTAATCGAGCCTTCGGAAATGGCTGCTCGTAGCTGCACCCTACATGGTTAATGCCCAGCATGTTCCCACTCAGTGGTTGAACATAGGCCTATGAACCAGGAGATCACAGTCCGACTCCCCGTCAGGGCACATGCCTGGGTTGCAGGTTCTGTCTCCTATAGGGGGCGTGCAGGAGGCAGCCGATCAATGAGTCTCTCTCATCACTGATGTTTCTATCTCTCTCTCTTCCTTCCTCTCTGAAAGCAATAAAAATATTTTTTTAAAAAAAAAAGAATGCAGCCATGGAAAAAATAGTTTCACGGATTACAGGAAAATCTCATGTAATTGAGCCTTTGGAAATGGCGGCTCGTAGCTGCACCCTACATGGTTAATGCCCAGCATGTTCCCACGAAGATTTTATAATGCTGAACCTATTCCACTGCCGCCTGGGTACACTAACCCGCGGCCTGAACGGCTCCCCCAAAGCCTTCACGCTCTAGCGACTTCAGCCTGCTCCCCGCTGCTTGCCCACTCGAGCGAGGCTCTGCCCGCCACCCGTGTCTCCCGCCCACGTGGCCCGCCTGTGAGTCCTCCCAGAGCACCTGTCAGTCACATCCTCAGAGGGGCCTGTCCTGGCCGTCCGTCTGCACGTGCACCAGTCCCTCTCCATGACCCTGTGTTCCTTGTCTTCCCTGAATCGGCACCATATTTTTTCTTTTTTAAAAAATATATTTTTATTGATTTCAGAGAGGATGGAAGAGAGAGAGAGATAGACACAGCAATGATGAGAGAGAATCATTGATCGGCTGCCTCCTGCACGCCCCCTACTGGAGACCGAGCCTGCAACCCAGGCATGTGCCCTTGTTCGGAATCGAACCAGGGACCCTTCAGTCCACAGGCCGACGCTCTATCCACTGAGCCACACCAGCAAGGGCCCTATTTTTTTCTTGATGTCGTTTATATTTAGTTATGTATGGATGAGAGAAACAGTTATGGAATTTAATGAAAAAAGTCTGTATACTGAATCCCAAATAGATGTGCATCTGCCATTCGTTCAGAAGATTCCTAACGTCTAAAGGACAGTGAATTGAATACCTTCAAGGGTTGTCCTAGAAATTTAAAATAGTTTGTAGCCGGTAATGATGTGCTGAGCTGAATAATTTATACAAATTATAGTTTACATCTGTTTCCCACTCATAGTCAAGAACGTTCTTTTCGCACTAACTGTATGTGCTCCATTTTCTAATAACAGAAATAGAGATGAGACTCCGAAGACACGCTCCCCAATACAGGCAGCGTTGAGCGAACGCAAACCCTTTATTTATTTCCAGTCCGTCATCTTCCCTGTTTCCTGAAAAATCTGACCCAAATCTCTGCCACTGGCCCACGTCCCCTGCACATACCTGCAGGGACATTCATCCGCAGACCAACGGGGCATCCACGGGAGCTGTTTCATGTCCCTCTGTCCGGCCGTGAAGGTCTCCGTGTTGACGTATATTTACTTCCTTGCCTTCTGCCAGATATCAAAGGACAAGTGTCCCCTTTCAAGGTCAGCGCCTCCCCGCACTGGGCCCGGCGGAGCCAAAGGCGTGTTAGATAACCCCGATGCTGATACGCCCGCCGCGGCCAGTGGCCGGGGGACGATGGCTATTAAATGTCTCCGGGTCTCTTTTGTCCCTGCGAATGGAGATAGTAAATACCGCCTTGTGGAATGACGATTGTGATCATTAAGCCACCGGCGGCGTGTACACGGGTCCCCGAGAAACCCCATGTCGCCTCCGTGTTTGTCTCTCTCATCCTCCACGCTCCACTCCCGAGGCTTCGCTGCTCACTGGGGGCCCTGCCTCGCCCTCCGCGTCTACATGGTAACTGAGGCACTTTTAAAAATGCCTTAATTGCCCCGGCCGGTGTGGCTCAGTGGGTAGAGCGTCGGCCTGTGGACCGAAGGATCAACTCCAGTTAAGGGCATGGACCTTGGTTGCAGGCTCCTCCCCGGCTCTGGCACCGGGGAGGACACAGGTCAGGGCTCCTGCAGGCGGCAACCGATTGGGGTGTTTCTCTCACGTCGATGTTTCTCTCACACCCTCTAAAAAAAAAAAAAAAAACTCATGGGATAAACACTCCACTCTTTTCTATTTGTGTTGTATAATTATTGTTTCTTGTTGAATTTTTGAAGAATACCTACACTGAGTTTCATGTCTTGGGCATGTTTCCAGTAAAATCTGCAGACTTGCTGGTGGATGGGATATCTCAGAAGAGCCAGCATGCCAGATACTTGGTCCAAATACTTGTATTTGAATCTGATTAAAACCCTAAGAGACACTCCTGGCTCCACCATGTCACATGACCCCCTCCCCCTCCTGGTTTTCCAACTGTAAGAACAGAGCACGGACTTAATGATGCGTCTGGGCTCCTCCGTCTTCCTTTACCTGCAGAAGTGGTTAGTGGTTCTCAACCTTCCTAATGCCGCGACCCTTTCATGCAGTTCCTCATGTTGTGGTGACCCCCAATATCATTGTTACAAATTGAACATCATGAAAGCATAGTGATTCATCACAAAAACAATATGTCATTATCTATGTGTTTTCCGATGGTCTGAGGCGACCCCTGTGAAAGGGTCGTTCGACCCCCAAAGGGGTCGCGACCCACAGGTTGAGAACCACTGGCCTAGTTGAACTCTGGCCCCGCTGCTTCCCAGCCGAGCGAGATTTTGGGCCCATCAGCTCATGTCAGAACCCTTTCTTGTGCCAGTGAAAGGCGCACAGTCTAGGCCAGTGACGGCGAACCTTTTGAGCTCGGCGTGTCAGCATTTTGAAAAACCCTAACTTAACTCTGTTGCCGTGTCACCTATAGAAATTTTTTGATCTTTGCCACCATAGTAAAACAAAGACTTATATTTTTGATATTTATTTTATATATTGAAATGCCATTTAACAGAAAAATCAAGGAAAAAAATGAGTTCGTGTGTCACCCCTGACACGCGTGTCCTAGGTTCGCCATCACTGGTCTAGACGAGCAGAAATGCTGAAGGGCAGCTTTACCTTGACCCTGGACCGAATACCACCCAGACCACCTCTGACTGATGGGACAAGGAAGGGTGGGGAGCAGGAAGGGCCGCCTGGAGAACAGAGAGCTTGGGCAGCGTGTCGGGGGCTCGCCGTCTGTCAGTGAGAGCAGTGGAGCGAATCTTCGCTGGTGGGCATGACTGGGACAAGGAGGTTGGGAGTCTCAGGGGAGTGGATCTGAGAGGCCAGAAACCTCACATACGTGATCTGTCGGTATGTGCATAGTCGTCCTCTGTTTTCTAACCGCCGAAGAAAGCCGGCCCATGTAATGAAAACCATTATTTTGTTTCAGTGGAAAAAAAAAAATCCTACATTTTTATCTGACGACGCTACCTTTGTGCAATCGTTCGTTTACACCAGGACGAAATATAAACCGTCGTCTTCTGCGCGTTTTAAAAGCTCTAAGCACCGATCACATTTTCTGCATGAGGTTTGTTATGTAGGCAGACATTTGGAGAAGGGGAAAGGGAATTATAACAAAAGACTTCCCAATTTTTTTTGCTTGGCAGCGGCAATACGTAGGTTTGGCTTCTTTCCTTATTGCTGTTAATCCTTTCCTCTGGCCAAGTTAACCTTTAATGCTATCCTTGCTCTGGGATTTGTTGGGTTAAGACTAGCAAAGGTCGGCGTATTTAAATGTCTCACTTTTGCTCATCATCCTGCATCATCCGGCATCTTATTTGTTTTCCTAAACCTTTCTCCCTGAAGAAAACTCACCCTTTGAAATAATTAGAGAAGCAAGGACACTGTAATGGAATAACAAACTCTCCTCTTTAAAATAATATCTTAGAGCCCTCCCAGCGTGGCTCAGTGATTGAGCATCGACCTATGGAAGCAGGAGGTCGCTGGTTCGATTCCCGGTCAGGGTACAGGCCCAGGGTTGCGGGCTCGATCCCCAGTAGGGAGCGTGCAGGAGGCAGCCGATCCATGATTCTCTCTTATCACCGATGTTTCTATCTCTCTCTCTCTCCCTCTCCCTTCTTCTCTGAAATCAATCAAAATATCTTTTTAAAGATAAAATAATATCTTAGAGTTAAAACCAAAATCTTAGGCATCAAGGGCAATGGAGAGTTCCCACTATACTTAACGTTTGAAGATCCCACCCCGTTTTCTAAGCCCATCATTATTATCTCCATCAGGAACAGAGAGTCCCTTGACCCTAAAATGGATGCCCGTGACCTTCTCCCCGGGAAGATCGGATGTTTAAGGCACAGAATGAAGGCTGTGAGGACTTAGTTTCACTTCAAGTAACTGTCCCTGACCTGATAACGCGGTCCCTGCAAGCCGCGAGTCCGGGCTATTAACAATTAACCAAGGTGAGCCGCGACGGTGACGGCTAACAATGACCTTGTTGAATAATACAGTTCCCGGGGCAGCCGGGAAGTTTCAGGAGCTCCAGGCTCAGTGTTAAGTCCTCCAGGAGCCCAAAGATAAGTGTGCACACAGCAATCACAGAGCTCCCGAACTGTATTCTCATGTTTGCACAAAGTTATATTATTCTCGGACGGGCGCCGTCAGGAGGAAGTTTATTCTGCACGCTTGGATTTCATAGAATAACATCATCCCACTCACTTCCGCGTGCGCGCTGAAGTAAGCCTTTGTGAAATGGTTTCGGGAACACGGTCCTTTTCAATTTCATGTCCCATCCGAACGACGTGGTCTTCGAGAGACGATGCATTCCAGCAGTTGTCGTTTCATCCCACAAGCATTCCGGTAAGCCTTTCAGACCCTCCTGGGCACTGCTCTCACTCCCGCTGAAGGAAAAGTGGGAAAATCCATAAATACTGCAAGATTTGTTCACCGAGCAAACAGAATTGCCCAAGCCAACACTTCCTCTTCTTGTTTTCTTTCTTTCTTTTTTTTTTATTAGTCTGACTTGAGCAATCGCCTGGCTTTTGATCTCTTGTGCAATTAAAAAAACAATGGTTGGAATATAAAGTCTCTTGAAGACCAAATATTTCAAGTGAGATATGAAATGTAAAGTATAGAGTTTAGAATATCACCGCAGAAAATATAAATGAGGGTGGGGGGTGGTGAGGAGAGTAACTTGCACTTTGAGAAATAAAAATAAGACAGCCTTTCGGTGACCCCTGGAAGCACACGGGAGGAGGGGACCCCAATTCCTACGGCTCCCGCCCCCGAGCTCTGTGCTCTGTGCTCACGGAGGATGCAGGGCTCGGAGGAGACAGGTAAACAAAGACATCTGCTGGCCCCAAGCACATTCTGGCATTGGCGAAGCACCTTTCTGTGCTGCCAGACCTGCCAAAGCCCTCAATCTGCTTCAGAGGCCTCGTGGATCCCCCAAGTCGGGGGCAGGGCAGGCAGAAGCCCCCAAATCGTGTCTAATTGAACTCCCTTTTAATTGAATTACTGTGGCAGTTTGCGGAAGGCAGGGCTGTCGATCTCTGTTTGGGACTAATCAAGATTCACGTGGTATCCTGGAGGCCACACGAGGCTGCGTGAAGACAAAAGGCAGACGAGAATAGCACATCGCAGGCTCCCGGACAAGCCGAGGCTTATGCCGGGTTCCGGTGCCTGCCATAGATTCCGAGAAATGGAAAACGAGAAGGAAGAGCCCGGCTGGCGTGGCTTGGTGGTTGAGCATCGACCTATGAACCAGGAGGTCACGGTTCGATTCCCGGTCAGGGCACATGCCCGGGTTGGGGGCTCGATCCCCAGGAGAGGTTGTGGAGGAGGTAGCTGATTCATGATTCTCTCTCATCACTGATGTATCTATCTCTCTCTCCCTCTCCCTTCCTCTCTGAAATCAATACAAATATATATATATTTTTAAAAATCAAGCCCTGGCCTGTTTGGCTCAGTGGATAGAGCGTCGGCCTGCAGACCGTAAGGTCTGGGATTCGATTCCGGTCAAGGGCACGTACCTTGGTTGCAGGCTCCTCCCCGGCCCGGGTCCTGGTTGGGGTGCGTGCAGGAGGCCACCAATGGATGTGTTTCTCTCACATCGATGTTTCCCTCTGTCTTCTACTCTCTCTAAAAATCAATGGAAAAAATATCCTCAGTTGGGGATTAACAAAAAATAAATTAAAAAATCAATCAAGAGATAAGACAATTGAGAATAAGCTCGCCCTGAACAAAAGCAACAACTTTGGGCCACAAGACATGAAACTCTGTTAAAAATAATTTCTTAATATAGAAGGTGAAGGCTAAAAAATCAATCAATCAAGAGATAAGACAATTGAGCCTCAGCGCACCCTGAACAAAAACAACAACTTCTGGCCACAAGACATGAAACTCTATTAAAAATAATTTCTTAATATAGAAGGTGAAGGCATGGACCGGGCCCCTTCCTTCCTCCGTGTCATTTGTCACAAGGAGGAAGGATGCTCTGAACGGGCAAAGCCGACCAAGCCCTTGTTGGGAGCAAAGACACCAGGAC
>NW_006289087.1:1167590-1182616 GCF_000327345.1 Myotis davidii
AGAGAGGAAGGGAGAGAGATAGAGAGCTAGAAACATCAATGAGAGAGAAACATGATCAGCCACCTCCTGCACATCCCCCACCAGGGATATGCCCACAACCAAGGCACATGCCCTTGACCGGAATCGAACCCGGGACCTTTTAGTCCGCAGGCCGACGCTCTATCCACTGAGCCAAACCGGTTTTGGCATTGATATAGATATAGATATATTTTATCTCAGAGAGGAAGGGAGAAGGAGAGTTAGAAACATCAATGACGAGAGAGAATCATGGATTGGCTGCCTCCTACATGCCCCCTCCGGGGATCAAACCTACAACCCGGGCATGTGCCCTGATCAGGAATCGAACCATGACCTCCTGGTTCATCGGTTGATGTTCAACCACTGAGCCACACCGGCTGGGCTCACACTCATTTTTATATTTAAAAAATAACAACAAGAAGAATGACTGGAAACGTATTCAATATGTTTCTTAAAACAACTACAGTTGTGGAGCTGTTGGGAATCTTGTTTCCTGTCCTCATCGGCAACAGTGTTTGCTCATAAAAGACAGGCCACTGCACCTCTGGCTGCCTCGCAGCTGTACCTTCGCTCGGTTCTCATTTTCCATCTAATTAAATGTAAATATTATTACAAGCCAATGGAGCGAGATGTCATCTGCCCACCTTTCTCTACAACTTCTTTATTTCCCAGAGCAGGTGCCATAATAGATAGGAACTCTAAATGCCTGTAACATGGAAATAACAACAGTATCTACCTCATAGTGCTACTGAGAGGCTACAGTGGGATAATATGTGTGGCCGTTCTTTGGAATAAAGCACAACTTATACAATACGGATTATCTTTATATTGATTGTTTTAAGAAAGGAAGGGAGAGGGATAGAGAGTTAGAAACATCGATGAGAGAGAAACATCCATCAGCTGCCTCCTGCACACCTCCTACTGGGGATGTGCCCACAACCAAGGTACCTGCCCTTGACCGGAATCAAACCTGGGACCTTTCAGTCCGCAAGCCGACGCTCTATCCACTGAGCCAAACCGGTTAGGGCTACAATATGGATTTTTACGATCACTAGGGTTGCCATTATTATTTTGTTGTTTTTTTCCATCCTCACCGGAGGGGATTTTTCCACTGATTTTCAGAGAAACGGGGTTGGAGAGAGAAGTGCCCTTTTACACACAAGCCTGCCGTGGCTCAGTCAGCAACGACTACATGTCCAGGACCCAGCGTTCATGAACTACTGACTCTGTATCCACACTGTTTTAAATCTATCCGCCAGTAAAATAATTTCTGCTGAAAAGCTGTCCGATCAGATATTGGATAATTACGTCGGGAAGCTTATAGCCAATTCATAGTTTAAGATTTATTGATTTATCACATCTATTCACAGCTTTTATTGCACACCTCCAGCGTGAGAGGCAATGCCCTTTCATGCATATCAGCTCCCGCATTCATTTGCACCAGAGCAAGTCATATATCATCACTGAATCTCATTACAGGAGACTTACTTCCTGGTCCCAAAGCTGTAGCTTCTATCTATAATAATAAAAGGGTAATATATGCTGATTAGGCCAGATGTCTTCTGGACAGCATTCCAGACGTCCTTCCTGACGAAGCCGGGGCCTGAGGGAAGCTATCCTGGGTCCTGGGTTCCAGCCAGTGGCCGGGGGAGGGAAGCCCGGGTCCCGGGTGCTGGAGGGGAGCCAGTGCCGGCAACTGGGGGAAGGAAGGCCTACTCTTGCATGGATTTTCATGCATCGGGCCTCTAGTATTAAAATAAAATAGAATTCAAAGCATGACCACAATGTAAAGGGGACTAGTATTGGGTTATCTTTCAAATAACCACATTTTTCTCTTTCTGTACAATTAATACGTTGGTATAGAACCGAGTGCTGGAGGGAAGCCAGTGCCGGCAACCGGGGGAAAGAAGGCCTACTCTTGCATGGATTTTCATGCATCGGGCCTCTAGTATTAAAATAAAATAGAATTCAAAGCATGACCACAATGTAAAGGGGACTAGTATTGGGTTATCTTTCAAATAACCACATTTTTCTCTTTCTGTACAATTAATACGTTGGTATAGAATGTTATTGATTTTCCTCCTACTCAAATATCTGACTGTGCCTTCTTATGACTAAATCAATAATCCACTTTGTGTGTTATCAGGGGAGGTACTTAGGAGTTATAATGTTGCCTAAGTCTTTTTTTCTGGCATTTGATGCGTCAGATGGCTCTACCAGACCACACTGGCACAGTCTCTGCTTTTACACAAGAAGTATTCCGTGAAAAGAAATCTGAAACATGTGGGTAAAAGAGCTCTTTGTTTTGATTCGTAAGAATCGTTTCTGCTTTAATTTCTAGCTATATTACACGTGACTGTATACATGGAAACATGCCAGATCGCTTCTATCTCCATACACTGTAGACCTGTCTCTTGCGTTGGAATCAATTGGCCTCAATGACCATTGTTCCTCAGCTGTAGCATGGGAGCACGCAGGTTCATATTAAAGGGCTCCGTTGGTGACTTGCTGTCCCAGTCCGTGCAGGTCGGGTACTGACACTATGTGGACACATCACCTAAGGTCGTGCCCAAGGCTGTGAAAGGCCCGAGGGAGACCTTCCCCCCCTAAAGCAGGAGGCATGGTACCCCTTTGAGAGAGTGCAAATCAGGGACCCAACCCATCAGGTGAGGGATCGGCCCCAGAAGCCACACTGATCTACACGAACAGCACCTCTGCTTGGATGTCTGCCCTGATCACTCTCCTCCTGTTTTTTTTATTTTAATTTTAATATATTGTATTGATTTTTTACAGAGAGGAAGGGAGAGGGATAGAGAGTTAGAAACATCGATGAGAGAGAAACATCGATCAGCCGCCTCCTGCACACTCCCTACTGGGGATGTGCCCGCAACCCAGGTACATGCCCTTGACCGGAATCGAACCTGGGACCCTTCAGTCCACAGGCCGACGCTCTATCCACTGAGCCAAACCTGTCAGGGCTTCTCTCCTCCTGTTTTGTTGGAGGAACATGAAACCTTCAGGCCGACGGATCCCAGGAAAGAAGTCAAATGGGCTGCGAGAACCACTTTGTGGTTCAGTTACCAGCAGCAGAAGAGCGAGTACATTCAACGAGATGTCAGTGACGGGCGGTTTTCATTGGCTCTCTTACAAAGACTGTGTGTGTGTATGTGTGTGTGTGTGTGTGTGGTGTGTGTGTGTGTGTGTCCTCTCTGTCTCATTTCTCACCGTGGTCACACAAACATTTGTGCTGGGAGGCCGTGGGGACGGGTTTGCGAAGAAGCCATCCTGTTTGCTTTTGGTGCAACTCGGCCCTGGCTAGATACACATTTGTTCTCAGATTTTTTTATTTTTTTTTAACTGCGATGCATGTTGGAGGGGAAGTTGGATGACATTTTATTTATTTTAAGCTGTCTTTATTTTTTTTTTTGCACTAAGAGCAGCAAACGGACGGATGTTTTTTGAGATCTTTTTTTAGTCACTGATTTCCACAAGCAAAGGCGTTTTCATGCATTTGAATAATTCCCCTTACAACGCAGACTGTTTTTGCTTTGAAGGAAGACGCTCTGTACGCTCGATGACTGCTCGCCATGGCAAGTCTCTGCTCTTGAGGTGTTCCCGGGCTACGTGCCATCTTGTCCGAAATGCTTTCATCGCCCTGGCTGGTTTGGCTCAGTGGATAGAGTGTCGGCCTGTGGACTGAACGGTCCCGGGTTCAATTCCAGTCAAGGGCACATGCCTGGATTGTAGGCTCGATCCCCAGTAGGGGGCGTGCAGGAGGCAGCTGATCCATGATTCTCTCTCATCATTGTTTCTATCTCTTTCTCCCTCTCCCTTCCTCTCTGAAATCTGTAAAAATATCTTCTTAAAAAAGAAATGCTTTTGTCGCCTGAAGAATTCTTGCAGTTGTTTGAAAACTACCCTTCCTCTTACTAAATTTTACGTTGACAAATATCACGACAGCCTAACGAAGCTAAACTGGAAGCTGAGTTTTATGTCTTCGGTCTGTGATGGAGGGGACATTTCTTCTTGTTGAAAACCAATCCGTTTTCTCCTTGCTTTTCATTTTTCAGTGCTGACCGAGTAGCTGCTGTGTGCCAGGCTCTGGCCCGGTCACTGAGGCACACAATGTGTATAACACATAGTCCCAGACGTCAATGAACATGTCACCTATTTTGGAAAATAAACTATAGACACAAAATGCTCTGCTGTCCACCCTAAAAATGATGTACAGGCTGAGTGCAGGGGAGGAAAAGATAACTTCTCAATCGGGGATCCAAAAGACGTGCTGAGCTGGGGTCACCGGGGTAGAGGGTGTTGGGGATGTCCAGGTGGGAGGTCAAAGGTCAGGAATCCGAGGGGGCGTGGCCACAGTGAGGGAAACAGGACTCACTGTCTCACCGGGGCTGGGCTGAGCTGCGGAGGACGGTCACTGCTCACTGCTGTGTGACCCCCGGTCAGGACCCTGCAGTCTGGGCCTCTCCCTGAGCTCTCTCATCCGGAGGCCGATGGGCTGTGTGTCCGTGTGTCCTGTTGTTATCTGAAGCTGTAAAGGCAGCAGTAGGGAGCCATCTCCGTAGGCAAGGCCCTGTCTCATATCATTGGCTCTACTGGCCACGCCTGCGAGGATGTGGGGAGGGTCGTGCAGCCCCAGGAGGGAGCCGGAGTCGCTGGGCTCCAGGACTGTGACAACCCCCAGGTGACATGGGCCACATTGTCAGAGGCTGAAAATAAACACATTGAGCCTAACCGGGTTGGCTCGGTGGATAGAGCGCCAGCCTGCAGACTGAAGGGTCCCAGGTTCGATTCCGGTCAAGGGCATGTACCTTGGTTGTGGGCACATCCCCAGTGGGGAGTGTGCAGGAGGCAGCTGATCGGTGTTTCTCTCTCGTCGATGTTTCTAACTCTCTATCCTTCTCCCTTCCTCTCTGTGAAAAATCAATAAAATACATTTTTTTAAAAGAAGAAAAGAAAACAAACACATGGAAAGAGGATGAAAGCCGAGAAGGGGGTCCTTGGATTCGGCATTTGGAGACAAGGTTTAGGAGCTAGAGAGGGGCAAACCAGTCCAAGAACGGGCCTTAAGCGAAGGGGAGAGAGCGACCGGGCCAGGCCCGAAGGGGCACCCCGGCGAGAGATCTGCAGCCTGGTCTGTGGGCTGGCTTTTATTGCTCATCGTGGGCAGAGGTGATTTGGGCCATTTTGTTGTCTGAGGGGACTCAATAGAGAGGAAAACATAAACGTTTGGAGAGGAAAAGTCGCAGCTGCTCCCCGGGCGGAGGCTGGGAGATACACAAGGGAAGGTGACTCGCGGTGGCCTCCAGCTCCGGACGGACCGGGCGAGGTGTGAAGACGGAGTGTCCCCGCCTGTTAATGATTAGCCGGGAGTCGGGAGGCAGGTGCCAGGCTGCCCGTGACAGGTGTGGCGCTCCGGGCCACCTCCTTGGAAATCTCCTGGCCTCCCGCCTCCCGGGGGGCCTGGCCCTCGGCTCTGGGAGACTTCCCGGACCTGCCACCTGCCGTCCTCGGCGGATCGAGAGTTTGATTGACTGTCTTCCTGACGGAGAGGAAAGAGAACAAACACGCTCCACGTCTGTGGAGTTTAATCCTGGGGAACGTGCAGGTTTCTGGGTCTCCAAGGGGAAAAGCAGCCGTGATGGAGTCGGAGCTGACACGCCTAAAAGGTCAAGTACACAGTCTAAACAAATGCCTGGACTCCCAGGGCCAATGCACTCATCCCGTCAAACACGATCGGCACTGTTGCTCATCCCCCACATGACCGTCGCACACCGCGGACAGCGGGGCCATCACAGCTACTATTTCACGGCACTTGGGTGTTTGGGAAGAAGCAGGTGAAAAATCATACACACTTTATAAACGTGGAAAAATGACCGTTCCTATTGTTCTCCCTTGCTTTGGATCCGACTCTTTAAACACACATGGAAAGATCCCCTTCATTCATTGGAAGTTCATCTTGCGACAGAGCCAGTGCAGAATTCAAACTATCTGGCCGATGCCACGTGTGAAGCTCCTGCCCCAAAGACTGGGCCTGGACTCGCAGGGCAGCTTGACTGTCAGGGCAGTTCATCTGAGAGCTTAGTAACGGGCAGGGCGTCAGTAGTCTCCGCCCTGAAGAGCCAGTCAGGAATACTCCCCAGCCCCGGCCAGTGTGGCTCAGTTTGGTTGAGCATCGTCCATGCACCCAAGAGGCTGTGAGTTCAAATCCCAGTCAGGGCACATGCCCCAGGTTGCGAGCTCAATCCCCAGTAGGGGGCGGTAAGGAGGCAGCTGATCCATATTTCTCTATCATCGATATTTCTCTATTATTGGTGTTTCTCTCTCTCCCTTCCTCACTCTCTAAAATCAATAAACACAATAGAAAGGGAGGAAGGAAGGAAGGAAGGAAGGAAGGAAGGAAGGAAGGAAGAAAGAAAGAAAGAAAGAAAGAAAGAAAGAAAGAAAGAAAGAAAGAAAGAAAGAAAGAAAGAAATGAAGAAAGAACATCCCCAAATCAATGAGCTGCTCAATTGTCCCTGTGGCAGGAAAACACAATTGGAGAGTACAAAACAAGAATGATTCTCTTGTGAATATCTATTTCAATGACTTTGGATACATTGGTTCAGATCTAATTAAGAGGTGTGAGTAGCCCTAGCTGGTTTGGCTCAGTGGATAGAGCGTCCGCCTGCGGACTGAAGGGTCCCAGGTTCGATTCCGACCAAGGACACATACCTGGGTTGCGGGCTCGATCCCCAGTGTGGGGCGTGCAGGAGGCAGCCGATCAATGATTCTCTCTCATCAATGATGTTTCTCTCTCTCTGAAATCAATAAAAATATATCCTTTAAAAAAAGAGACATGAGTAAAAGAGGGATTTCCCCAACTTAAGAAAAGGTTTATTGTCATGTATCATAAACTTGGCACTAACTGCCCTTTGATAAATGTACAACTATCTAGTTTATCTCTAACCTTTGAATTATAAATTTCAAGTAAATATCTATCTATTTATATACCTATAGAAGATATTTGTATATCTATATATCTATATATCTACCTAGTGTGTGTGTGTGTGTGTGTGTGTGTGTGTGTGTGTGTGTGTGTGTGTGTGTGTATGTATGGGTTAGTACATATACGCATATTCCCATGTTCTTCCTACTACAGATACAGGAACCTCATTTTATTGCACTTCACTTTATTGCTCCTCACAGATAATTAGGGTTTTACAAGCTGAAAGTTTGTGGGAACCCTGAGTCCAGCTAGTCTATCGGCACCATTTTTCCAACAACATGTGCTCACCGTGTGTAGCTGCGTCACCTTTCGGTCCTTCTCACAATATGTCAGACTCTCTCATCATTCTATTTGTTATGACCTGTGGTCAGTCATCTCTGATGTTACCTGTATCATTGTTTTGGGGGCTCCAAGGCCCCACCCACGTAAGAGGACAAACGTAACTGGTAAATGTGTGTGTTCCCCCCATACACACACAGCTCTCTCCCTCTCCCTGGCCCCCCTAGTCCCTGAGACACAACAATGTTGAAGTTAAGCAACTAATAAGCTGGTAATGGCCTGCAAGAGTTCCAGTTAATAGAAAAACTGGTGAAACCCAAATAAGATGTAGGGTTTAGTTGATAGGACGGCATGATGGTTAACTTGCTGGTTTTACTAACTCTGTTACGGTTATTCAGACTTTACTACTAGGGTATGTAAAAGACATACAGAAACTCTCCGCATTACTCTGGCAGATTTCCTCTAAATCTAAAATAATTGAGGAATGTAAAAACAAACTGAACTTGTATGGACGGAGACCGCAGGGCCCCTGCTGGGGGCACTAGGATCTTGCCCTGGGCATCCAGACAGGACCCACGCAAAGGCTCCTAGGGGGGTTGGGGGGAGGATGGGCCGGGGCGGGGGAAGCCGCCATTCACAACTGAGGGTCTTGATGGAAACTCGTGTATGAAGGAGAGAGTTCATGGGATCAACCAAAAGGAGATTTTGCACCTAAAACATAGACCCACATGAAAGAGACCCATCTGGAAAATAGACCCGGGCTTAAAGAAAGTATGTTTCAAATGTTTAAAGAGGCTTCAAAACATAAACGCTAGAAGAACAGCACATCTTGAAAGTTACAAAGGAAATTTGACCAAACCAAAAATGAATCCTAAAAGAAAGAATTTAAATATATGTATTTCAATAGAATGTATAAGCCAATGTTTTAAACACAGCTGAAAAAATAATAATGATCGTCGTTTTAATTCATATAGTCTTATATTAGGTGTGAGTAAATATTGCTTTTTGTAATCGTGCGGACATCTTTCCTCAATGGTGTGTGTGTGTGTGTGTGTGTGTGTGTGTGTGTGTGTGTGTTTATGTAAGAGCGCGGTAATGAAGGACAACTTAATGGGTTGCAAAGGGAAAATTCCTTATTCATTTGGTTAAAAATAATCTTTACCTCACACAAGACATTAATTCCTGTTGAATTAAAGATAAAAATATAGGGGGACATACTTCTACTTAAAGCGTTACCCAAGCCGGAATGGAATATCCACAGATTTGACAACACAAAATTAGAGTATTTGGTTTAGCAAAAGAAAACAAAGAAAAAATAACATGAAGGAGGAAGAACCAATTGGGACAAATGGTGGACATCGGGGAGCTGATGTCCCTGGTGTTTGTGAAGTTCTCTGCAATGTGCTGTGTGCCCATGGTTTGGGATGCTGTATCCAATAAATTACGTGAGAGAGTCGTCACTTCATTGCAAAATAGACATCTTGATTGCTGCCATGTCCGGGCGACTGAACAAAGATGTCTCAAGCATCCATGTGTAGGTCTGTGTGTGGACATTGTTGCCCAGACTTGGCCAGAACCAAGAAGTCCCTCAGTGCGTGATCTATAATAATAAAAGGGTAATATGCTAATTAGACCAGATGTCATGCCGGACATCATGCCAGACGTCCATCTGGATGAAGCCGGGGCCGGAGGGAAGCCCGGGTCCCGGGTGCCAGAGGGAAGCTGATGTCAGCAGCTGGGGGAAGGAAGGCCTGAGGAGTGCGTGAATTTCGTGCACCGGGCCTCTAGTAGAGGAATAAACTTCCCAAGGAATTGACATCCGGGTCTTGGGGGGACACAGGAGGGCACAGGGGGGACCCCGAGACAAAGGAGTGGATCACCTCCCCTTGCAAAGAGGAAGGGAGAGGAGTCCGCTCTCTCCTTTGAGGACTCGGGAGCGTGTTCAGAGGATGCGGTCAGGCCGTGACAATCTGCGCCCACACACAGCACCGCTCCGGAACCTTCCTCTGCCGCTGCCTGCGATGCAGCCGGTCAGTGGGGAGGATGAGTCACCGGCCGTAGGTGGGAGCTAGTTCGCTAAACCTCCAGCTCAAGGGAAGGAAGAGAGAAAATAGTCGTTTCTCAGAGCCCCGTTAGGCCAGTGGCCAGGTGATTCAGAGCTCTCAGGAGCCCTGATTCGGGCTTCATTCCTCGCTGCTGATGGGTGGCTGCCACACAGCTTCTCCTCCCACACTGGAGTGGGATGCCTCTCCACCGTCCACCTCTAACGGAGGTCCAGGGCCTCCGCTGCCTGGGGGCTTCGGTCCCACGTCCTAACCATTTTCCTCATTCTTCTTTATCGTTTGAATCCCCTGGTCCATGTACTGTCGCTTCAAATGTCACAACAGGGACCTCTTTGGGCCCTTGGCTACAGCCTGCCATCTCCCTCCAGGGACTTGGATGAATGTGTGCCTTGGGTACGTCTTCTGCGTAATTCATGATTCTGAGAGCTCAACGGGGGGCTCATGCCTGCCACTTGGGAGAGTTTTCTGTATTGTTTCTTCATCCCCTCCACCCCCACGTGCATTTTCTCTCATCCTGGGACCCCGATTACTTGTATGCCCCATGGATTGTTCCCGAATGACCACCCCTCATTTCTTATTATCCACAGGTTCTATTGTCTAGTTTTCCTGGACTTGAAAACCCAACACGTCTTTGCTTTAGAAAAAAAAAAAATTGTTTTCCTCCGGGCAGTTCTAATTTCCTAGGGCTTTGCCTTTCATCTCCACGCTTCCTCTCCGACGGCTCCTCCTTCACGGGCTCCGTCGCCGCGTCTCTGAGTTTCCAACATTAATTAGAGTTTCTCTGAAGCTTTCTCTGCTTTCCACACGGCCTCTGCTCCTGGCGCCTGGCCTGTTGGTTTCTCCCTCTCATGGGAGAGGCGTTCCCCAGGAGTGTAGAAAGTCTTTGCTTCGCTCGCTGTTCATATTTAAAACTGGCTTTTCGTCTCGGTGTGCAGAGCAGAGACTATCATCGGAGGGGCGGCTTTGTCAAGTGATCAGGGAGACTTTGGGGCAGGCCAACTGGCAGGATCTGATCTTCTCTCTGGATGGTTCAGCTCATGTAAAGAAGGACCCCCGAGTCCTGGTCTTGAGTGTCCTGTCACCCGGGGGGGGCGGGGACGAGGAGACACTGGACGGGCGGTCAGCATGCGTGTGGTCAGTCCACACCCCTCCTCCACCTCTCCCCTCACCCTATATTCCTAGCAGCTGGCTTTCCTTCATCTAAATCACTCAGGTTCCATTTCTGCAGAGAGTTTGAGAGCCTGAGAGTTGTCGCTGTCTGAGTGTGTGAGGGGGCGGTGGGAGCTGGGATCTAACTGCGTCTTGGGGAGAATTCCAAACTCCCCAGGCACCCACCATCACCACGCACGCCCCTCCCTGTAACCATGGCGCAGCTCCCCGAGTCTCCCCAGGATTTGGAAGAACAGAGCAGCCTTCTGCTCAGGGTAACGCACGGTGACGGCGAACCTTTTGAGCTCGGTGTGTCAGCATTTTGAAAAACCCCAACTTCATGCTGGTGCCGTGTCACCTATAGAAATGTTTTGATCTTTGCAACCATAGTAAAACAAAGACTTCTATTTTTGATATTTATTTGATATATCTAAATGCCATTTAACAAAGAAAAATCAACCAAAAAAATGAGTTCGCGTGTCACCTCTGACCCGTGTGTCATAGGTTTGCCATCACTTTTTGAAAAACCCTAACTTAACTCTGGTGCCGTGTCACATGTAGGAATTTTTTGATATTTGCAACCATAGTAAAACAAAGACATATTTTTGGTATTTATTTTATATATTGAAATGCCATTTAACAAAGAAAAATCAACCAAAAAAATGAGTTCGCGTGTCACCCCTGACACGCGTGTCATAGGTTCGCCATCACTGGTCTAGACACACAGAGCTCATCTAGCTCCACTGTGAGCGTAATCGGATTCCTGCTCTCCCTGCCCATCTCCATGCGTCCTCACACAGAACTGTGCCTGTCCCCTGATTTGGTGCCGATGGAGCCCGTGTTTCTATTTCCTGGTGGAGGCGGCCATTATGCTGAGCTGCCATCTCAGAACAGAAGACGGTTTAAATTCCATCTTAACAACCATGTTCTCTCTTGAACGATCAACATTCCTGAAAATGTCGTCTTCCTGAAACTCTACCGTCACAGCGAGGTTGACAGTGTCCGCATCCCATAATCCCATCCCCGTGATGTTCACTTTTATCCTAAGACTTGCAGGGGCAGGGGAAGGACAGCATCGTCTTCAAACTGCATCCTTAAAAACCAGAAGTATTACCATCTTGTTTTTTAAAAGAAAAAAAAATCCAGAATCAGAGGAAAACCAGTGGGTCTGACATCCTAATAAAATAGAGAGGACTCTGCCCTAGCCAGTTTGGCTCAGTGGATAGAGTGTCGGCCTGTGGACTGAAGGGTCCTGGGTTCGATTCCAGCCAAGGGCACATGCCCGGGTTGCGGGCTCGATCCCCAGTTGGGGGCGTGCAAGAGGCAGCCAATCAGTGATTCTCTCTCATCATTGATGTTTCTGTCTCTCTCTCCCTCTTCCTTCCTCTCTGAAATCAATAAAGAAATATATTTTAAAAAAATAGAGAGGCCTCCATAAAGCAACTGACATTTCCCCTACCCCTGGGAAGGTGTGTCTGCCCTTTGAAAGGCATTTCAAGAGGGAATGACGTCTCTATCACAAGAGAATGGAGCAAAAGGGAGAACAATGTGTTGAATAATGAGAGACTTGGGAGGACAGAAAAGAGATAATGCGCACGAAAGGATGCGGGCCAATGAAGACTTTACCTAGACTCAAAGGGCGCGATTCCTATGGAGTTTTGCACCTTCTCCAGGGAGCCACGGGCAGGCCTGGCGGTCCAGCTCCCGCAGAACTCCTAAAGCAGTCTTTGATTATGTTGTCACCGTTAAGAATCGGGCTACAGTCCATGGCTGTGCCAGCTCCCCCGAGCCCAGCTGACTCCATCTCGTGGGTGGTGGGCAGCTCCAAGCACACGGTCCCTGGAGCCGCAGGAGGCCAGCCAGCTGCCAGCTGGCCCCGCTTGCGAAGACGGGGAGCCAGTCCCGGAGCCACCCTCCCTCCCCCTCCGTGTGGGCGTCATGATGAACGCCCGGCCTCCCTCCTCCGTGGAGATGAGCGAAGCAGGTGCGGCACAGCTCCTCACAGAGGCCCCCCATCATCCCTGCCGCGCTGGCTTCTCTTCCCCTTCGTCTCCCCCGTCCCCCCTCTCTAGAAATTTCCTCTTGAATAATTCACCTGAACGCAATTCCTTCTCTCCGGCTGTGCGTTAGGGGCAAATGAAAGGAGGACGTAAACTTAGCAAAGGATGCGCCTCTTTTGTTGACCTATTTCTATTCACTCCGTATCCTTTGCCGGCTCTTGATCTTAAAGACTGGAGAATCGCATCGCGGGATGGGGTTTCATTTGGTATGGATTCTTGATATTTATATGAAAGATTCGTTAGTGATGCCCGAAGGAGGAACATGGAACTGGAAGCCAGGAAACCCACGTGTGAGTCCCAGATTTTACTTCCCGGGGAGGAGACTGCGAGACAGTCCTTCTCTCTCTTCCAAAATCGGAGTTCCCTGCGTTGCTGAAATGAAGCCGTTGGTGTAGAAGGTTATTCCCAGGCGCTGGTTTTATGGTTCCGTGACATGAGAGAGGCGGTGGCTTTAGTAGATCTGTGCCTGGGGCCTGCCGCGCGGTGGTGGCGGCCACGGTGTAGGGCTGCGTCTCGCCTGCGACCAGGCCAAGCCCGTCCCTCGCTGGACAGTCCCGATACCTCGCTAGCCCAGGGCTGTGGCTATCCACACCAGTTAACTCCTGCAAGTAGCAGGTTCCATCTGCTTCCAGAAAACGTAATGTAACCAAGTACACCATGTGTGTTTGTTTTTTATACATTTTCATTGATTTCAGAGAGGACGGGAGAGGAAGAGAGAGAGAGAGAAACATCCATGATGAGAGAGAATCATGGATCGGCTGCCTCCTGCACGCCCCCCACTGGGGATCGAGCCCACAACCCGGGCATGTGCCCTGACCGAGAATCGAACCGTGACCTCCTGGGTCATAGGTCAACGCCCAACCACTGAGCCACCGTGGCCGAGCCAAAGTAAACCATGTTAATAGGAAACCCACTCGGGAGCGAAGGCATGCCACGCTGTCCCTACACAGCCCTCCCAAGTCACACACGTCAATGCAAGTGACCTGCACCCCAGTCACCTGCCTTTGTGTCATTGTTCAACAGTGACTCCAAAGGCCAGGATTCTAGACAGAAGGGAGGGGGAGCCCCTGAGGGGGGCGGGGGGCTGAGAGGCTGGGAGGGCTTTGGGTTCCGTCTGGGGCACTGGCTGCGATTAGACTGCAGACAACTGGCTCACACGGAGGCATTAAAGCCGAAAGGAAAATGGTTCCTTTGTTCCGCCCGGAGATATGCTTAAAGGAAATTCCTGCTCACAGCAGGTGATCAAACAAGCTCTCTCAGAGGCCATTGCACGGAGCCACTCACGTTGCTTTGCGGCCATAAAATGGTTCATTTTCCCATTTTCTCCCGCTTTAACTTCCAGGTCGTATTAATTAGGTTTATCAACAATGTGACAACTCCGGACAGCCTGCCAGCGTCTTATCAGAACACGTTTACAACCTGTTCTCTCAAAGGAGTAAAGCTCCCAACTACCCACCCAACTACCCACTGATCCCCCCAAGACGGAAGAGAATAGCTTCTTATCTTCGGAGAAGGGTGAGCCTGTCGCTCAAAGTATGTCACCACAAGCACCCTCCCGCCTTCATCTGAGACATTCACATGGATTGGCCTTCCACTCGGTCATACACCTCAACTTTTTAAAAAATATATTTTATTGATTTTTTTTACAGAGAGGAAGGGAGAGGGATAGAGAGGGACAGAAAGATCGATGAGAGAGAAACATCGATCAGCTGTCTCCTGCACACCTCCTACTGGAGATATGCGCGCAACCCACGTACATGCCCTTGACCGGAATCGAACCTAGGACCTTTCAGTCCGCAGGCCAGCACTCTATCCACTGAGCCAAACCGGTTAGGGCTACACCTCAACATTTACTAATTCCAACATGGCGCACCCAATGATTTACTAATTACTTTATCGATCAAAATGTTTCAGGGAGAAGAATGTAATTTGTACTTTATGTTTTATTCTAATGCTTTTCACTTATTTGTAAGGATGAAATAGAAGTGTGTCCCTTTCTTCTCATGACGCTCCAAACCATTCCTGTATCACATCTTTACCCTGGGAAGTAAATTTCCCCATTATTTGTGTGTGTGTGTGTGTGTGTGTGTGTGTGCATGCATCCAAAAACCATATGAAATCCAAATGTCAACTCCACTAACCTTGCAAGAGAAACATAAAGATCAAGCTTCGTTGTCTATCAAGTGAAGCTAGAAAAAAAGGGGCGCCCGGCTGGCGTGGCTCAGTGGTTGAGCATTCTCTCATCGTTGATGTTTCTATCTCTCCTCCCCTTCCTCTCAGAAATCAATAAAAATATATTTTTAAAAAAAGAAGGAAAAGGGGGCTACTGTGGTCTTGGTGTCTTCAAGCTCCAGCAGCCTAGGTTTAGTCTGACAGCCACACCAGCTGCACAGCCCAGGGATTCGTGCTGCTGGTGTCTGACCTGCCACAACCCCCGGCCCAGGGTCAGGGTGACCA
>NW_006289087.1:1182675-1183761 GCF_000327345.1 Myotis davidii
TCTTTCCCTCCTGCCTCCTAAACGCACCCTCTCACTTCCTTTCCTTCCCTTGGACTTTACAGACCCATCACTGCCCACGTCCGAGCACGCTTCATCATTTGTCTCGACCCTACGTTTTCCCCAGGGTGTGCAGCCTCAGAGGGAGGCCCGGCCACCATCCCTCCTCCCCTACAGCTACTCTTGTTGGACTTCATGTTATAGGAATCATGACTTTTTTGGCCTTGATCAATTATGACTCCGCTCGACATAAATTCAGTGAGTGGATGGGGAAAATCTGCCAAGTGGTTTGGGTATCACGGAACGGGAACCTCTCTGTATAAATGTTTGTAACGATTCTATTAGGCGAAGACACTTTAGGGCATGTTTTATTGGCCCATTAATACCTGAGTGGAGTGGTAAAGATATCTGGCTCCAAGCCCTGTTGCATGCAAGCAAGAAAGATGTGGGTTAATGGAGCAATTAAACATCCTTTCACATCCCAGGGCTGGAGTGAGGTTGGGAAAAGGTAAGGGGACTGCTATAATAGTAAGACGACTATAAACACAGCGAAAGAACTAGAAGCTTCTGTGTGAGCCATTGGAAGACCTACGACCGCCGCAATACAGCTGGGACTTCGCAGGGCACCAGAATGGCTGTCTTTACATGCTTTCTCGTCAAAAGAGTGGTTGTGCTTTACGGAGGGGAAGGGGCCGTGCAGTGAAGTGGCCCGCCATGGGCAGCGTGAGGTCACGGGGTGGCAGAGTGGCAGACGGCACACTGAGAAATGCCAGCCGTCGTCTGGTTACCAGACGTTGACATGACAGGACTGTTGCGAAGATTGAGAAGACGTGAAGAGTTGCAAAGAGAGGTCAAGTGCTGCCCTAGCTGGTTGGCTCAGTGGACAGAGCATCGGCCTGCAGACTGAAGGGTCCCGGGTTTGATTCCAGTCAAGGGCACATGCCCAGGTTGGGGGCTCTATCCCCAGTAGGGGGTGTGCAGGAGGCAGGCAGTCCATGATTCTCCCTCATCATGGATGTTTCTATCTCTCTCTCCCTCTCCCTTACTCTCTGAAATCAATAATATATATATGATTTAAAAAATGTTTAA
>NW_006289087.1:1184281-1184504 GCF_000327345.1 Myotis davidii
GGCACCCCACTGACCAGGTCCGGGGATGGAGCCTGCCATCAAGGTATGTGCCTTTGACTGGAATCGAACCCGGGACTCTTCAGTCTGCAGGCCGAGGCTCTATCCACTGAGGCACACCGGCCAGGGCTGCCATTTCACTCCGTCAAGAAAAACTTTCTGTGATGCCTTATGAACCACAAGGTGAAATGCCACCCCCTGATGCCACAAACTCCTGAGAAATCTG
>NW_006289087.1:1185774-1187033 GCF_000327345.1 Myotis davidii
GAGGGGGGAAAAAAATACCTCTTTAGTCTGAACAATTCTGAAAATTCATGTTCTCCAGTTCAATCAGTCTCACATAAAGACATTTTATTCCCCAATAAGCCTGTTCGTTCCTTTTAAGAGTGAAGGCCCATGTGTGCTGAAATGCTCTATCTTTTCATTCATGTCCTCCAATTCCAGGAGAGTTTATTTAACTTATTAATTATGGCCATTTAAAAGTCTTTGGCTACTAATTCCAAAATCTGGATCATTTCTTGGGCCCTCTTGACTGTTCTCTCTCTCTCTGGTCAAAATCCCCCCCCCCAAATTTATTTATTTGTTTGTTTGCTTCTTTGTCCCTGCTAAGTTTTTCTTGCAGGCTGTATTTGTAGAGGTTCCAGCTTCTGTGTCTTCCTCCGAGGAATTCTGAATGGTGCTGCAGCCAGTGGGTAGATCACTGATGATGGATCACCTTCATCCTCCAAAGGCCTAGTTTTGCTTCCCGTTAGGCCAAATCTATTTCGGTTTTATTCTTTCTGCTGGGGCTTCCTTCTTACCTCTAGAAAGCAGCCTCCGGGGCGTGGAACGCAAACGCCCGAGTTGTTTACCAAGGTCTGGCCACTGTGTCTGGGCCCCAAGTTCAATATCCTCCCAGAGCTGTGTGATTTCTAGAATCTCTGCTGGGTTTTCCAGCGCTGGCCACCGCACTCTTTCAGGGCCTCCAGGATCCTGCCTCTGGGCACACGCAGCCTAGGAATTCGGCCAAGGACTCGGGGGCTTTCTGCACGTTGGGATCTTTCTCTTAGCTGGCAACAGTAAAGTAAGAAATTTATTTTCCCCTCCCTCCCTCACTGGTCCTTCTGGCGTTATAGGTGAAATAGAAAAGCCTATATTTTCTTATCCAAATAGAGTGTGTGTGTGTGTGTGTGTGTGTGTGTGTGTGTGTGTGTGTGTATGCGCGCATGCCTGCATTTTCCACGCAAGCTCCCTCGTTTACTCCTGAGGGGTAAACTTCCAGGAGAGGAAACGCCAAGTCTCCACGTTGTTCTGCATGAAGACTCACCAGGTGTCAAGCCATCAGTGCACCAGGCAGCTCTCTGGGGAAGCTTCCCAACCGAGCTCTCCATGGCAGCCGAGCGGGGGCCCCTTCACCCTTAAGTGGTCCCCAAGACCCGACTTCCTTGCAACCCTGGGAAGCAGCACAAGCAAATCAATTCAGCAGAACCTCACCGCCCAGCCACTGACCCGCCCATCCGCCTAGCCCTGGAGCGCGGGGCGCACGT
>NW_006289087.1:1188215-1201900 GCF_000327345.1 Myotis davidii
GCGGCTGGAGGAGGGCGCGGGGTCTGCTGGCCGCCGCGCAGCTGCCTCCCAGCTGGGCTGTCTTGTGCGTGTTTCACGCGGCGGATCGGGCGGTGGGGGGGTGCGGGAGGGGGACCCCGGGGGAATTCGTCCCTCTGCCTCGCTCGGCTGGGTGGCGATCCTTTGGACCGCACGCAGGTGGGAAGCGGCCCAGGAGCCCAGCCCGCATCCATATGGACGGGTTTGGGGAATGCAGGCGCTCCTTTGCCTGCCAGCGCTTGAACCTGGCCGCGTCCGCATTTGCAAAGCGAGAAAGAATGGCTCAGCCCAGCCCGCGGCCGCCTCTCGTAGGAGGGTTTGTGATGTGGAGGGCAGTTGGCAATCGATGGTCTGGTCGTTGCACGGAATGCTTCGCCCAGACCTTCCCTTTCTCTCCCGGCCTCTGAGCGCCCAGCACACAGAGAGCCTGCTCCCCGTGTTGGGTCTTTCACGGTTCCTATTAGAAAAATAACCTTTCTTAAATTAAAAATTTTAAAAAAAAGTGTATCTGTTGATTACGTAGTCCCAAATAATTTTAGTGACTGAGTCACGGTGCGGCGTGAAGCATTCATCACGATTTCCTGTGTTTAAAACAATGCCGTGTATTTACTTAAGCGAGAGACCCAGCCTGAGACTGTGCACTTGGGAAAGGCGAGAGCTGTGCCCAGAACAAATGCATGCGTCCAGGGGAGTCGTGGGGGAAGGAGCATATGAAATTAAAATCGGGGGTTTGGGGGGGCCTTTTGGTTCCACACGTGTGGCCTGCGTGCACCCTCTTGCCATGGGAGCTGGTATTGCCCAGGGTACATAGAACATGCCTGCCTCTTTGGGGGTGCGTTCCACATGCCAGGGAACGTGGTTGGGATCACACATTTCGTTTCCCCAAAGAACCTGCCTTCAGATGTGTTGACAGGGCCCCTCTCCATCCGCTGAATAGACACTTCGCTATTGTTGAGGCAGAAAGCGCCTTCGTTTTGAAATGGGTTTCCATATGGAACTGGAACTTCGGTTTAAATTATTAATTTAAAATGAATTGCATCGCAGGTCTGATTCAGACTGTTTCTGTGGGCTGGAGGGGGGGGGGTGACCTCAGATTGAATTTAAGGTGAAAACAGCCGTGTTGAAATACTTACAAACAGCCACGAATCTTTATTCAGATGAACTTGATCTCTGAAAGGCGGCGTTTGAAACACAAATATCTTTGACGGGGCACGTCTTGTGCATGGAAAGTTATTATAAAAGATCAGTGTAATTTGGGACCAGGGGAAGCATGAATGTGGAACTGGTCAAGACTCAGAGAAAGATTGAGAGTGTTTATACAAGTCGTTTTTCATTAGCCTACATTTAAACTTCATTCGGAACCTTCCCTTTACAGTTTAGAGAAATGTGTGACGGTACATTACCTTGTTTTTCTTCCTGTGAAAACAAGTAAAATCCCATTCAAAATTATTAATTTTTTTCTTAAGAGTCTTTAGGCAGACTTACTTAAAAATGATTTACCTTGCACCCTCTCATTCCCTTAGAAAGACACGTGGTTTCTTTTCTGACCCAAAATTTGTTATTTTAAGGTTCAGTTTAAAAAGGTGAATTTCTTTGAGGGCTGTTTGAGCTCTTAATTGCATGCAACCTGTTGACAATTGAGCCTGGAAGGTTGTTCAAGATCGAGGGTATCTTGGACAGTCCATTGAACAGACAGAAAATGAAGCCACATGACGAAAGCTGCTTGTGGATGCGAAAATTACAAGGCCGTCGTCTTCAGATTTTTATCTAGAAAGTCCTGTATCATTTCCCGAGCCAACGTTTTGCTGTGGCCTCGTAAAACGGAGACTGTTGGCGGGATGGGTTTCTCACTCCTAAATGGCCTGCATGTGTTCGGGGTCACGGAGAGACCGGGTCTCGTTTGCGGGCAGGGCAGGGCGTCTTGAGAACAGCTGCGCGCGGTGGCATTTCGGCTGTGACACGGATGAACTGCCCGGCCCATGGAGACGGGGCCTGGCCCCTAGCGAGACACAGCTGTCCTTCGCTTAAGGAACCTAATTTTCTGTCATCATAGATTCTTGTCCTCACGTTGTGCTTTGGAAGTATCCGGGAGTAATGGGATGTGTTTTATTTTATGTGACATGTTTCTGCACGTGAAATGCATTTTTCCCTCGCAGAGGGATATTAAAAAGGCCGATATGGCTCCAATAAAAGTAATCAGATGCCTCCAGCACGGGTGGCTCTTTTGGAAAAGCAGTCAGCGTACTGGAATGTGCCTCCTGCTTAGCCCTGAACGCCGCAAGCTTTTCCTGGGGGCGGCGGCGGCGGCGGAGGGCGCTCACGGGTCTGTCACCTGTCAGGCCCAGTGGGCCCAGTGGGACCCTTGTCTAGTACTTAGTCTGCCTAGAACTCGGGGATGGAGATTTCAACCTCAATGGGAAGCTTCCATTTTAGGGGGAAATGAGAAGAGATTATGTAATGGGTTTGCCAGGAGGCATCGCCAGTCGCACCGGAAGTTGGCTTCTCGTCTCTGACAGCCTGTCTTCTCCTTTGAGGATGAGGCCCTTGTTCAGATCCATTCAGAGCAGCACCTTGGAACCCCAGCTCAGCCCCCACAGAAAGGACTCGCGGTGCCAAAGGTGCCCCTTTCAGCTGTAACCCAGCCTGGGGCGGGGCGGGGCGGGATGGAGGGGGTTCTGCCCGGCCTCTCTGATCCCTAAAAGTTGCCTATCCTGGGCACTGCCCGTGTGCGTGCACAGTGTCTCCAAACAGAAGCGAAGACGATGTCTTTGGTCAAAGCGCAATGGGCCTTCGTCTTTCCCGGCGTCGGATGCAGGTGACAGCAGTGCCCGGCCCACCAGACCGGTTTTGAGGGTTGAAAGGCGTCATGCACTTGGGGGTGCTTTCTGAACGCCCTCCAAAGCGCCGTGACATGCAGGGCACCCGCCTTACTGTTCCCCGACCTGCGGGTGGCCCCGGGGCTCAGGAGTTGGCAGCCCTGCCCTCCTTTTTGCCCAGAAGTCTGGCAGCTCGTGGACTCCCCGGCTCCTGGCAGGCTCGCCCGCAGGCTGGCGATGCGTTCTCCCACCTGTGGCATCTCCCTGCCCACAGGCTCCTCAGGCCGAGCGTCCTGGCTGGGGAGCACCTTCCTAGGCATCTCCCCGGAGGCCGCCGCTGCAGCTCGCCAGGGCGACACAGACCGGGACCCGCTGGGTGATGGCAGGAGGACCACCTGAGCTGCTGCCATCTTCCTCCCACCAGCTGTGCCAGCCCATCCTGAGCCAGGAGGACACGAGCACTTCAAGAAGAAACGTGGTGGTAAAACCAACTGCACACTGCCCGGCCGGCATGGCTCAGTGGTGGGGCGTCCACCTAAGAACCAGGAGGTTGTGGTTTGATTCCCGGTCAGGGCACAGGCCCGGGTGGCAGGCTCCATCCCCAGTGTGGATCGTGCAGGAGGCAGCTGATCCATGATTCTCTCTCATCATTGATGTATTTCTCTCTCTCTCCCTTCCTCTCTGAAATCAATAAAAATATATATTTAAAAACAAATGAAAAACACCTGCATACTATTAGGCCAACAATAGCTGGCAGGTGCCTGTGGGCTCTGAGGTCCCCGGACGCCTTCCCAGCCCGGCTCTGCGTGAGACTCGGACCCCACTTCCGACTGTTCCGTTTGAGGTCTCCCCGGAGAAGGGAGTCTGAGATGGTTGACTGCCCTTCCCCTGGTCAGTGTAGAAGTCCCCATGCCCATGAGCCTCCGTTTCTCCCACTCGTGTCCTATTTGCCATTTCAGAGCCCTAGCCTGCTCTCCTGTTTGCAATTTGCATTCTTAGTGCTAACATCTTGCCCGGCAAGGCAAGACGTTCGCTCTGACCTTGACAGTTAACCTCATCCTTGCCAAGAACTTCTCTCCAGGAGCCGGTCTTCACCAGCGTAGACACCCTCCCGACAGGGCGTCCCTTCGGCCTGGAGACGTGGCCGCCAAGTTCCACTTGACAAATAAAATCTCCTTGTGTGTCATTGTTGGCAGGATCAAATCTCAGCTCCCCACACGCCTCCCGGCCGCTGTAATTGGAGTTGCTGACTGTCAGCGACAGAATTAATCCTTCGTGCGGGTCATTGTTCTAGCCGGGCCCTGGCTTATTTCCTGTGCCCCGTGTTCCCGTGAAACCCAGCACAGCAGCTGAGCGGTGACAGCTGCTGCCTGTCAGTCACCTCTGCTGCGGGGGACAGTGCTGTGCGGGCATCCTGGGTCGGGCAGGGTGCCCTCAGATAGCGCTCAGGTGAGCTTATACCCCAGGTGACACCTGCCTGTTTCAAAGAGGATGGGGCCACCGGAAGTCCCCTGCAGGGGACCGTGCGTGGATGGGGGTGTGGTGCCTTCCAACGTATCCCTGGCAGCTAGAGCCACGGAGTTAGATTCATGCAAAAAAACCCTGCCAGGAAGCTGTGGGCAAAGGGGTCTGCTACAGCTCTGTCCGTACTTTTGGACATAGCACTTCGTAGCGCAGTCCCCTCACTAGAATTGCCCACGGGACCTGGGCCGGAGAGAAACCTCGTCACTAAAAAAGCTGAACCTCAGAAAGTGCCTCCCCTGCAGCCATTCGAAGGCCCAGCCAGCCAGCCAGCGCTCACAAGACTCCAGCGGGCCCCAGTCCAGTGGTGTCTTGCAGAATCCAAGAATCCATATCAATTTCAAGTGTTATGGAGTGGTATCCATCCACCCATCTGACTCTCCGTCTACTTCTATGGACACGTCTATCTTTGTCTGTTTATTCGTTTAAAACTGGTATTGAGCCCTGACCGGTATGGCTCAGTGGATAGAGCGGCGGCCTGCGGACTCAGGGGTTCCAGGTTCGATTCCTGTCAAGGGCATGTTCCTTGGTTGCGGGCACATGCCCAGTGGGGAGTGTACAGGAGGCAGCTGATCAATGTTTCTTTTTTTTTAGTTCAAAATACCCTAAAAGCACAACTTCGCTCATGTAAAGACCCCTCGAATCGTCTGCATGGAAAAGAAGACCCTCCTATCTTCTTTGCCTGGGATTTCTCAGTGGCTGATAACACCTGCCCTTGCATTTCCTGTGGGAAGGCAGACGTACAGGAGTCCCGGGATTGACCCAATGTTCTTTCTTAGGGGGTCCTCCTTTCTTCCCCCCAAATCCTTTCATCACACAAGAGCCAGCCAACTCTCTAAACTTAGCTCAAGCGTGGTTCTCACTCTACTTTCCCTGGTGATCAATGCTTCAGCACCCCTCAACTCACTGAATTGTAAGAAACTGCAAACCTACCTAAACAGCTGCAAGCCACGTGCCCCTGCTCTGAGTTCTGGCTGCACCCTCCATCTTTAATAGTCAGGGGCAACCCACCGAGCATTTATGATTCTCGCCGAAGAAACTCCTTAAAGTTCAACGATCGAACGTTAATGCCATCTGGTCTTCTGTGCCCTTTCTCAATGTTCATGGCCATTCCGGACCTTTTCATTGCCCGTCAGTGAATGCACCCCCCCCCCGCCCCCCTTCTTGTTTCACTGCCCCTTCCTCTTGGTCCTGTGCTCCCTGGCTCCCCCTCTCCCCACTCCCCACCACCAGGTGCACAGAAACCGCTCTGCCCAAAACAAGCGGCCCTTCTTGGGGGATCCTTGTAACCTCTCTCCAGCCCCTTCAACCTCCTGTAGTTCCCAGCTCCCGTCCTTGGGCTCCTGCTCCGCCCAGCTGCCAGCCCATCTCCTGAGCAGTGGGAGACCCCCGTGGCTTTCTTGCCCCCTCTTCCTTCTATTTTCACGGTTTCATTATTTTCATCACACCCTTCGGCGTGGCTCCTACCCTCTCATCAGCTCGGCTTCTGGAAGGAGCGTTTCCAGGAGCTTGATGGTCAGTGAGCCTTCGTCTGTGTCCTGTCCTTCCTGTCCCTGGGACCAACATGACCATCCTGCAGGCCCAGGCTCCCCAGTCATCTCGGTTTATCCTCTTCTACTGCCTCCCACATTGAGTCAGAGATCAGGCTGCAGTCATTCGGCCAAGGAAGAGCTCAGGCCACATGACTTCTTTCCTTCCTGCTAACGCAGCGGTTCTCAACCTGTGGGTCGTGACCCCTTTGGCGGTCGAATGACCCTGGCACAGGGGTCGCCTAAGACCATCCTGCCTATCAGCTATTTCCATGACGATTCATTACAGTAGCAACATGACAGTGATGAAGTAGCCACGAAAATAATGTTATGGTTGGGTCACAACACGAGGAACTGTATTGAAAGGGCCAGAAGGTTGTGAGCCACTGTGCTAACAGCTCCTTCATTCGTAGCGTTTCCAGCGTTCACACAGGAACCTGGTTAGCAGATCCCCTGCAGGACCTGCTGCATCACCGCTAAATGTCTCCCGTCGGCATCCCTCTGGCAGTCGGCGTGTCCCGTGGCTCGGGCGCAGATTTGAAATTCAGCCTCAAGGTCCTGTCCAGGTGACCCTGAGCCCTTGCCGTTTCGTAAATGCCATTGTCCCGACTTTCACAGGTTCTCCTGCTCTTCCGCATCCTCGCGAGTTCAGGTTTCAGCAGTTTGTCAAGGACTGATCAAAACCCTTTGCGTGGGGAATTCATCTCTCGGTGACTTAGCCGACTCTCATTTGTATAACGGCTCACCTGCGTGCGTGCGTGAGCAAATATTTCAAAGGCTGGGGTGTGGCACCCCGGAAATAAGATCCCAAGTTGCGTGTGTCCTTGATTCAGCCTCAAATTACTCCATCTACACAGGGACATAGAAAATGGGTAAATACCATCTTTGCTGTTTTTCTCGTTATAAAAGTAAAATGGATTACAAAAAAACTCAGACATTACTGAGCCGTATTATGTCAAAAATGCACATCTACCACGGCCCAAAGCCCCCGAAGGTGACTGTGGGTAACAGTTGGGTGTCGGACCCTCTGATACTCTTCTACGGACACCCTCACATTGACTTCACACAAAACTGAGATAAGAATAGACTTTTGCAACCGGCCTTTAAGTCCATCGATTTTCCTGGATTTTGAATCTGCAGCGTGTTCCAAACAATGGACTGATTTCACTGCATAAAAATCAATCCACGTAAAATGGCCTGGCGATGTAGGGCTACGCTGGCTGTGAATTTCTGATCAGTGAAGTATGTCTTTATTCAGCGCTCCGTCTGCCCCTAGGACAGTGCTGGAGATGTGCCCTCTCCCCCCCCACCCCCCACCCCCGGCTCAGCCTCTTCTCCTACCTTCGGGCTCATGTTGGCCATGGACCCATGGAGACACGGTGGGCAGATTATCATCATCGTGTTTGGGGACATGTCCTCTGAGAGAGCTCATTTTCATCCTGAAATGTAAGCTTTTGGATTTGTTGTGTCTGGAAAGGCAGATGACTTATTTTTGAATTCTGAACATGGACATATGTGTCTATCCAACATACACATATATGTGCGTATTAGTTTTTGTTTCAGGAACGAATATAAACTTGGAATGAGAAACATAGAAAACCTTTAACAGAGATTTAACCGCACGTTTTTGTATATTTAACAAAGCTCCATTTTGGGGAGAAGTGCAGAAAATGAGCTGTGTCTGAAAATGCCAGTGAGCGAAGGCACCGTCTAAGACATTTGTCAGACAGAGCATGCCTGCGGAAGTCAAAATCCACATTGCTCTGAGGATTTGGGACAGATACAAAGTGAATGGTTACTGCTACCAGGTTATCCTCTGAGGTGAATCCGTTCAGTGGTGCATTTCTGCAAGACCGTGGACTAGGCAGTGTGGGTGCAGGTACAGATTTGGGGACATGGCCCAGGCAGTGTGGGTGCGGGTACAGGTTTGGGGACGTGGCCCAGGCAGTGTGGGTGCAGGTACAGGTTTGGGGACATGGCCCAGGCAGTGTGGGTGCGGGTACAGGCTTGGGGACTCTAGAGTGGTCATGTTTTGTGAAGAAAAAGCTTCCGGGTGTAAAATGCCAGATGACAAGGGGCCAACACTCTGAGGCCGAATGAGGCCTCTGCCGTCTGAGTAAGTGAAATGCTAGAACAGTGTTTCTCAACCTTCCTAATGCCGCGACCCTTTCATACAGTTCCTCATGTTGTGGTGACCCCCAATTTCATTGTGACAAATTGAACATACTTAAAGCATAGTGATTAATCACAAAAACAAGATGTCGTTATAGATGTGTTTTCCGATGGTCTTAAGCGACCCCCAAAGGGGTCGCGACCCACAGGTTGAGAACCGTTATTCTAGGCCCAGCTGAACATTATCCTGAACACCATTACGAAGCTTTCCTCATAGCAGTGTCAGAGCACAAAAGGCAAGACTAACCACACAAGTACATATCAAGCCCCTACTTGCGATCATGTCACTGACCAAAGCAAGTACAACATCAAAGGGACATGGGAAAATACTCCTCCAATGGAGGTTAGAGGGGAGGAAATGATTATTTGCTAAACAATAACCTAATCTTCCATGGATACCATTGCTGTAGTCTAGATCAGTGATTTTCCACTGGGGAGTAAGGATGCATGCTCTGCCTTAAAATGTAAAACAAAATTTCAGGGAGGGGTAATCACATATATTTTTCAAAAGTCTTACGTCCACCGCTGTTTTCAGGCGACCCTTTCATACAGTTCCTCATGTTGTGGTGACCCCCAATTTCATTGTGACAAATTGAACATACTTAAAGCATAGTGATTAATCACAAAAACAAGATGTCGTTATAGATGTGTTTTCCGATGGTCTTAAGCGACCCCCAAAGGGGTCGCGACCCACAGGTTGAGAACCGTTATGCTAGAAGGAACCTTGTCACATCTTAGTAGATCTTTTATTCGAGGACACCGCGGTCCCAGATGTTGGCGGACTCACCGAGGCCACCCAGCGAATGAGCTGGCTCTCTGACTCCAGGTCCAACTTCTCTTCCTTGCAGTCTGATCTCTTCCTAGGCGTCTAGGTGTGTCTCTCCCCCCATGTGAAATCCCTCTCGGTGGTTTCAGCCGCACTCAGCGCTTCCCCGAGTGCTGGATGCTTCCAGAAGCCCGCTCAGGCGCCTGTAATGCGCCCTGTGGACATGGGGACCCATCACCTTCCTCCAGATGCACCATTTCCTGGTAATGGATAATCGCAGTCATCCTGGTTTCTCAGAGTGAGCCCTGTGGCCGGTGCTTCCTTTATACCATCGCTGCTAAGTGCGGTCCGTACATGCCCATGGGATTTGGGGAGCGGCCTCATCCATCCCTCCCCACCTGTTCCCACAAACCCCCTTCCTTCATTCCGGCTCTTCCCGCTCCCCCCCCCCCTTCACCCAGTTCCAGGAACCTCCAGCTCCTGGTCCTGCTTCCCATCTCCAAGCTCTGCTCTAGTCTCCGAGGAGATGGAGTCATTTCCAGTTTCATTCCCCGTCGAGGTCCGTTCCATCTCCCTTCGTCCCCCTACAGCAGCCACATCCCCTGCGTGAGGAGGCCTGGGGGTGCCTCTCTTCTCCTGCTTCTGGGGTTCTGGGGAGACCCTCCTGCTTCCTCAAACGGGCTCACTTCCCTTGGCCCGCCCGTGATAATCCCACACGTCGTAGGAAATCTGTCTTCTCAAGAGACGTTGGCTCTTCCATCCTGTCTCGTGTGGGATCCTTGTGTCCGTTACAGCGTTGGCCATCCCCGCTTCTGCCACCGTCAACGGTGGACATGGCAGGCCTTTCCTTTGGGATTTGAGCTTCTTCTCGGAGCCAGCCACCGATGTCTTCCCTCCACCCAGGACTTTCCACGCTGGGAACCTGAGTGTTGCGACGGGTCCCTGTGAAGGCCGGGGTTTGCACGTTATGTTTTATTCACTGAACCATCCCAGCGGCCGACTTACCCCGGTGCTAGCGCGTAGCACGCTTTCGTTATGTGTTGTTTTGAATGAGTTTCCTCTATTTCTTTGGGGGGCGGGGCGATGAATCTCAGGTTGAGCCGTTTTCAGGGCGTTGGCACTTTATAGGTGAGCAGACAGCCAGCGCGCTTGAAGAGGATTCACAGACACGGTGCAGGGGATGCTCTCAGGTCAGGCTCAGACATTGTGCCTGCAGCCTCCCTGCTGCAGACGTGATGGCGACACTGGGTCCCCTCCTCCTCTGAGAGGCGCAGTCCTTTCTGAGTGCAGCCTTCCGCGAGGGCCCCTCTCCGCGGCCAGTCCTCGCGGCCAGGACCCCTGGAGGAGGCCGTGTTGGTCGCTGACCGTCACTCCCAGGGGATCCTCGCCAGCAGATCTCGGAGGGCTTCTGGAACCACTGGGGTGATGTCCACCCCAGGGCTTGGCGGTGATATCCCTGAAACCCTAGCCCAGGGCCGTCCGGGCGGGTGTGGCACGTGTCGCCTTGGGACTGAAGCCAGGACAGCTGATTCGGAACTGGGCCAGGGTCTCTCCGTCTGCATCGGAAATAAATACCTCGGGTAATCCTCCCGCTGCATGAATTTAAAACCTCAGGAACGCAAGATTAACCGGGAGAGAGAGACAGATGTTGAGACAGAGAGAGAGGGGGGAGGGAGGGAGAGAGAGATTGAGAGAGAGCATTTTCTGTTTTCCCTGAGTAGGTTCATCGGCTGGATTGGCGGGGGGTGAGATCCCAGGCTGTTCTCTCGGGTAAGATGACTCATGATCAGTGTAGGGTGTTCTCGGGCTTCCAATAGGGTGACAGGCTCTTTCTCCCTGGAATGTAAACACGTGGAACGAGGTCTGAGCTCTCGGGTGTAGAACTGAGACGAAAGTGTTCCCGGCGAGTGTACCCCACGTCGCCAACCATAGAGTCGGGAGTATTTTTTAATGTGGGTAACCATGCTCACAAGGGGGTATAGGAAGAGCAGCTGTTCCCTCAAGTACAGGCAGGCCTCAGTGCTTCGGGGAGGTCCTGAGTTGTGGCACAAAACGTGAGTTGTGAGTTGTGTTCACACGTGGGCAATGCTCCGTGTAGGGCAAGCATGTCAAACTCGCAGCCTGCGGGCCACCACAGCGAATATTTTTGCGGCCCAGCCAATATAACGGGCATGTAAGAAACACTTTAATAAAAATTTCGTCACTTAATTTTTACAATATGTCAAACTCGCAGCCTGCGGGCCACCACAGCGAATATTTTTGCGGCCCAGCCAATATAACGGCATGTAAGAAACACTTCAATAAAAATTTCGTCACCTAATTTTTCCAATATCCTGTTATACATAATTATTAATAATGAACTACAACGTTGGCTCGTGACTGATTACGATCATCGTGTAGCATTCATTTCCCTGACACGCAGGTGCACCATTTCTCCCCGCTAATACTGCAGCGGATATTTTAGCAGCCAATGGCATGTCCTTAGTCTTGGACTGACCTGTTCGGTGTGCACAACAGGAAATATTTCACTTTCGGAGCACAGGAAAAATAGGTTTATTTGCCTTATGCTTATTAATTTGTGCAGTTATTCAATGTCTGGCAAGATAATCTTGAAGAAAAAAATATTAATTTTTATTAAAATGTTCTGTTATTTTCTGTTAACGATGACTCATTTATTTCAGCCCTTTGTATTTATTCCGCATCTCTATTGAAATAAACCTCCGTTTCTATGAAAATGGAAGCTTTTGGCTTCTTTTGTGGCCCACAGACACTTAAACCTTGTTTATTTGGCCGGTGTCAGCCTTTGAGTCTGACCCGCCTGGTGTAGGGGTTACTTCTCGGAGCAAGAACATCAGGTATATGATTGACACGAACAACAGAAGGTCAAGAAAGCAAGGTCAGAACAGCCTGGAGCTGCGTGTGCGCCTAAGAGTTCAGTTCTTAGGGATATTCCTAAAAATGGACATAGATTCGTTTTGCTCCTTGGTTAAAGGGCATCCCTATGTAGATCTAGAAACGGGAACACTTTAAAAAGAGATACCCACTGCAATGAAGACTTTTCACAAGTTCAATGTCAAGCGTTCTATGAGTGCTAAGAGAATTAAGCAAAAGTGTCGGTCACCAAGTTCCATAGGATTTGGGAGAATCCTGGGGGGGAGGGGGGGACCACAGTCTGGTCCCTCCCAGCTCTTTGGCTGGCCCTGGCCTGGCTCAGCAGTTACTCCGTTTCTGGGTTGTCTCGGGCACCGTGCGTTCAAGGTGCTGGAGGTGAAGCGATGACTCAGACGGCCAGCTGCTGCCTCTGCGGAATTTGCGTCCTTGTGAAAACCCGTCGGGCCTGGAATAGTGTCCCTACGGATTCTACTGGGCCTTTCCGGTGGCTGTCAGGGCAGGGGGACGTCGGGCGTTAGACTGGCACTGCCTGGACCTGCCTTGGGCTGTACTCACCACCTAGCCCACCTCTGCAACTCGGGGCTAAGATTGCATTTTTCTCCAAACAAACAAACAAAAAAACACAGTGTTTTCTAGATAAACGAGACTGCTGGCGCTGGTGTTTGACACTAGATGGCAGACATCGGCATTTCGGCGTTTCATGAGTGAGCCAGAGTTTGGAACATTGACATGAGCTTCCGCACGAGCCACCTGATGGGAAAGAAATGTTGGCAGTTTCCCGTGAGCGAGCGGTAAGGGTTCCGTTTTCTGTTCCGCGCTTTCGACCGGCCGTTCTTTTCGTCCATCGCCTTTAGCCCGTTTTCTCTCGATGCCCGCCACATCCCCACAGGACGGAGGTCCACAGCCAAGTCCAAACCAGACTGAGCCGAGCAGTGCCCACTGACTCCCCAAATCCCGGGAAAGCCGTGGCAACCACAGATGCTGCCTTGGCCGTCCTAAGCGAGCCGGCCACGAACGTCTTGACCCTCAGTAAGCTACACACGTGGCACCTTGTGAAGTAGCGTCGCCTGCGCCAAGTTGTTCTTGGGACTCAAAGGGTGGAGGAGCCGAACCGGTGGGTGGCATCCCAGGAACCGCTTCCTGTAAGGGATCTCCCTGGAGGGAGACTTGAAAGCAGCGGTTCTCAACCTGTGGGTCGTGACCCCTTTGGGGGTCGAATGACCCTGTCACAGGGGTCGCCTAAGACCATCGGAAAACACGAATATAATGACATATTGTGCCCACCTCTGCAACTCGGGGCTAAGATTGCATTTTTCTCCAAACAAACAAACAAAAAAACACAGTGTTTTCTAGAAAAACGAGACTGCTGGCGCTGGTGTTTGACACTAGATGGCAGACATCGGCATTTCGGCGTTTCATGAGTGAGCCAGAGTTTGGAACATTGACATGAGCTTCCGCACGAGCCACCTGATGGGAAAGAAATGTTGGCAGTTTCCCGTGAGCGAGCGGTAAGGGTTCCGTTTTCTGTTCCGCGCTTTCGACCGGCCGTTCTTTTCGTCCATCGCCTTTAGCCCGTTTTCTCTCCAAACGCAGGATCGCCCCTTTTTTCAAGCCCTTTTTGGAAGTCACAGGTATCGGGGAAGGGATGACATAACCTTCTCTGGTGTCCCCTGACCCGTGTTCTGTTGATACGAAACGTTAAAATCAGCGTTGCAAGTGGAGACACAGATGGACGCCCTTGGAGCTGGGGAGCCGGCTGCTTTCCCAGGGGCCTGAGAAACAACCGTTCCATTTTCTTGTGATGGAGAAACAAAGACACTAGAAACGCCCCACGTGACTGCATCCCCTGACTCTCTATTTGTTACCGAAATCCAAAAAAATGCAATGTGGGCAGATGTTGTCCCGGGCAAGTCACATGCATCAGCGGAGGTTAGCATCACCGTCCCAGAACCAGTCCCGGCCCAAGGCTAC
>NW_006289087.1:1202274-1227436 GCF_000327345.1 Myotis davidii
AAAGCAGTGGTTCTCAACCTGTGGGTCGCGACCCCTTTGGGGGTCGAATGACCCTGTCACAGGGGTCGCCTAAGACCATCGGAAAACACGAATATAATGACATATTGTTTTTGTGATGAATCACTATGCTTTAACGATGTTCAATTTGTAACAATGACATTGGGGGGTCACCACGACATGAGGAACTGTATGAAAGGGTCGCATAGTGGATGCGTAGGAAGGTTGAGAACCACTGCTTTAAAGGGTCAGCCAGATGGAAAGAGACGGAGATGCAGGGTGGACCGTTGAGGCAGAACTTTGCTCATCAGCGCTTTCCTCCCCTTTGGAACACTCTCCATCCACAAATCGATACACTTGCTTCTTCACTTACTGTCTAGATCTTTCCTCAAACATCAGCTGGTCAGACCAGCATTTTGTGGTCGACTCATCTGACAGAGGAGGCACCCCTCCCACCCCCTCCCCCCCATGGCCATCTCCTCAATCTGCTGCCTGGGCCCCGAGCGCTCATCCCATCTCATAATGCGTTGTTTTCACTTAGTGTCTGTTTGCACCGCTGCAGGATGAGCTTGCTGAGGCCAAGGGCTTCGTCCTCTCATTAAATTGCTAAGTGTCCAACTCCTAGAACTCTGCCCGGCCCAGAGCAGGCCGACGGCGCTGACTGAAGAAAGGAAAGCTGATAGGTCCACCCCTTGTGGGCCTTCCAGCCAGGCCTTTGCGTTTGTACGTGTCCATAGTGGCATCGTGTACAGTGAGTTACAGGATGACAGCCTGCACAACCATGAAATCAACCAGGACATTCCATCAGATTGGCTTGAGGATGCCTAGCTTTGTTTTCCAATCCTGCTCTTTTACCCTCTTTTTCTATGAGAAGTAGATAAGGGTAACCAACTTGTCTATTTTTGAAAATTCTGTTGTTGTAAGTGCTCATTTAGCAAATCGTGAACATATGCATTAAAAGGGAAATCAAGAAATTATCGAAACATAAAATGGAAGAGGAAGGTGGAGTGGGGCTTTTCTGAATTTGGGGATTCTGTGGTGTACATTAGGCAATCAGCAGTTGAGTACCTACTGTGTGCCACTACGCAGCATGTGATGGGTAACAGCCGAGTACCTACTGTGTGCCACTACGCAGCGTGTGATGGGTAACAGCCGAGTACCTACTGTGTGCCACTACGCAGCGTGTGATGGGTAACAGCCGAGTACCTACTGTGTGCCACTACGCAGCGTGTGATGGGTAACAGCCGAGTACCTACTGTGTGCCACTACGCAGCGTGTGATGGGTAACAGCCGAGTACCTACTGTGTGCCACTACGCAGCGTGTGATGGGTAACAGCCGAGTACCTACTGTGTGCCACTACGCAGCGTGTGATGGGTAACAGCCGAGTACCTACTGTGTGCCACTACGCAGCGTGTGATGGGTAACAGCCGAGTACCTACTGTGTGCCACTACGCAGCATAAGATGGGTAACAGCCGAGTACCTACTGTGTGCCACTACGCAGCGTGTGATGGGTAAGTGATGGGTAAGCCGAGTACCTACTGTGTGCCATTGTGCAGCATGTGATGGGTAACAGCCGAGTACCTACTGTGTGCCACTACGCAGCATGTGATGGGTAACAGCCGAGTACCTACTGTGTGCCATTGTGCAGCATGTGATGGGTAACAGCCGAGTACCTACTGTGTGCCACTACGCAGCATGTGATGGGTAAAGCTGAGTTCTGACGATGGTAGGGCAGAAGGCACTTCCTGTCGTCACTGTTCCTGGGCCACGCACCCTAGTTTAAGAACCGCTTTGACTACACGAGACCTCAGTTGGGCCTGAATGTTTGTCATCTTCGATCGTGAAACCATTTGTGTATGTGAAAATCTTTGACTGTCTGGGCCCTGAATCAAAGTGGAAAACAGTATTTGTACAGGTGTGGTTTCAAAGCAGATATGTGGAAAGTCAGGCAGATTCTGGGATCCTATGGGAGTTCGTGGTCCAATAGACTTTGGGGCTGTCGTGAGCTTGATTAATTGATTTCTAAAAGATAAAGAGATGCTAGGAGCCAGTAGCAAGGACCTCCCTGAATAGGGGATGTCTTGTTAAGACAAAATCAGTGATCTAGATATACTAGAACCATTTTGATTTGAGCGTATCTGCTGTTCTTTTCTAACGTTTAAAAAAAACATTTTGGTGAATGGCCTTACATGGATGACATGAACCTTAAAAATGCAATTTTTTTCATAAGAACTCGATGTTTGTTTGTTAGAAGTTGTTTCCCTTGCAAACGTTCGCTTTGGTGTGTTTCTAAGTCATAGTGAAGACATCAGTTTAACTAAACCCGAAGGGGAGGGGTTTGTTGAAAAGAAAGCGGGCTTTTGAAAGAAAGAACTTGAACTTTAGACTCTCCCAGGGCCTTGTGGTGTGTGGCGCTTCCGTGGTAAATGTCTCAGCCGTCCGCCTGTTGCCATCACAGCCGGCGGCCGCTTTGCGGGACATCTAAGCGTGTTTGCATGCCGGGCACCTGCACCTGTGATCTGTGTTTCCTCTCCTCTGCTTCCGGAATGTTCACGGTTACTTTGTATTGCACACATGCTTTGGTGACATGTAAATACTTGTCCTTGGCATCAGTGAAAAGGATAATTCTACAGAAAATCCCACCCCTTTTTTTAAAAAAAGCTGTTAATCCCTTCCTCGCTTTGTTTTCAATCAACCCGAGCCATTGCGAACGTTACTTAGGGACCGTCCGCCTCAGGCCGGTGTCTACAGCCGTTTGATGTTATTTGGAACAAACCGCCTTTCGCCCTTTCCTGTTTGCTCTGTGTCATCAAACGACTTCGGCCTTTGCTTTCTGCTTCCCCCAAAGCAGGGAGCGAAAGCCTGGCCCGTGGTGAGTGATTTTAGGTCAGATAACATGCATTCAGAAAAAAAAAAAATGGATTGGCATCAACTGTCTGACTCCTTCTGTCCCTTTCCCAAAATCCATGCAGCTGGGACCAAGGTGGATTCATTCGAGGCAGACTGGGAAGTGAGTCTGTATTTTCTTCTTTTTTTAATATATTTTATTGATTTTTTTACAGAGAGGAAGGAAAAAGGAGAGGGATACAGAGTTAAATACATCGATGAGAGAGAAACATCGATTCAGCTGCCTCTTGCACGCCCCCCACTGGGGACGCGCCCGCAACCCAGGTACATGCCCTTGACGGGAATCGAACCTGGGACCCTTCAGTCTGCAGGCCGACGCTCTATCCGCTGAGCCAAACCGGTTAGGGCGAGTCTGTATTTTCTTTTGTGATCCATTTCTTGGGAGCTCCTGCCCTGTGGGACGCGTGGCTCGTGGAGGAAATACCATGAGGTTGTAGGGCCCTTTTGTAAGAACGGCTCACCGAAAACAACATAGACGTTAACATCTACACAATTTATCGTGTGCCCGTTCCGTGTGAGCACTGAGCACCTCCTCTGTCATAAATCATGTGATGCTTCTACGGGACTACAAGGTACCATTTGGGGCACAGACTACATTTTTCCCGCTGCAGCCTTCCGCTGAGGTTTGAGACGTTGACGCTGTGCGGTACCTGCCTATTCGGACCCTGTAAATCCTGAGAAAGTGGCTTGCCCGGGGCATGTGTTGCGAGGATTCTGGGAAGTCGGTAAATATTTTGCCTTTTTTTTTCTCTTTCCTAGTTTACTTTGTTTCCTTCAGAACAAGCATTGGAAAGATATCGATTGTGGTGGTGCCATGTTGAGCTTTATTCACCTGTTTATTTCTTTTTTTAACTTAAGAGAGATTATACATTTTCTTTTCTTTTTTAATATATTTTTATTGATTTCAGAGAGGAAGGGAGAGGGAGAGAGAATAGAAACATCAGTGATGAGAGAGAATCATGGATCGGCTGCCTCCTGCATGCCCCCCACTGCGGATTGAGCCCGCAACCAGGGCATGTGCCCTTGACCGGAATCGAACCCAGGACGCTTCAGACCACAGGCCAACACTCTATCCACTGAGCCAAACTGGCTAGGGCTCACCTGTTTGTTTTTACAAGACAATCTCATGCAGTTAAGAGTGATAAAATCTTGCTTAGGGGTCACTAGGACAAGAAGAAAACCATTTACTACCGGACAGCGGTGGTCATCGAGAACAAGCCACTGGGAAGTGGGGAGATAGGTCCGCAGGTAGAACCATATGCACTAAGCGAAGATGGGCTTCGGGGTCCTGTGTTCTGTGTTGGATCTTGGCCAGGTTTCATACGTCCTGCTTGATCCTTGGTTTTCTGTGAAATGGGGTAGCAACACCAAGCCCACGGCTAGAGCCGGGACCGCATGAAGGAAAGCACCCTAGCGTCTCCTGCGCCCACGGTGCCTGCGCCTAGGACACTCCTGGGAAATTGGTCAAAATCCCAAAGAAACTTCACTTCTTCCTCATTTTCCTCTTGGTCTTTCGAGGACACGCGTTAAAAACGTGGGCAGCAGGTACACAGTGTGATCCTCACGCTTCCGCACTTAAAAAAAAATCTTGCAACCAGGGAAGTTAGAACTTTCAGGAGAGAAACCCTTTGCTCATGTGCTCCCAGAGCACCCAGATCCATTTATCCCAAAACCTCCACGAACCCTTACCCGTCCTGGCCCAGCGCTTCGGGCAGGATGGAGGGAGGGAGCCGGGGGTGTGGGGAGTGTGTGTGTGGTGGGAGGGGCGGGGGAATGGAATCAGATTCCATTTGGAGCAGCATTTTGGGAAGCCAAAGCATTGAGAAAATTTGAATAACAATCGTACAATATATATGTGAGTGGAATCTAGATATATAAAAGGCTAATATGCTGTGTCCAACTGGTCGCTATGACGCAGACTGACCACCAGGGGGACAGATGCTCAAAGCAGGAGCTGCCGAGCTGTGGTGACTTGGCAGCGGTGGTTCTCGAGTGACACACTGGAACCAGAGAGGAGGGAGCCCGATTCCTCCCAGGGCCACGCTGTTCCACCTTCGGCTGTGGGTTACGTTGTTGCGGGGGCACTGTCGGCCCCAAATCTGGTTTACTGCACACTCGCGTTTGCCTTCCACACCCTGTATGACAGAAACTTTGCAGAGTGCCCTCTTGCACTCCAGAACCCCCCGGGGGATGTCGGAGAGCCGGTTTCAGCCCGATCCCCGAGGGCCAGGCCGAGGGACCCCACCTGCCGGAGGGACCCGGCTCACTCTACAGACACCAGGGAGGGACCGCGGGAGGTTGGCTCCAGGGTGTGTCTGGCCCTTCTCGCCCAGTCCCTCCCCGCCGGCCACCTTCTAATTAATTTCCCTTCAATGTGCATGAATCCGTGCACTGGGTCACTAGTTTTTTTATAAAACTCTGTTACTCCATTTAGAGACAGAAAAGGTTATGCCGTAGGATTAAACGAGTCCATTTGTGAACATCCCCAATCGGTGTGACTGACGCAGAAGCCCAATAAGTAGGGGGTTTAAACGTGTACATTTGAATATATTTAGGCTGACACCAATAAACATTAAATATATGTAATGCCACTTTTAAGAAATTTGAAAACGTTCACGCAGGGCGCGTTAGGCCAACCAGACAAAAGCCGGTTTCTTTCCGAAGCTGTTGACGACTCACCCTGTCCCCTGTGTTTCCGATGACGCCTGCCTCGCGGGCGTGGGTGCTCCTCAGGCCACAGGCCACTGGGGTGTGTCTCCATCCCCGGAACCCTCCCCCTCGGGCGGGCCAGCACCCTCAGGGGAGCTGCGGGGGCCTCATGCAGGACCCGGAGCACAAAGATGCATTGAGTTAAAGAATGGCCTCTGAGCTGGGCCTGTCAAGAGATGTGAGGTTTGCATTCCTGGCGGGCAGTGGTGGGGAGGGGCAAGGTCACTCGGGAATGGGAGCAGCCCTTACAGATGTGGACGTTGACATGAACCTGTCATGTCGTCCATTCAACAAACAGCTACTCAGCGGCTACGCGGTGCCAAACACTTGAGTGAAAACAGACCCGGCCTCTCCCTCTGGGACTTACAGGCGAGTGGGAGAGGACAGCACTCACCACGCAGCCCCGTGAGTGAATGCACAGGTGGACTGTGTGTGTGCCCCAGCGGACACGCGTGTGTGACGTTGGGGGAGGGGAGAGGGGCGGGGAGTGCTCCCCGAGCAGCCGTGACGCAGACGGGACGCCATGGCCTGGGGGAGGCCATGGGGCCTCATGGGCCGCCAGAAGGGGCTCTGACTTCCTGGTAAGAAGAGTCCGAGCCATTGATCCCCCTGAGCGTGAAGTGAGCCGTGGGGGGTGCAGGATCCCCCAGGTTCCAGTGAGGGGTCTGGGACCCTCAGTGCCTGCAGAGGAAGGTGGCCCGTTGGTGCCGGGACAGAGTGGGTTCTGGGAGGATGTCGCAGTCCTTGGGGGCTTGGACGTTGAGTGCTAAGGATGGAGACAGAGGGGGTGGATACTGGGACAAAGGAGAATTAACAACAGCCCAGCTGGTGTGGCTCAGTGGGTGAGCATCAACCTGTGAACCAGGAGGTCAGGGTTCGATTCCTGGTCAGAGCACAGGCCCGGGTTATGAGCTCGATCCCCAGTGTGGGGCGTGCAGGAGGAGGCCGATAGATGTTCCGCTCTCACATAGAGGTTTCTCTCTCCCTCCCCCTTCCTCTCTCTCTCTCTCTCTCTCTCAAAATCAATAAAAAATATTTTTTAAACACACACACAAAGAATAAAAGTGGTAAATTTTGCATGACACAAAATTAAATGGTCCCCAAATAATGATCAGATTCTGACGATGCCCAGAACTTTATGCACTGTTACTACTTTTTTTTTTCCAGGAAGTGACGATGGATGCGTGTATTTTTCATGTATAAGGTGAAAGCCCCCCATTCCTGGTCCTTTTGTTCCTTCAGACATCGCTGGTGGTTTAGGGACCGTCCCCTCCCTGCCTCTGTGACTTCAGCCGGAGCCAGCTCCCTCGCTCAGGGCCAGATGCGCCCGTCCGGCCGGTCCTGAGCCAGGGATGGCGTTCCGTCCATTCGGCAGCTTGAAATGGGCAGTGATGTCACTGTTTCCACCACAGACACCGGCGAACGCTGTAGATCAGAGTTTTGGCTTTCCTCCCCGGGAAGCTGGTCGTTAATTCCTTTCTATTATACTATTGCTTTAAGTTAAAAAATTCAATGATGAGTAGATTGTCGGAATTCTTAAAATATATGCGTGCGGCCCTGACTGGTTTGGCTCAGTGGAGAGAGCGTCGGCCTGCGGACTGAAGGGTCCCAGGTTCGATTCTGACCAAGGGCATGTACCTGGGTTGCGGGCACATCCCCAGTGTGGGGTGTGCAGGAGGCAGCTGATCCATGTTTCTAACTCTCTATCCCTCTCCCTTCCTCTCTGTAAAAAAAAAATCAATAAAATATATTAAAAAATATATATGCGTGTGTGTGTGTGTGTGTGTGTGTGTGTGTGTCAAGTTCAAGTGATTGGGAGCCACCTGTAACCCCTGCGGACAAAAGTGAAACCCTGTTATTCGCATCTTCGAGTGGTACTTCATCCTTTCCATCATGCATTCACCTGCCCGTGCACAGAGCAGGCACCGGTCTCCCTCAGGGAGATGGCCACCTGGTCGGTGAGAGATGCAGAGATGCCTGAACAATGTGGGAGGATGGGTTCTGAAGGGAGGCGGGAGCCCCATCGGGAGAGGAGGACGTGGATTTAGGAACTGGGGAGTGGGGGGGGTAGAGCTAGATCCCTTGATAACAGGTGAGAGAGGGTGGAGGGAACTGCCCGTTTTCTAGATGGTGCGGGGGGTGGGCTGTGGGGCTGTCTCTCTCTCGCTCGCTCTAGCATGAAACTACAGGCAGAGAAAATGGGTTGGAAGGAGGAGGGGTAGGCTGGGAGGAGGTGGGTTTAATTTGGGGCATGCTAATTCGAAGCTATTTTGGAAGATTTAGGAAGTCTTTGACACGTGCCTTTGAAAGGGGAAGACGATGGGGGTGACAGTGATAGAGAGTCATTCGCAGGTGGGAGTGATTGAGGCAGAGTGAGAATGAGATGGAGTTCGTCAGGATCCCCGCAGGAAGCAGATGTCTCGCTCAAACGGGGTAATTTGGGAGAATTTGAGGACAAGGGTGTCCCTAACGGTGATGGGCAGCGTGAAGGCCACCCCCACACACACACACACACACACCCCGGAGTGGACGGAACACGGGGCCTTGCAGGGCGGGTGGGACGGTGGGACCTGTTGACATGGCAACATAACCATGTGAGTCCCTTTGATACATTTCTTCGAGGGCCACTAGGCTCTGTGCCAGTTTTCCTACACGTTATGGACATAATGACGTGTAGCGTCTCCTTATTAGCTGCGTAGTGAGGCATCTCCCGCTCCTTTATCTTCCTCCCTTTTCGTGGCGTAGAAATAGCTTCTCCAGAAGGTGCAGGATGGTCCTCGGCCGTTGCCCTGTTCCTGGTTCGGATGTGTGTTTTGTTCATGTGGTTACTCTTGTAGGTAGACGTACGGTAAGGTCTCGCCCAGAAGTCTTCCCTGAGTCCTGTTTGGGTTGTTTCCTTTGGGAATATTTGGGGTTTCCTGAAGTCAAATGGCAAGATCCAAGAGCGATCTCCTTCAGATGGATCATGATTCCATTGAAGGCTCCTTGATAGCATGCTCTGAGCTGGCTTTGAACAAATACAGTATCATTTCTTCCGCGCCTTACGTGTCCGACAGCTCCTGCCGATGAGGGACTCTGGCGGCAGGGCGGCCTGTGGAACGCACAGGGGGAGAGGGAAATGATCAAGTGACTTAAAGCCCCTTCTCCCTGGAGACACAGGTTAAGGGGACCCATCCTTCCGACACGGAACTCAACCTGGCACGTGTTGAGGTTTGACCGCCCGATTCTGAAGGCGCCGCCTGCGATTTATTGCGATCTGGTGATGATTGGCTGTCGTGCTTCCTTAGAACTTGACCAAAAGGCCAGCGGTGACCCCGGCCGGGCCCCACCAGGCAGCATCTGCTCCCCCAGGAGAACGCCCCGGGCGTGGGCGACTCCGTTTCTCGCCGCGGAGCTCGGGGGCCCGCACGTGGGTGCTCTGTCGCACTCCTGCCCATGTGCTAGTTCGTGCATCTGCTGTTTTCCTCTGACGGGTCTGCCTGCATTTCCTTCTCTTTGCATTTCGTGTTTCTCCCCTTCTGTCGGTGTTTCCACCCGTCTTCATTATCGTGAGTCTCTCTCCTCTAGCATTTCAGTGGTGACGCTTCCGAAGTTTTCCAAACGACCTCCTCCACGTGGGTTCTGCCATCTTTATGCGGAAACGTCTTAAAAAGCATATCACCATTAAAAAATAATAATAATAATCCCCCTATATAATAAAAGCATAGAATGCAAATTGTCCCCTCGACTGGAAGGTCATTAGGAGTTGGACCAGTGGGTGGGGCTGACCAGGGGAAAGGGAGGGAGTACCCAGGTGGCAGCTGACAGCCGCTAAGGACCCTACCAGTGCACAAATTTCATGCACTGGGCCTCTAGGAAATAAAATAAATGCTTAGTGGTAGAAAATCATTTGGTTCGGGAAATAAACATGCAGGCGGCCCTTTAAATATTTTTGCACTGTTGCCCTAGCTGGTTTGGCTCAGTGGATAGAGCGTCAGCCTGTGGACTGAAGGGTCCCGGGTTCAATTCCAGTCAAGAGCACATGCCCGGGTTGCGGGCTCAATCCCCAGTAGGAGGCATGCAGGAGGCAGCCAATCAATGATACTCTCTCATCATTGATGTTTCTATCTCCCTCTTCCTTCCTCTCTGAAATCAATAAAAAAAATTTTTTTCAATATTTTTGCACTGTATAAAACCGGTGAAAGATGTAACCTGACACTTGTTTAAATGTTTCGCTTTGATTCCACATTAAATAAGTAAATGCCCAAAATGCAGATGGTTTCATAAACTTTCACACACTACCAATATAATTGTTGGGGGGAGGGAGATCTGTGTATAAGTGGACTTATACCGTCCAAACTCATGTCGTTCAAGGGTCAACATATTCAAAGGCTGATCAGCTTCTTGCTGTTTTCTTATTGGCTTTTTTTTTTGCATTGAGAAGTTGCCCGATAGTTTGATTTTTTTTTTTTATAGTAGATAAGTTTGTCTAAGATCGGAGTTTTCAAGCATGAAAGGAGAATAATGACTAAGGAGGTCTTAGTTCCTTTTCATGTTCAGTGAATAATACAAAAGCATTTTCAGCTTACTGTAAACAGAACACCTATTACTTTTCGTTGACATCAGAGCGTTTTAAAACTGCTCTCTCTGCCTGTAGTCCAACCAGACGATACTCCTGGGCCAAACTTCCCCCTCTGGGCGACGGCGGATGGCCTCCCTCACCCTGACGTCCTGAAAAGTCTAATTTAATCAGCTCATGTGTTCGCTTGTTCATGAAATATTTATAGGCACCTGTTGTGCTTATAAAATGCTCTGGGCACAAAGGGAGTCGGATTAAATTACATAATAGCGAGGCCACCTGGTTTGTTTCCCCCGAAATAAATGCGTGAGTTCAGGAGGATCACATCTCCCTTCTTGTTCCAGCCGTTCTGCACAGCCTATCAGCTCCGCTTCGTTGATTGTCGTTTTCAGAAAAGGGTTTTTAAAGGCCGTAAAACAGCAATTACGGCGCCTGAGGCTCGGATGCCAAATCGCGAAACCCACAGCGCCCCGTGGCTCTCCGTGGCTGGGTAGCCTCTCTACTAACAAGGAAATAAATATTATCCCTAAAAGTGACTCCGTGTGGACTCTGGGTTGAGCAAAAAAATAAACGCAGAGTTGAAGGTCAGGCAGTCCTCTGAGGAGAGAAAGATGTCCTGTCTGGGGGTGTAAGTGCCTCTGTCGGGCTCCGGATTTGAAATGCTGAACTTCTGGAAAAATGATCCTAAACTACATTCAGCTCCTGGTGCTGCACCCGGATGCTCACTCCCAGGAGTCTGGGGTCTCCTCGGAGGGCACCTCTGCTGGCGAGGCAGAAACTGGGGCTGTGGCCAGGGGTGAGAACTCTGCACCCCGCTGCCGAGCCTGGGGCACCGGCCAGATGCTCATCACGGACCATCCCCCTCCCCCGTGAACTTGGATGTGCGAGGTGTGGACAGGGACGCTCCCCAAGGAGGTTGACGGACGGATGGATGGTGACTGTCTCCAGGCCGAGAGGGTAGGTGGGGAAGGCGGGAGAGACAAGTGAGAGAGGTTCAGATTCAAAATCCTTCTGTCTGGTGATCGCCTGCTCAGTCATCTCCGGGGAAAACCCTGGGAACGTTGATGTCGGTGGATGACTTGGTGGGAGCATGAGATCGGCCAGTCTGTGCCCCTGGGATCCCGCCTGATCGACGTGGAAAGTCATCCTTTCTCTGCATTTATACTGACATGGATTATTCCTCTTCTCTGGTCTATTCCTCTTCATTTCTGTCCAGTCTTGCTGGTTGGCTGCCGTTGGCTCGGACAGTGGGTGGGGGGCGGGATCCGTGTGCAGGCAGCTTTGGCAAAAGTACGTTTCCACGCCACGGCGTGTCATTTTAAGGGTTAGGCTCGGACGTCTCCCTTGTTTACTCTGAAAGGTTGGTTTGCATGTTCATTGTACGAAACTGCGGTGTCATCGGCGGCAGGATAATGGAATGTACGAGCACCCATCACGGCGACCCCACACGAGGAAGACATGAAGAGAAACATGTAAGAGGAGCGAAGGCCAAAAAAAAAAAAAAATCGACATGGATCGTGTGTGTGCGTTCAGCATACGGTGCTATTTGAGCTTCACTGGGGGCTTAGACAGGAAACAGCCCGGGTGCTCATTTTTAAACTGTCTGCAAATGTCTGTTTTCTCAAATGCCTCCTCGCAGACGGCAGGTGGGACATCAGGCTGTCTCGGAATGTCACTGCGCGTTAAGGACACACTCAATGCACGTTGGTCTCCGTGCAGGCGGGGGTGGCGACGGCTGGGGCAGCGTGCTGTGTTCTGGAAAGGACTGGGTGTTTCGGGCTGAGGGAGGTGGGCTGTCTCGGAAACAGAAAGCGTCCGGGCCAGGACCAGACATGTCTCTCTGTGTCTCTGTCTTGCCCTCGTTAGCGATGGGAGCCTAAATGGGAATGTGGGCTCTGGGGCCCCGACAACACTCCCACTGTTCTCTGTGCTCTGATTGGAGCAGAAGAGACGACGACGACAAGCAGGGAATGGCCACAGGCTGATGACACTCGTGGCACGGGTTTTGTTTTGGGGTGTCGAGGGGGCAGAGACCTGAACGCTCCCCGCGGCCAGCAGTCACGGGAAGAGGGTGAAATGTTCGCCTCCCCCTGGGATCGCCTCCCTGCAGTCCTCCGGCCTTTCTCCCTGGCAGCCGCCCCCCAGTCGCCAATACGCTCGGGTCCAGGGCTACGTTTTCATCCAGTTTAAGGTTTTAAAAACTGTATTTACAAACGAGGGTAAAAGTGCCATGTTAGCAGGTCTCACATTGCTGTTCGATGGTGCGACATGTTACTGCGTGATGGTTTTATGTGTTTACTCTGTTGTGAGATAACAAAGCTTATTCTATTCCCTTTACTAGCGGATTGCGAACGTCTGAGGTCACTGTTCTCTCTTATAAAAAAATATATATATATATTTGGGCCTAGCCGGTTTGGCTCGGTGGCTAGAGCGTCGGCCTGCAGGATATATATAGAGAGATAGATATATAGATAGATATATATGAAGGGAATTGACAATATTTTTCTCCTCCGTACGTGACTTGCAGTGTTTGGCGCTCACCGAGGGTGGAGGTCGCTGATGGCATGGTCGTGCATTTGAGGAATAATCTGGCGATTGTGTAATGGGTCATGACTCATAGTGTTTCCTAATATGGTACTAGAGCAAATCCTTTTTTCCTGAGGTCTCCCGCCGCTTCCCACGGAAAGCTGCTTTTCACAGCGTTAGGCACATACAACTGATATTAGTTTTTTCTAAATAAATAATTTGGAGAACGTCATTTCTGGGAAATATCACGAATAAACTGCTTTTACCTGAGCACCGATGAGGGTGGAATTGCGAAGACCGCGTCGCAGTGCCTGAGGAAACCTGCCCCTGAGACGGGGCTGCCCGCCGTGTACGTGTGACCATGACCTAGAAACCTGCACAGAGCCAATCAGGGTGTTTTCCTCGGAAAGTCACATGATGAGGAATCCAGAGAAGTGCTAGGGAAGAGGAAATGTGAAGGAGATAACTTTCCTCGTTCGGGCATGAATCAGTGTCTATGTGGGCTCCTCAGGGGCCGGACAAGACCCCAAACTTAGCCGAGTGAAACTTCAGTCGCCACAGAGAACGTTCCAGAATAAAAGAGGACTCCGCGACACGTGTTGTGGAGGTCTCCTTTGACTCCCGAGGACATTGGATGGGCTGCTTTGCGTAAATGCGTTTCATATGTTATAGTTTTCAGAATTCGTCCACGTTGACTAGGCCATGGGATGCCAAGCAAACAGTAGCTTCTGAGGCGTTGGCTCCTAGTCATTGCAGGGGGACCTTTGAGACCTGAAGGCAGAGCATCCTGCCCTGCAGGCCTTTCTCCAGGTTTGGGGGGGCCCTCCGGCCTGGGCATTAGCATTTCTGCTTCACGGATGTGTGTAGAGCAGGGGTGGGCAAACTTTTTGACTCGAGGGCCACAATGGGTTCTTAAACTGGACCGGAGGGCCGGAACCAAAGCATGGATGGAACATTCATGTTTGTGTGAACTAATATAAATTCAAAGTAAACATCATTACATAAAAGGGTACGGTCTTTTTTTTTTTTTTTTTTTTTAGTTTTATTCATTTCAAACGGGCCGGATCCGGCCCGGGGGCCGTAGTTTGCCCACAGCTGGTCTAGAGTCTTAGGCTGGTTGTGGGCGTGCCTTCCAGAGCCACACAGTTCATATGTATCACAGAGAATATGGGAAACCCCATCATATACGTGTGTGTGTGTGTGTGTATGTGTACATTTATATAAAAGAAGTGCTAGACCATTCTTAAGTTACCAGTACCAGGATATTTCACATTTAAACGTTGCAGCATGCATTTCCTGAGAATAAGAATTTTTCTCCTATATGACCACAATATAATACCTCCTAAAATGCTAATACGCAGGCCACAACCTATATTAATTACATCAAGGTCTCTGGAAGGCATCAGTATTTTTTAAAGCTCCCAGCTGAAGTACAACAAAGTTAAGCACCACTGTCTACAATTGTGAAAATTCCAGTTAAACATTTTCAAGAACACGTTTTTATTTTTTAATGTGCACAATTTGGGTCAGTTTGCTTGTTGGGGCAGATGGAGAGAGAAGGGACAAGAGTGATGCCAAGATGTCTGCATTCCTGACGCGGGGATGGACGGTTCGGCAGGTTTGAGAGGTAGATGGTGACTTTGTTCGGTGCTGCCGGCCAGGGGTTTGGCAGTGAGGGGCTGGCTGACATTGGAGGTGATCCGACTGTGATGCTGAAGAGACTGTCACAGTGGCGAATGGGAACCGTGTGCCCGTTAAGTGCTTTTTTCTGTCCAGAAAAGTAGTGAGCTCGACAGAGGAAAAAGGACGAGTCCCTGGGTGGTGCTGGCTGGTGTGATCATAGGGGTGCGGAGGAGAGTGGCTGAGGTCACCGCGCTCTCCCAGGGCCAGGCATGGCCGGCAGGTCTGCTGTCCGCTCTGCTCTGGGCTCCGCAGGGTGGACACATGGTCCCCGCGGGTCCCTTTCCACATCAGAGTCTCAGGACTTTTACCCAAATTGTTCACTTTCATTTTAAAATATTACACATTGCCCTGGCTGGTGTGGCTCAGTGGATAGAGCGTTGACCTGCGGAATGAAGGGTCCCGGGTTCAATTCCAGTCAAAGGCACATGCCCAGGTTGCTCCATCCCCAGCTGGGGGCACGCTGGAGGCAGCCGATCAATGATTCTCTCTCATCACTGATGTTTCCATTTCTCTCTCTCCCTCTTTGACATCAATAAAAACATAAATATGACACGCTGAGTAAGATCCTTGGGAAATCATTACTATGTTAGGTTGGAACCTAGCACATATCTCATTAAAGGACATCTTGAATTTAGCGAATTAGTCTGCCAAGTGACTGAGAAATGACACGTAATATTTGTGATAAGCTTTGAGTGAAGATAATTGATTTTTTAGAACACGAACACTTTATCAGGTTTATGGCGTATATTGAGTCCCATTTTACCTCAGACAGGAAAAGATTACCTAAGCTGTTTAAAAATTCAAATAAAGGTTCCCTTAGAAACATCCACAGGGATGTATTAATAGATGACTTTATCATGGCTAAAATATTGCTGGTGCCACCCGATAATGTAAAAAGATGACAGGAGATTGACAATAATTATTAAATCAAGCATCCAAAATTTTATTACAGGCAGGTAGTTAATTTTTTTTTTTTTTGTCAATCTGGTTACAACTCAGCTAAACGGGGAGAGAAGATACTGGAGGGTTGACTGGATGTAAAAATTTAGACCGAAATTCTCCCCGGATGGATATGAGGAGTCGTTGGCCTTTCTCGCGTACAACGCGCGGGCGGGTGAGTCTTTGCATCGCAAAGTGCAGAGTTGGGGGATATCAGACCCTTTTCGGCTCCAGGCGGAACCCGGAGCCTCCCTATTTGATTTCTAACACACGGCTCTGTTTATCATAACCGCTTGTGACCATAAAAGTATAAACTGAAAGGTAGCGATGATGGGTGAGGGTAATATATTACGTTAAGTAAACTTGTCCCGCGCGCAGTGCGAGGAGGGCTCTGTTTACGTTACAGTAAGCTGTTTTCTGCTGCATTTACAGTTCTGCTATGCAGATAAATCCAGAGGGCTTGTGGCAGCGCAATTAGTTTATCTGGCAAACCCCAAAGACAGCATTAGTATAATTTTAGCATATTTAACTCTGTGTAGGGCATTAGTAACACGATATCAACACAGTCTTTTTTTTTTTTTATAAGCTGATCAGTTAAAAAAAAAAAAAAAAAAAGAAAATTACCGGACAAAAACCTGAACAGTACGATCCAACATACATCCAGCTTGCAAAACGAAATGAATATAAAGGTCATGAAATGAGCTGGAAGAGACCTTTAAAATGGAAGGATGTGTAATAAAAGTTATTTTTCATGCTGCCTCTCCCTTTAAACAAGGCCTGAGCCCCACTCCCCACCCCCTGATTTCCTACTGAAGCAGGATTGCAAACTTCAGTCAGGAGTTTCTAAAACGTAAGATCTTGTTAATAAATTTAACTCGGGCCGAAACCGGTTTGGCTCAGTGGATGGAGCATCGGCCTGCGGACTGAAGTCGATGTTTCTCTCTCATCGATGTTTCTAACTCTCTATCTCTCTCCCTTCCTCTCTGTGGAAAATCAATAGAATATATATATTTAAAAATAAATAAATAAATTTAACTCGGTAGCCAATAGGAAAACATCCAGTCAAGAGATGGGGAAAAAAAATAAAATCCTTTTCACAGGGCAGTATTCCTGAATGCAAAATATGTGGATGAAGTGGTTCAAAATAGACATAATGCACCGGGTATTTGATCTCACCTTCCTAAAGTCTGGTGCCTTTTAAAACTGCGTGTTTGTCAACCAGAGGTCATTGGCGTCGATTCGACACCAATGGGAATCCCCAGTGTGGGGTACAGTGAACCCTAGTTCTCCTCCAGGAAACCGCACAGTCTTCAGTGGGAAGGGAAAGTTTGCTCCATCCCCGAGGGGCGCTGACTTATGTAGACAGAAGACCCCGCCCCTGATCTCTGATTGGCCCATCCTCATCCAATGAGGACTGCAAGTCCTCCCAGTCTGATTGGTGTAACAGTCACTGTCCTGCCTGGTTAGAAGGGAGCCACTCTGATTGGTCAGTGAAAATAGCGGATGGGGATTTTGCTGTGCAGTTCCTATTGGCTGGGGAAAGCCCGTCCTATTGGCTGAAGTAGGATCCCAGGAGCTCCTTTATAAGGGCTGCTCAGATGCAGGAACGCAGTGCAGGCGGGCGGCTCAGGGCGGCTTCTCCCTGAAGTGCCATTTGTGTGAGAGGCCCCTGGGGAAGTGGCTGCTAAGCTTTGTTTTTTAAATCTGAGCCCGGTTAACCACCAGGGGCCCTCTGAGTAGGTATCTTCTTTCTCAGGGTCCACATATCCTAGAACACCTATTTTATTAGACTTCAGAAATAAAATAAGTTGACTAAAAGCAATATATTTTGAAATAATAAAAGCCTAATATGCAAATCGACCGAACGGTGGAACGACCGGCCGCTATGACGCGCATTGACCACCGGGGGGGCGGGGGGGGAGAGACACTCAACACAGGTGCTGCTCCCAGCCCACAGGCCCCAGACCAAAAAAAAGAATGTGAAATCTCAGTACACTTTTATGTAATTCAGTTACACAACTTTCTTACATAAATATACTTTCCATAAAATACTGTTTATTCTTTAAAAGAAGATGTTTATCCATTTTTTCGTAACTACGTATTACAGACTGATAGCCACCTGTTGTAATTCAAACACCCTGCATTCGTCCCTGATCCAGGCCACAGGCAGGAGAGAAAAATTCCATGTCAGAATGATTGTGAGTATATCTGTTCCGAATTATTTTAAAACTGAATCTGCATCCCATAGTTTTAGTGGAAATCACTGGCCATTTATAGGTGGTAATTATCATTTGATTCTTTAAAAAGCTTGTGTCACTTGCCATTAAATAATTAACAGCACTGTCATCACCCAGCCATGGAATGTCTGCAGCGAAAAGCAAGCCTTGACCGATATGGGACTGGGGTTGAGGGTGAGAAAAAGACCTCAGAAATTCTATCAGTTCAATGCTTCATTCAGCCCGGAATGTAAGGGTGTCTTCCTATTTTTAACAAACCTCTGCCTGGAGAACCCCTGAGCTCTAAGCATGTTCCCCATGTTTCCAGTTCCCACCCCAGCGAAGACCTTTCGCGGGATGTAGCCACTTCAGTAACCAGCCCCCACCGCCTCCTGTCAGCAGACAATTAATAAAGGCGTCAGATCCATGACCCAAAGGGAGGCTCACTGGTAGGAACATTCTAGATTAATATCTGACAGTCTTATTAAAAAGCAAGTCATTCTTATTCCGAAAAGCAGCCCGAGTTAAGAAGATGAAAAACTTTCTTTAGGGTTTAATTAAAATACGTGGGGGCTGGGCGCGGGGGGTGGATGAGAGAGCCTGGAGGACTGGGAATCGGCCTGTTGGGCCTTAGACCTTCCGGCTCACCATGCCCTCAGGAAGCTAAGTTAACGCCCCGTTTTATTTCAGAAATGCCCGCTTTCAGAAATAGGCTATTCCTCCCATGCGCTTGCCTCTCCGTACGTGCCAATGTCGACAGCGACATCCAGGGTCTCCTTTTGACTGATCAAGCCACATCTCTGTGCCGGCTGACACAAAGTGGTTGTGCAAACGCATTCGATGTCGTGTTAGAAACGAGACGCTGCCTGCTGACACTGCCACGCAGCGAACACGGATGCATGCCGAACGGAATGGACAGGTTGAGCCGTTCAGGGCAGAAGCTTGCCCGTCGGCATAAAGGATGCCTAGTCCTAGGCAAGGTGTCGGTAATCCCTTCTCTCAGGCAATCCTAGTGCTGGGATCCACACAGAATGATATTCTCGGGAGCAAGCATGACTGTGTAGCTTGGAAGCCAGCTCGGAAATAGCTGAACCAGTTTGGCTCAGTGGATAGAGCATCGACCTGCGGACTGAAGGGTCCCAGGTTCGATTCTGGTCAAGGGCATGTACCTTGGTTGCAGGCACATCCCCAGTAGGGGGCATGCAGGAGGCAGCTGATTGATCTCTCTCATTGATGTTTCTAACTCTCTATCCCTCTCCCTTCTTCTCTATAAAAAATCAATAAAATATTTTTAAAAAGAAAGCTCGGAAATACAGTTAGTGCCCCATGGGGATGCTGGGGAGATGCCTGTGAAAGGCGAGGGGAAGGGGGTGGGCTGGACAGGGAGGGCCTTCAGGCCCCACTGCAGGTCTGGCCCCTCTGATGGGTGTGCAGGAGCCCAGACCACACCAGGTGAGGGGAGTCTTGGGCCCGAGCTGGTTCTAGTCTCCAACCACTGGCTGTGAGCAGCTGGACGGGGCGATGTGGGGCTGGGCCTGGTGGCAAGGCCGGTGCCCGGCTGAATGCAGCAGAGTAGATCAATAGGACAGCGAGTGCCCTGGCTGGTTTGGCTCAGTGGATAGGGTGGCGGCCTGCGGACTGAAGGGTCCCAGGTTCGATTCTGGTCAAAGGCACATGGCCGGGTTGCAGGCTCAATCCCCAGTAGGGGGTGTGCAGGAGGCAGCCGATCAATGATTCTCTCTCATCATTGATGTGTGTGTCTCTCTCTCCTCTCTTCCTCTCTGAAATCAATAAAAAAAAATTTTTTTAAATGGACAGTGAGTGGCGGCTGCCTCCTTCAACCTTCCCAAAGCAGGTTCTCTGGCAGGAAACTGAGCGGAGTGCCGTGGCCACCCTGCCGACCAGGCTGTAAAGTGCAAACTGCATCTTCACACCTGAGCAGCCCTCGCTAGTGTACCTACCCTCTCACGCGCTTTGTATCTGTTGAGGGGTGTTTATCTTCACTGGGGGCCTGGGTGGCGCAGTGTCAGTCCTCCCAGCTCTGAGGTCGAGCCATCGATTAAGGAGCTCGCCGCTGCTGTTCCACAGAAATCCTCCGCTGCCTGCGTCTGACGTGTGTGGCAGCCAGGAGTGCCATCGCCACGTGGAGGCAGCCACCCCCTGGCTTCCTCTGGGCCATCAGAGGCGGGTGACTGGGCTTTCTGAGCCACCGTTTTCTCCGTTGTAAACCGTGAAGGATACTGTTGAGGATAAGAAGTGAGGATTTAGCGGGCGAACATGAGTAAAACTCCCAATAGGGCGTGCTAAGCGCCCTGCCAGCATTAGCGATCGCTATGGTGACTGTAGGTTTCGAGACGCCTTCCGTTACCATACATTTCACTCTTCTCCTGAACTATCTGGCTCCTATATACAGCGCTTCCCTCTGAGCCAGGGGTCCTCGAACTACGGCCCGCGGGCCACATGCAAATACAAATATTGTATTTGTTCCCATTTTGTGTTTTTTTGTTTTTTTTTAAATTATATTTTATTGATTTTTCACAGAGAGGAAAGAAGAGGGATAGAGAGCCAGAAACATCGATGAGAGAGAAACATCGATCAGCTGCCTCACCAACACCCCCTACTGGGTGTTTAAAAAGTTTGAGGACCCCTGCGTCTGAGCCCACAGCTTTGCTGCAAAAGCTCCAATCGTGTCCTTCCCTTTAACGTCACGTGTCGGTAAACGATGCTGGAAACCGATAGAAGTCCTAAGTTAGGGCCTTGCCTAGTGCCCCGGAGTTTTCGATGGGACGTTTTGACGATTTCCTCGCAAAGCCACGGGCCCTGGATGCGCACTGAGATCTCATATTTCTGTGGAGCAAAAATAAACATTGGGGGTTTGTGATGCTTACGTGTGAAAGGAAGCGTGGGGCCTGTCTAGACAGAGGCCGGGCCACCTGCCACTGACGGAGACTCGGGGACGAATCAAGAAATGATACCACCTCTGTCGCTTTGGTAGCTTGTGGGACATGTTCACCCGGAAATTATTACCTGCCTGAGAATGGGTGTGGGAAGGGCAGCTTGCGAAAGAGATTGTACGCTCCGCTACATGCGATGGAATGCAGCCACTCACGTTCAATGGATCGCGTACTATGTGTTTTTCCTGGGAAAATGCAGTTCTATCGGGGCGGGCACACGTATGCATGCACCACCCGTGAAGCAGGTCTGCTAGCCCTACTTGTGTGTCGTGTGTTAAACTGGCCTTTTGCCTAGGACAGTGGTTCTCAACCTTCTGGCCCTTTCAATACAGTTCCTCATGTGGCGACCCCCAACCATCAAATTATTTTCGTTGCTACTTCATCATTGTCATGTTGCTCCTGGGATGAACCGTCATGGAAATATCTGATAGGCAGGATGGTCTTAGGCGACCCCTGTGCAAGGGTCGTTCGACCGCCAACGGGGTCGCGACCCACAGGTTGAGAACCGCTGGCCTGGGTACAAATACATTGCATTTGCCTAGGTATTTGTTTGTAGCTTAATTACCATGGCTTCGCCGAATGTATGAAACATGGAGCTAGTCAAATGCATTCTCAGTCTCAAAAATACGTGCATCTATTAGGCGCCTACTGGATGCCGAGCACACACAAAAAAGAATGCATTTGTTCAGAAAGTGTGTAGTAAATGCCTCTCTGAGGCCCGGGGCTGGGTTGCATAGAAGAGGCACGAGGCACCGTCTGTGTTTCTGAGGTTTGAACAACGTGGCTGGGAAGACACCACGCAGACGCAGGGACCTGCGGGAATGTAGGCCAGGGCAGTGCGGGGATGCCCCGTCTCACACTCCGCCTTCACCGACGGTTTACTCAGCGAAGAGTCGCTTTGGGAGTAATTTTACTATTTTTGACCTGCTGTTTTCTCCCCCGGCCCTCGCCTACACCCACTTTTCTGAGCACCAGCGTCCGACTCCCGCGCCCTCCGTCTGGCCCGGCGACGGCAGAAAGCCATCAGTGTAATCGCTGTAAGAGGACTTTGTTTTATTTTTTGTCACCCAGCACATTTTTATTGTCAGTGGGGTTACTAATCATTCATTTTTATTTACTCTAGCTGGGGAAGTTTTGCAAATAGCTTGGGACTATTTAGGAAAAAAACGCTTTAAATCCTGGGTTCTGTCCTAGCCTGTTGACCGGCGAACACAGCGCAGACGCCGACCTCGTGACCCCCTCCCCTCTCCCCCTCCTCCCTCCCCCCCGGGATTAAGACGTGAGTAACAGACAAGGTCTGCCTCCCCTTCTGCCAACTGGGGTTTCCTGGCCCCACGGCCCCCATCCTCCCAGACCAGGCTCAGCTCCAGGACAACGGAGCAAGGATGTGTTCCTCACAGGTTTCATTGGAATAAATATTCTGAGCTGCTGAGATAGAAAATAAAGGTGCTTGCTCGGCCGGCGTGGCTCAGGGATTGAGCGTCGACCTATGAACCAGGAGGTCACGGTTCGATTCCCGGTCAGGGCACATGCCCAGGTTACAGGCTCGATCCCCAGTGTGGGGCGTGCAGGAGGCAGACCACCCATGATTCTCTCTCATCATTCATGTTTCTCTCTCTCTCTCCCTCTCCCCTCCTCTCTGAAATCAATAAAAATTTGTTTTAAAAAGAAAAGAAAGGTACAGACCATAAGTGTCTATTTTATAGTTTTCTTAAACTGAATTAAAATATTTAGGAGTGTATTTAAGAAAAAGGGGAGAGGGCCCTGGCTGGTGTGATCAATGGTTAGAGCGCCATCCTGTGTATGGAAAGGTCACAGGTTCGATTCTGCTCAGGGCACATACCCCGGCGGTGGGTTCGATCCCTGGTCGGGGACAAACAGGAGGTAAACGATAGATGTTTGTCTCTCGCATCGGTTGTTTCTCAGAACTCTCTCCTTCTCTCTCTCTTTCTTTCTCTGAAAAAAAAATCAATGAAACATTTCCTCAGGTGAGGATTCATAAAAAATAAAAGAGGAGCAATAGGGTCGGATTAAACATACATAGATGGGGAAAAAACCCCATGACATCAATGAAGAGTTCTTTGGAAGTGGATGCGAGTGGCTCAACCCTTGTGAGAATCGTCAGGAGGGTTGAACGAGAGGAAGTCCCTTAGGGGTCCGGGTTTTGCCTTCCCCAAAGGGCCAGGGTGGGGACGCGCTCCTGTGGCCATGTGAAGAGCACCTGTTGGTCGTGTGGCCGTCACGGTGCCCGGCGGCACAGACATCCTAGCCCCTGGTCCAAGGAAAGATCATGAAGACCTTGGAGTCCTATTGACTGAGGGATCGGTGTTTTCATTCTAAAGTGAAATGGAAGTTGTGAGCGTCCGCACTAGATTCTGGTTGGAGGGATTGCACCAGGCCTGTGGCTTACGGCAAGGAGAGGCCATGGTTATTCAGGAGAATGAATAGAAAAATGACACACGTGGCCGCTTGGAGACGCGGTGCATACACGGATCCGTACACACTTCCGGACACATCCTCCCTGGTCCTCGGAAAGATGATGAAGACCTTGGAGTCTTATTGACTGAGGAATCGGTGTTTTCATTCTAAACTGAAATGGAAGTTGTGAGCGTCCGCACTAGGTTCTGGTTGGAGGGATTGCACCAGGCCCGTGGCTTACGGCAGGGAGAGGCAATGGTTATTCAGGAGAATGAATACAAAAATGACACACGTGGCCGCTTGGAGATGCAGTGAATACACGGATCCGTACACACTTCCGGACACATCCACCTGCAGGTGCAGTCCCGGGATTTCATGCTAAAAGGGTCACCCCTGGGGAACTCCTTTGAATGCGTGGTGGTTGCTCTTTCTCTCTCTTGATTATCGATCATTGAATGAGTGACTTGGGAGGAAAAAATGGGTCTTCCAGAATTTTGTGAGAATTAACCAACCGATCAGGAAGAAAGCGTTTCAGCTTGGTGAGAGTGCAGAGATTTTGAAGCTGAGGTTGGTCGCCAGGCAAGGATTTTGAGCAAACACAACTGACTTTGTTAAAGCAAGGAAGGGGCTAGGATTATCCTAGGACAGCGATGGCGAACCTTGTGAGCTCGGCGTGTCAGCATTTTGGAAAACCCTAACTTCACTCTGGTGCCGTGTCACATATAGAAATGTTTTGATATTTGCCACCATAGTAAAACAGAGACTTATATTTTTGGTATTTATTTTATATATTTAAATGCCATTGCACAAAGAAAAATCAACCCAAAAAATGAGTTCGCGTGTCACCTCTGACACGCGTGTCATAGGTTCGCCATCGCTGTCCGAGGGGGAGGGAATGTACGGAATGGGAGGGACCCTTCGTCACCTTCAGTCGCTCAGAGATGGCTGTCCGAGGGAGAGAGAATGTACGGAACGGGACCCTTCGTCACCTTCAGTCGCTCAGAGATGCGACGGTGGCCTCGCCCCACCCAGCATCGCTGCGGAGTAAACACGGGACGATGGGCCCACGTGGCCACATCCACAGGTCGCAGTGCAGGCGGCCCTGAGCCTGGGCAGGCAGGCCTTCCCCTGTTCCTTTCCAGGCTGAGCCTTGGGAAAGCCGGGGAGTTGCAGCTCAGTGAGTCCTTCTGCTTTAAGGAGAGAGAGACTGAATTCTAACGGCCACACAGGAGGCCCTGGGTGTGTGGGCCGTGGCCACCGTCGGGTGTCAGCTGTGCGTAGCACGCAAGGGGAGGAGAGGAGGGGGATTCTGCTTCCTTTTTATTTATTTTTTTAAGCTTTCCTCTGCAGTGTTGCTTTCATTTCTCATTCCCATTTGAGAGAGGAGATTCCTTCGGTCCTGTCTAGTGATCGTGCGTAGGGAACTCGTGAGGCAAAGCCCGCCCGACGGGCGCGGTCTGTCCGCCTTCCTCCCGCCCCCCACGCTGGTCTCTGAGAGTGATTTCTGTCCGCCCTGCTCGGCCTCGGGGAGCAGACGATCGGGGCCTCCGGGGCCTGGGAATTCGCGTGTGGCAGATGCCTCGATTCTTCGTGAAACGTATCTGAGGCCCAGCCGAGTCAGGACCAATGGAAAGTTCTGGAGGTGTCTCGCTTGCTCTCTTCCCGTGGATTTTCGCTCTGGAATCACACCAGAGCCTGTCAACACGGAACCGTGGTCCCGGCGGCCGTGAAGGCCTCCACGTGAAAACGGGCCAAACTGCACTTGGACCGCGGCCCGCGATCTGCGGCGCGGACGTTTCCCAAGGCCCGTGTCAGGGCTTTAGAATTTCATGAATCAAAACACAGACAGGAATAAAATGTGAGCCGCACTTAGAACCCAAACCTACAGCCCAGAATGTAATCCCCTCCCCATTCTTCAACGTCTCGAGGAGATTACTCTTCCGTTGGCCATGAACTTATGTGTAAAACCCTCAGGTGTTCTGTAAAAGACGCAGGCGGCTGCCGGGCTCCCCTGTGCCTCACGGGCACTTCCTGTGCTGCGGCCTGATCCACGCGTGTCCTGGGAGTTTGGGGCACGTTTATGGCTCCCTCTTCCTTCTAGGTTCTGTCCGCTGCCCCTGGAAAGAAAGGGGAGGTTGATGCTCAACCATTGGGCCACACCAGCCAGGAAGTCACAGTTTGATTCCCGATCAGGGCACATGCCTAGGTTGCAGGCTCGATTCCCAGTATGGGGGGGGGGGGCGGGAGGGGGGA
>NW_006289087.1:1227689-1229733 GCF_000327345.1 Myotis davidii
CTGATCGAGAAGTCGGGGCTCCTCTGGCAGCACCCTCCGCACTCGTATAGAAAGCAGGGTGCACTCCCCCTCCTGGAGCCAGGTCCAGGCCCGCAGGGGCGGCGTGGGTTGACCAACCTGGCCTCACAGAGCAGACACGGGGGCCACCTCCTCCCTGCAGATCCGGGGCGCCCACCCCAGGGAGACAGCAACACCTGCCAGTTCCCACGCCTCCTCTGTGGGCATGGCGGTGCCCACAGCGCCAGCCTCTTACCTAAGGCTTATTGAGGCTCCTTCTCTTTTGATGGGAAATATGGCAGAAGAACCATATAAAGGTAGGAAGGGAGTCTTTTTCTCCTCCTCCCCCTCCCCCAGCACACACGGCCCGGAGGACTGCCATGGAGAGCTGGGCTCCCCTGCAGGCCTCCGGGGTCTTGGGGGCGGAGGGGTGCCATGCGGTGGGTGCATGGGGCATTCGGGTGGGGGCCTGCCTCCAGACACTGACCCCCTGCCCCTCTCTGTCCTTCACTCCCTCCTCTCTCCAGCTCCCTCACCCCTAAAGAGCAAAAGCCCTTTTTCCGGGCCTTCGTTCCGGCATTGCAGCCACAGTTACACAAGCGTGTTCTGGCGAAGAGAAACCTGGTCTCAGATACACATACACAGAGACTTTCTCACGGACTGAGCAGCCAAAGAAGCTCTCTGTTTAGTTAAAATTCAGACCTGACTTAACCAACAGAGTGTCCTCAACACGTGCTAATTATACATTATCAGACCCGTAAGCAAGTCTGTGATTCAAGTCCCAGGGTTTCTGAAATGTGGTTTTTTAACATCCCCTTAGACCAGCCGTGGGCAAACTACGGCCCGCGGGCCAGATCCAGCCCGTTTGAAATGAATAAAACTAAAAAAAAAAAGACCGTACCCTTTTATGTAATGATGTTTACTTTGAATTTATATTAGTTCACACACAGCTTTGCGCAGTGGCAGTATCATAGCCAATGAGGTTTATCCGAGGTGTTTCTCAACCTTTCGAATGCCGCGAGCCTCTAATATAGTTAGTTCCTCATGTCGTGGTGACCCCCAATTTCATTGTTACAAATTGAACATCATGAAAGCATAGTGATTCATCACAAAAACAATACGTAATTATCTATGTGTTTTCCGAGGGTCTTAGGCAACCCCCGTGAAAGGGTCGTTCGACCCCCAAAGGGGTCGCCACCCACAGGTTGAGAACCGCTGCCTTAGACCCACAGCGGAGCCACCCGTCTTGGCTCTCTTCAGCCAGGGAGCGTATTTTCAATCCTGTGTGAACCCTGCGTAAAACTCGGAGTGCATGGTGCCGTGTTCTACTTGTAAATAAACTCGGATTGCGGCCCGTGAGCCGATGGGTCCGGGCGCCATCCTGGGTGGCACCCCTCCCCGCGGCCCCCTGCACGCGGACGGGCCTGGGACGGTGTTTACGCAGCCGGAGGTGAGACTGAACAGCCTCCACGCCGGCCAGTGGACAGCCTGTTGGGGATCATGTCAGGCATCTGGAGGTGTCATCTGCCATGTGGAGGTGTTTTGCTGATGGTTAGGCAAGTGCTGGGCTAGAATTCACGGCCTCCGGTGCCAGGCGGTGCTCGCAGGAGAGAGCAGCACCACATGCCATTGCTGGCCAGTCACCACTCAGGGGAGCGATGTGTGTGGTCCGAATCCATCCCACACCCCCCGCCCCCCAGGAACTGTCAGTGTCCTTTTCCTTGGACATTTCCGAGTATCTTGTTCTGATGGAGAACGTAGCCATCTTACTCCAGCGAACAGAAGATCCTTTTGAGAAATCCAGCCCCAGTCGGTTTGGCTCAGTGGCTAAAGCGTCGGCCTGTGGACTGAAGGGTCCAGGGTTCGAATCCAGTCAAGGGTGCACGCCTGGGTTGTGGGCATGATCCCCAGGAGAGGCCGTGCAGGAGGCAGCTGACCAATGATGGATCTCTCAGCATTGATGTTTCTCTCTCTCGCCCTCTCCTTTCCTCTCTGAAATCAATAAAAATATATTTTTAAAAATAAAATAAAAACCAATGGGAAAGTA
>NW_006289087.1:1229770-1232648 GCF_000327345.1 Myotis davidii
GGGTGATGTTTTTCTGGGACAAAGGAACAGAATGCCAGTGGGACTGGGGAAAAGACTGCTCGTTACGGCATTTAACAAAAGGCCGTGCAGGCTTTAGGTACAAGAATCGTGGGGTGACTATATCCACGTGTATACGAAACTTCACACACGCCCAGACTAAACTTAGTATCTGATACAGCACTAAACTAAGTGAAAATGGCCTCCTTCTAGACCTCTCTCTGCCAAAAAGGCATATTTTAAAAAAAGAAAAGAAAGAAGGCCATTTGTTTTCAAATGTCATAAAACGCCTTAGTGGTACATATATAAAATAATAGGATCACTTTTACATCTGTATTTTACCCACATTTTAAGCATCATTAATTTTTTAAAAACCTATTATTCATACGTACTACTATGTATAATACCTTAAACAATAAAATAAAATTTTTAAAAATAAAAATAAGTAAGGAAGTCTCTCTCCTTGAGTTGGACTTGCCCGCCTGGCTCCCCGACATTTCCAAATTATCTCGTGTCTTTTTCTCTCATTTGTTGTGCGGCTCCTCTTTCAGATACCGAACCCTTCTCCACACTGGACGTTGAAGGAAACTAACTCAGCAGCTGGTGTTCATAAGATCTGATGTGGCTTTTCTGCAGCTCAAAGATGAAAATAGGAGATAAAAGAAAACAATGCAGTTAGCAAGAAAAAATAAATAAATAAATAAATAAATAAAAATAAAATTTAAAAAACCTATTATTTTATATTTCTCTGTGCGGCATATTATCCTGTTTGTATGTAAATGATCTTGGGCCATTTTAGGTTGAATGTGCTGGATCCGCAGGAGACTCAAGGTCACCTTCATAGCTGGCCTAGCCCCGTGGTCGGCAAGCTGCGGCTCGCGAGCCACATGCGGCTCTTTGGCCCCTTGAGTGTGGCTCTTCCTAAGCCTTAGGAGTCCCCTAATTAAGTGAATAACAGTGTACCTACCTATAGAGTTTAAGTTTAAAAAATTTGGCTCTCAAAAGAAATTTCAGTCGTTATACTGTTGATGTTTGGCTCTGTTGACTCATGAGTTTGCCGACCGCTGGCCTAGCCTGAAGGGAGGACCAATACGCAAAGAAGCGCCATACTTTTTACCGATAGTATGACCTACGTGTAAGACAAGATGCCTCTGGGACTCAAAGAAAAGAGGGGCCGAGTCTCCTTGCGGCAGGAATAAAAGTTTAAAGGACTAGGATTTAACCATTTTTAACAAGATGAAACTTTTTCACTTTAAAAAGTCTTGATCATTATTAAAAAAAAGAGAGCGAGGGAGAGAGACCAGAATTTTTCCCTGAGTCTATCCTGGCTTCTCTAACCACCCCATCCCCCTGACGAACGCCGAACCACACTCCCCAGGTGCTCTTTTAACTTGAAGTTCCTCACTTTTTCCAGGGAAGATAGAAAGTGCTGATTGGTGCTCCTTATTTAGCCATCTAGATTTTTTTTTTTGGCAGGCTGCATTGCTGGACCAAAACCAAAAAGATGAAATATAACAGGAATAAACATTAAATCTTATATTTAAATTAAAAGTGTTATACAGAATTTTTTAAAAAGAGAGTGAGAGAGAAGCAGGCACTTACATGGAAAAAATAAAGTCTGAGGATTTCAGCACAAACTTAAAACTAAGCCCCTCGTAGGAGGTGGATACTCAACACCAAAGGCGACCTTCCGCTCACAGCGGGCATCTGGGAGACACACTGCCCGTCACCATCATGCCGGGCATCCGTGAGAGCCCATCTGAACAATGGCCGGCTCGGTCTGCCTGTCACGTTCACGGTTACGGGAAACCGGAAGCTCCGTGGGAGGAGACGAGACGTTCGCACCTGCATCCCAGGCCAGCCTGGCTGCGAGTGGATCTTCCGCCTCGACCCGCTGCCAACTTCTCTCTCCTTCGTGTTTGTAACAGTGATCAGTCGTTCCATCAATTCACACGCTTCTCGATTCTCTGAAATGGACTCGACCTCCCTTCCCCGGGATGAGCGCCTCTGCCCGTAACACGCGTGTCCTTTCCTGGTACCAACACCCACCCGGACGGACGGGCGGACAGACGGGCGGACAGCTCCGGGTGACTTCTCTCCTTCCCCTTGGCCTCGGCTGTCTGACGGCCATGGAACCAGAGCCGGGGCCCACACACTTCATTGTCTTCCCTTTAGCCTCAGTCGTCCTGCTCCTGTGTCCGGGCCCCAGTTCCCAGCGGAGAGGGAAGACAATGCTCACGCCGTCCTAACACGCTGCTGCCAGGTTAGACTCACATCTACCGCTGAAGACGTGTTCCTTCGTTCCGTTTCAGGAAAGACTCTGGCAACGCTTTCCACGCATGCAGTCTTGATTGGAAAAAGGAAAGATACATCGCCCTAACTCGTTTGGCTCAGTGGATAGAGCATCCGTCATAAAACGCCTTAGTGGTAAATATAAAAAAATAGGATCACTTTTATATCTGTATAAAAACCCACATTTTAAGCATCAATAATTTTTTAAAAACCTATTATTCATATGTACTACTGTGTGTAATACCTTAAACAATAAAATAAAATTTTTTAAAATAAAAATAAGGAAGGAAGTCTCTCTCTCTCCTTGAGTTGGACTTGCCCGCCTGGCTCCCCGACATTTCCAAATTATCTCGTGTCTTTTTCTCTCATTTGTTGTGCGGCTCCTCTTTCAGATACCGAACCCTACTCCACACTGGACGTTGAAGGAAACTAACTCAGCAGCTGGTTTTCATAAGATCTGATGTTCCTGGTTTTCATAAGATCTGATGTTGCTTTTCTGCAGCTCAAAGATGAAAAGAGGAGATAAAAGAAAACAATGCAGTTAGGAAGAAATGGGTTCTTTTCAATTTTTTATTTTATTTTTAAATAC
>NW_006289087.1:1233936-1244270 GCF_000327345.1 Myotis davidii
AAATTCCTGGTAGGGGCTCATGCCTGGATTGCGGGCTCAATCTTCAGTTGGGGTGTGCAGGAGGCAGCCAATCGATGGTTCTCTCTCATCATTGATGTTTCTATCTCCCTCTCCCTCTCCCTTCCTCTCTGAGATCAATAAAAATATTTTTTTTAAAAGGAAAGACACAGAAAGGCTACTCTGAACGTATGTTCTTCACGGGAGGTTTTATAACCGCTGAGGTAACCGTGCGGGTGTCGGCGAAAAGCCCAGAATCGCCGAGTCCTTAGCAAGCTTGTCCTTGGGCCCTGTGTCTGAGAACGCACTAAATTATCACCGTTTGAAGGTCACCTGGGTCGGACTGCTGCAGAGCTGTCTTGGGAAGTGACGGAAGTCGGTCTATTTGTATAAAGAGGAGGGGCCGGTTCCACTTCCTTCAGGGCGCTTCCTCCATGGGACGGGAGATGCTGGTCTGGCTCAGGCCCAGGCAGTCCGAGGTCAAAGGGCTCCTGCCCAAGGCCTCACATTGATGGCCACTCAGAAGCTCCCGCTCGCTCCAGACCCCCAAGTTGGCTGAACTCAGTCTTTTATTTGCTCTCTTGTGGGTGGCTTGCTTGCTGAACCTGGAGCTGGTTCACTTGAATGAGGTCTTCTCACCACATCATCATTACAAATAGATGGGGGCCCTGCCCTAGCTGGCGTGGCTCAGTGGATAGCGCATTGGCTTGTGGACAGAAGGGTCCTGGGTTCAATTCCACTCCAGGGCACATGCCTGGGTTGTGGGCTCATATGCCCAGTGTGGGGCGTGCAGGAGGCAGCCGATCCATGATTCTCTCTCATCATTGATGTTTCTATTTCTTTCTTCCTCTCCCTTCCTTTCTGAAATCAATCTATATGTATAAAAACCAAAGCGACCGTTATGACTGGACGACCGGATGACCGGACGGTAGCTATGATGCACACTGACCACCAGGGTGAAGACTCTCAACACAGGAGCTGCCCCCTGGTGGTCAGTGCGCTCCCACAGCCACCCACCCATGGCCGACCAACTTCCCGTGGTCCCTCCCGCCTGGCCAGCCCCGATTGGCCCTGATGCGGACTGGGCAAGACAGCCCTGATGGGCCCTGGCCAAAAGACCCCACCCGTGCATGAATTTGTGCACCGGGCCTCTAGTAAAAATATATTTCTTAAAAAAAATTAGATGAGGTCCCTGATACATGACATCCGTACATTCCTTAGTATCCCAGACACTGTAGTGGCTCAGCCGTATTTAAAAATGAATTTTACTCCTCGAAAGCTTCATTGCAGCAAAGAAGTTGTGATTATTGTTTGTCCCTCAAAAATATAGCTAATGTAGAAATAGGGGCCTCTATAATTTTTTGAGCATGAACTGACCTGTCATGATCGAACTTAAAACTAAAATGTTATTATTCTTCATCGATAGTAGCCCTACCATTTTGTTTTTCATCGGAAATTGTCAGATTAAAAATTTTTTTGGGGGGGGGAGGGGTGTTCATTTTAAATTCCTGAAGGGCCCTAATTTCTCATTTCGCTTCCAAAATCTGTTCAGGTGTCAGACCAACGTAACAATTAGATATTCTTGATTTATTTCTTACTATAGACCGTTCTTTTAGAAAAAAAATAAATAAATCCCAAATAATTTCTTTCATTTGGCTGAGATCAATTCTGTAGTCTGTTTAGTAGGTGGGTATAATCCAACATGGAGTTTATATCATCTAAGAAAAAATTATATTAACTGATATCAAAAACAATAACTATATGAATTTCAGCAGCTGCTCCATCTTCCTTCTCTTCTCCATTTCCAAAAACAAAGGGTCTGGCTTTTGTTTGATTTTCTCTTATTTGTACTGATTTCTCTGACAGTATGTACTTAAGGACTAACTCATGAACTGAAGATAGCAATTTTCATCTTGCTGCCTGATGGCGACCTCATCCTGGAGACTGTGGGCATTTCTTTATGAAGCTCGGGTTTTCGGGCCGTGGAGTGGTTTGGGGTGCGATGACGTGACCCCGAGCGGTTCTGGACGATGATCGTCCAGCAGGTCACACCTCTCAGCAGGAGGACACAGCGCCATGCCTTCTGCGAACCATCAGGTGACGCAAAACACCCACCGCTAGGAACCTCCACTCATACCACAGTTGATTAGAAACGTGTTCAGACGTATCACCTGTAACCCATCCTCCAAGCAGCTGCCATTAAGTTGTAAGTAAACCTTCAGGATTATAATGAAACTCTGACGTTCAAACTTCGCTGATAACAAGCTCATCATTTTCTGCTCTATAGAGCCACTTCATTTCTGCTCCGGGGTATGTTCCTTGCTATTCACATCCTTTTCCCCCCTTATGAAGCCGTATTCATTATCAGGCATGGACGGTATCAAAGTTTTGTAAAGCGAGTACGTAGATAACCTTCGTCTCCCTTTTGACCTCTAAATTATGTTGCCAGGCATCAGCTATTTCTGTATCCTGTGTTATGACACAATTCAACATTATTAGTGTTAACATTTGGAAATCAGAAGTGAAGTACTCTTCAAAGGATTCGTTTGATTAACAATCAAGGAAATAAAACTGCATTTCTAAAAGCAGACGAGTTTGATCCGTGCCACTTGGGACTCTGTCGCCTTTGGCTCTAGGAGACCAGCAGGCACTGCAAAGTTTCCCCCCACCCCCCACCACACACACACACACACAGACACACACACACGCACACACACACGGTTGGATTTTCTGTGTGTGGTGCGTATGGTGAGGCGCACTGATAACCCATTTTGTGAGATGTTTATGTTTATAGGACTCTCTTGACTGTGTTCCTGTTGTCCCTCCATCGAGGCTACAATCTAAAACCTGGGACTTTATCGTCATGGACTCAATGTCATTGGTCAGCAAGGTTTACTTACGTTCAAGGTCGGCTAAAGACCGTCCTTAATGCTCCAAACATTTTTTTTTTAAATATATTTTTATTGATTTTTTACAGAGAGGAAGGGAGAGGGATAGAGAGTTAGAAACATCGATGAGAGAGAAACATCGATCAGCTGCCTCCTGCACACCCCCTACTGGGGATGTGCCCGCAACCAAGGTACCTGCCCTTGACCGGAATCGAACCCGGGACCTTTCAGTCCACAGGCCGACGCTCCATCCACTGAGCCAAACCGGGTAGGGCAATGCTCCAAACTTTTAAGGTGTTTTGAGAAAGTGCGATTTCAGATGCATCGGTGGCCATTTCTCAATTTGGTCCAAGTGTCTTTTAAAGGGGGGGAAAAAGTATTAATTTGATAACTGAAAGAAGAGAACGCCCTCAGAAGTATTCCCCATAAGTTAAGGTACTGACAGAGGCAGGTAGGCCTCAACTGCCGGCATCCTTTATACTTCATTTTTATAAAACATACAATCACCGACCGGATTTACTTATGTATTTGTAAACCGTGTATTTTCAAGACGCTTGTCAGATCAGAACATTGTCTAAACTTCTCTTTTGTTTCTCCAAGACTGTGGACAGCAAATAACCTTTGGAACTATATTTAGAATTTATTCATCTGGGTGGAAGGGATTAGAATTTTCTATAGATGAATTATTTTAAAATTTTATTTAGAGTTCAGAGAAGAGGGGAAGGAGAGACAGAGAGAGAGAGAGAGAGAGAGAGAGAGAGAGAAGAGAGGAGAGGAGGAGAGGGGAGTGGAGGGGAGATTTGTTGTCCCATCCACCTGTGAATTCATTGGTGTTTGTATGTGCCCTGACTGGGATGGGATCTGCCACCGTGGGGTATTGAGGACTCACTGAGCTACCCGGCCAGCCCAGGGCAGCCAAATCTGAACCCACTTTAACTCTTTCACTATAAAATGGTCCGATGGGCTCCGGTGTGGCTGGGAGTTGGCTTGCGTCCCGGGGAGACACGTGCGCTGACATGAACATCGATGCCAAAACGCAGTCCTGTTCGTCTCCCTTACACTCCACCCGCTGAATCTCAGAGTCGATTTTTAGAACATGCGAGCTTTTGCAGCTAGTCCCACGGTTTTAAATGCTACGTGAAGAGACAGAACCTCAGAGGCAAGGTTTTCAGAACCAGCGTTCGTTCCTGCTCCCAAGCAGCTCCTGGGATGCGTTAGAGCAAAAGCAAAATCCACCTTAAGATGTATCAAAGGTGGCCGAAACCGGTTTGGCTCAGTGGATAGAGCGCCGGCCTGCAGACTGAAAGGTCCCAGGTTCAATTCCGGTCAAGGGCATGGACCTGGGTTGCGGGCACATCCCCAGTGGGGGATGTGCAGGAGGCAGCTGATCGATGTTTCTCTCTCATCGATGTTTCTAACTCTCTATCCCTCTCCCTTCCTCTCTGTAAAAAATCAATAAAATATATTTTAAAAAATGTATCAAAGGTGGATTGACGGATGTGTCAAATTCGGACTTTCGGGAATGCGGTACCTAGCAGTTCTCTCTCTGTTTTCACGGAACTAGTTGAAGTGCCTGAGACACCAGTCCCGTCGGGTTCACTCCTCCACGGCTGCCCTCGCTCCCTCTCCGAGTCCCGTAATTTTCCATCCCTGACTCCCCGAACATCAGTGGCGGCTCCCGGGACATTTCAGCTGCTCACACTTTAGGAACCTCCAACTCCGTGTGGGTGTTGGAAGCCAATCTGAAACCCGGAGGCGGAAGGAGAGCCATATGTCCCTAATGGTTTGATTTTATTTTTTTTTTAAGTGAACGCACTGCTGCCAGCTCCGAGGGGAGACAGGGAGCCGCTCCGACGTGAGAGCCGCCTGAGAGCCGAGCTGCAGAAGCGGCAGCCGGCCCGGGGCTGCTGGGGGCATCCGCAGAGCTCAAATGGGACTGCGTTTTGGTGGATAAAAAAGATTGTATTGAAAGATCAGTGTTTCGCCTGATATGTTGGAAGGAATAGATTCGCCGATGACTTTTAAATCCGAGCGTAGGTGCTCTAGTGCCCACCCTCCCACTGGGAGAAGAGAGCTGCTGGCAGCCCAGCTCCCGCCCCTGCCACCCCTGCTGGCGTCCGTGACCTCGGGTGACCCCTGTGGGTGACTGTAGAGCAGGTGAATGTTGAATGGATGAGGGGTCCCTGCACCTCTATACAAAAACTGCATCTAATCCATAAAGTACACAGTCTAGGGTTATGTATGGAATAGCACATCGGGTCAATGGCCTCCACGGCTTCTCTGGCACAGACGCAAAGCCGCGGGCTTCATTGGTCTCCATTGTCCCTGCTCCTGGGCCGTCATTGGTCCTTGGTCATGCTGATCCAATGGAAGGGATTGAAATCAAAGGGCCACAGATATTAGAATCTGATTCAATAAACCAAGTAAAATTAGGCTTTTACTTTTTGTTGCTGTTAATGCTCACGCAGAATTCAAATCTTGCGTGAATTTTGGGACACCCTTTACAAAAACTTCATATAGGGACCATGTTCTTAACAAGATTCAAGGCTCAGAAAACCAAAGAATCTTCGTGTTTGTAAGCGCGTCCATGAGGGGGGTGGTGAGTGCCTGGTCGTGCGTTCCCCACTTTGGACGGCAGCTTGTGATTGGCGAGCCCTCCTCCGGGTTCAGGTAAAAGCAAGATAAAGGCCGTTTCAGCCAATATTTGTTCTCCTGGCAGCTCCGCTGCCCGGGGAGCTCAGCTCCACCGCCCGGGGCTCTCTGTGTGTTTATCCCGGGATTAGTCTCAAAGGAGGCAGATGGGGTCAGGCCCCTGAGTCATTCTGACCGTTTCATCCGGCAATTTCAGTTCTACTGTTTCACAGCAATGCCCGTGGACTAGGAACACACCTTCGGCATGTGCCCATTGAAGGTGGGGGGGAGCCACATCACACCATCTGCTTACGTAGCCGCGGGGTTTCAGGCCGGCCCCTTGTGTGTCTGGGCTGTAAGCCCCTGTGCGGACTCAGTGCCGAAGCAGGAGGCCTTTGAGAACAAGTGAGCCCTCAGGGGAAGTGGCCGGTCCTCACACCCATCCTCCTCCCGCCCGTGGGAAAGGGCTGGCATTTGGGTCCTGCTCTGAGCACACGAAGGGTAGATCTCTGTTTATTTCCACGAAGAAAGGACTCTGTGTGTGTGTGTGTGTGTGTGTGTGGTTGGCACCTATGGTGGCAGGAGCAGTTGATAGCTTCCGAAGGCTTTGTTCCAGCGCCAGCCTCGGCAAGGATTTTTCAACGCTGAACTTGGAACCGGGCACCAGACATACGCGCACGGGAGACCTGGGTGCGTTGTTTCAGTTCCGAAGGGCAGGGTGGAGGCTGGGGAAACCTCTGCTGTTAGCCGTGTCGTTGCAACAGTGGTTGTGGCTTGGGGGCAGGGACTGGCCCTGTCACATGTCCCACCTGCAGATTAGCGAGGGTGGCCCGTGGCATGAGACCTATGGATTGGCATTTTTATTAAGCGATCATTCATGTTTTCAGGGGCTTCTGAAAATAATAAAGAATGAGTAACGCATGGAGGACATAAGTAAGTCAAAATAGGAGTTTGTATTTTAATGGTGTACAGAAAAACTACCCTCCTAACAGATCACAAAGAAGGAAAAGAGCCTTTTAAGATATTGTCAGTCCAAGTGAAAACATTTCGTAATGGGAAATGCAAAAGCCATGTTAAGCATATAATCTGGTTGGAGATTAGAGGCGCTCGTCCGTATTATGCACACGCATGAGCCACTGGAAGAAAATTCAAACGAGACAAAAAATATAACAGTGTCGCATGAAAAAATAGATGTTGCGGCAAGTGAGGGCGGGGACCGAGCTAATGGGGCAGAAATCCAGGATGAGGAGGCATTTTCAAGATGGACCTTAAAAATGGGTAGAGCCCTAGCTGGTTTGGCTCAGTGGATAGAGTTTAAGCCTGCAGACTGAAGGGTCCTGGGTTCGATTCCGGTCAAGGACACATGCCTGGGTTGTGAGCTCCATTCCCAGTAGGGGGTTATGCAGGAGGCGAGTGATCCATGATTCTCATCATTGATGTTTCTATCTCTCCCTCTCCCTTCCTCTCTGAAGTCAATAAAAAATATTTTTTTAAAAGGGGCGTTGAGAATCTGTCCCTTCACCAAAGGGTAGGGAACAGCATTCCAGACCCTGAAATTCTAGAAGAAAATGAAAAGGATTTCACTTCCAATTCTCCTTCAGCATTTGGTTCAAGGAACAAGCATTTAGCTACAACGCAGCCTATTTGATCTTCTTCCCCGTAAGTCATTTAATTTCTTTCATGTTTGGCCAAAGCTTGTGAAGCTGTGTAACCCCTTGGTTTTGCCGGGCGAGTTAGAAAGATGTATTCACCTGGAAAATGCCAGAAGGACGGACTGAGACCGGTTTTCTTCCAGTCTTGGGAGAGGTGCCGGGTTTCATCAGGTTGACTTGGTAGCTAATAACACAGAAAGAACCTGCCGGACACGTTCCTAGCACCCAACCCTCCCTGCACCAAGTGAGTTGCATGAGTAGGTATTATTGCCACACACCCCCCCAAACACACACCCCAACTAAGTATGATTTCTGTCAACTTACACATCTTTCCTCTTGCAGTTTAATAGGAAAAAGGACCACAAATAACAAAATTGGGAAACTTCGATTCCAGTGTTGACATTGTTCCTTCCTGAGTGTCATAGCTACCGGTCGAATGGTAGGACGGTAGCTTAGGCTTTTATATACATAGATGATGAAGATTTTTTGCAATACGTGCATGGCAGGCCACGTGTTGCATTGCTGCTCAGTGTGCTTAATGAGTAGTTACTCGGTGGAAGAAAACAAAGATGAAACTAAGATGTGAAATGGCTGAGCAAAGTCACCAGGCCGAGGGACCCCACCAGTGCACGAATCGGTGCCCCGGGCCTCTAGTTTAAAGTATTAAAATAAAACATTCCACAAATAGTACGTTACCATATGCAAGAGTGGCATTTCTGATGATCCTTCAAATCAAATGCATTCTTTCCAGCCTGGAAAAGCTATGCGTGTATTGTAGGATTGTTCATCAACGTAAGGGTGCTTTATTGAATCTTGTGTTTCTATGACTTTGGTTTCTTAAATATGTGTAGATAGAGAGCAGCTCTCACTCAGGAGAGGAGAAAAGATTCAAAGGGGAAGAGAAGTCAGGCTCGGCTTGTTTGATTGTCGTCGCCGTGTTAATCTGTTTTGATTAAAGCGTGGCGGCTCCTGTCCATGCATATATTGTTCCGAGATTAGCACGTGGGTCAGTGGAGACCTGAGAGCTTACTCAGTATTCCCAGCGTTCTCTCTTATTTCTTCTGTGTAATGTGAGAAATATTGCCGAGCTGTAATGTCAATGCCACCTAATTCTACTTGCATTACGAAGAGGTAATCACTTCAATCTATTTGGCGCCACGGGGGCGAGATCACTCGGGTATTTGCCAGAAATACTCAATATGTAAGCAGTGCCCTTCAGTGAGCGTGAAACAGTGCCTAAGGAACTTCCATCGACACTTACCACGAGGGTACAATAAAGTGTTTTCTCAAGTGTAATTGAACAATAGCTTTTTAAAAAGAATTTTCATGTCTTGTCAATATTTTCCTTGGAAATGTCAATAGTTTATATTATCTTGAGCAGCGGTGATATGAACAGAATTAGGGGTTTTTTTATGTATTTGGACTTTATATTCTCAACTCTGTGTTTTAGGTGCATGATGGGTAGATAAGAGCGGGCACATCCAACGGTTGGGCAAGCATTTGTCCGTCTCCCGGGCCCCTGTTACTGAACCACAGCTTCCGGCCGCTGGCCCAGGCCGGACAGGCCTGTGTGTGTGCCAACGCACACCCTGTGCCTCACACCTTGTACCTCACACACCAGTCATGTGTAGGGTGGATTAAGTAGCACCCCTGCCCTTTGGTGTAAATCGTTGGAGATGTTTCTAGAACTAGACTGGGAATGTGTGACTGACCCCAAGCTAATACAGCCCTGGGGGACCTCCTCTTCTCTCACTCATTTAGCCCCTGCTGATTCTGGGATGTGTGGGTATGGTCCCAGGGTGCAGACTCCCACACCTGTGGCCCCAGGGTGCAGGCTTGCCACACCAATCCAAGTTTTTCCAGAAATCTGGAGGGCTTCTTGCCTTGTGGACCCTGGATGATGCTGACCTGAAGAAAATGTTAACATAGGAGGGTACGTGCCAGTCCTTAGAAACCTCCCAGATTTATAGAAATACTAGAGGCCTGATGCACAAAAATTCGTGCAAGAGTAGGCCTTCCTTTCCCCAGCTGCTGGCACTGGCTTCCCTCCAGGACCGGGGACTCAGACTGGCTTCCCTCGGCTGCCTGCAGGCATCCGGACCCAGGCTGGCTCCCCACTCCCCCATACCCCAGCTTCATCAGGAAAGACATCCAGAATGACATCCGGAAGACGTCCGGTCTAATTAGCATATTGCCCTTTTATTATTATAGCTGTCCCGAGCTTTTAAGGGCGTGTATGTAGCCCACGGGACCCCCTTTATCAGGCCGTTTGCAGAGAATACACATGGCGAAGGCCACACACTGCTCCCTGGGGCTGGTGCTGGGCTGAGCCATCACCCGTGTAGCATCTTCCGATTTAGCTGGTTTATGATCACAGGACATAGTCGTGGCCAAGAAGCAAATGAAGAATCCGAAGGAGCGGGTTAAAGTCCTGGCCTTGCCACGCGTTGAATTGAAGGTGCTTTGGAAAATGGCCTCACTAGGCTCTTGCTCCCTCCCCTGTAAAATGCGCGCCCGTGGGGCCCTGGCGAGGATTAATGAGGTTCCGCAGGCAAAGTGCCTGTGCGAGGGACACGCGGAATCCATGCTAATGTCAGAATAGTTTGAGGGGATGACTCACCGCGCTGGCATTTGCTCTGCCTGGGTGCATAGCTCACAGTTCCTCCATCTTCCGCCCCCGGGTCCCTGTGAAATCCTGCTGGTTCTATTTCAACTTCTCCCAAAATCAACTTGGCTAGAAATCCCAGTGACTGACTCTCCCTTCCCCGACCCTACCCGTGGCATCTGTTACTCAGACCTGATGTGTTTCCCCTCTAGGTCACGGACCCCTGGTGGTCCATGAGGTCCGAAAGGCTGGCGACCGCTGCTCTAGGTGGTCCATGACCTTCTCCGCATCCTTACGCGAGAGCCTGATTCCGGGCTCTCATCACCTCTGCACCCAGGGCCAGCCCGTGCCCCCTCCTCACCGGTGACCTCGCCTCCTCCCCGCCGCTGCCTCCCGCACTGTCCTGGGCACAAACCACTCGGCTGGGTCCAAGGCAGGAATTCTGCGTGTGGAGGGTGTGAACTCCCGGGGACCCTGCGTTAGCTTCCCTCTATGACAGTGGTTCTCAACCTTCTGGCCCTTTAAACACAGCTCCTCATGTTGTGACCCAACCATAAAATC
>NW_006289087.1:1244287-1247330 GCF_000327345.1 Myotis davidii
TTGCGACCCACAGGTTGAGAACCACTGCTCTATGAAAACAGATATGGCGGTAAATGGGGACCAACCAACTCGGAGCCAGGAGGCGCCCGGGAACCCTGGTGTGTGAAAAAGTAAGAATCATGTCTTCGTTACTATCTTACGGTCGGCATCTGGCTTGACAGAGAGCAGTGACTCTTCGATGTGTTTGTCTGAGCGAGAACATCGCAGATGTTCTGGAAGCTACTAGAAAATATTCTTTATAGCCCTAACCAGTTTGGCTCAGTGGATAGAGCGTTGGCCTGCAGACTGAAGGGCCCCAGGTTTGATTCCGGTCAAGGGCATGTACCTGGGTTGCGGGCACCCCCAACAGGGGGTGTGCAGGAGGCAGCTGATCGATGTTTCTCTCTCATCGATGTTTCTGACTCTCTGTCCCTCTCCCTTCCTCTCTGTAAAAAATCAACAAAATAAAACAAGAAAATTAAAAAAGAAAGAAACATCCATGATGAGAGAGCATCATGGATTGGCCGCCTCCTGAAAAAAAATATTCCTTATAGACAAGCAGCGGAGCCTGGAGACCGGCTTCCCTCGCTCCCTCCGTCCCTTCACACATGAGTTAAACGTGAAGCCACAGACAGTCATCTGTGTGATGGGGTCTAATCGCACCGCCTTTGTAGAGCCACTGTGACGATCGAGGGGTGGGATCCTGCACCCCGTGGACTTGGCCCGCGGCAGGCCTCAGTGAACACAGATACCGTCCCGTGTTAACACAACTCCTGGCGGAGGAGGAAGCTGTTTCGAAGGTCCTCCTCCCTACCGGCCTTCATCTTCTGTTTGCATAGAATTGTGATTCCGAGTGACTGGCCCCGCCCCCACCCCCACCCCCGCGCCCAAAAGAACAGAGATGAAAATGTCCTGTGATTTCAAGCCGTTAGGTTCGTACCTTCTCAGCCCATTGAACCCCTGACAGGGAGCCACTCTCTCTGTGACCTTTTTTGGTCTCGCCCATTGTTTAAAAGTCTCCGTCTGATTTCACAAAGGCTTTTGTGCGGCGTTTTCCTGATGCTTATTATAGGGTGAGAATTGTGTGCTATAAAAAGGATTTGGCTGCAGCGTGCCTTTGCCACGAACGTGATTTCATGGGGGCACGCTGCCCCCACCGAGCAGCCAGGGTCAGCGTGACTTTTGCAAGAGTCCGTGAGAGAAGCAACAGAGAAAGGGAGGAAAACCCCGTCCCACACACCCCCACACACCCCCGCCCCGAATGCCGCACGCTCCTCGGGCCATGTGAGTGTCACCTGGGCTGTGGGCACGGCTTCCCCCGGGACAGAGCCCTCCCCAGGCCTCCCCTGCAGGGCGGGGCAGCACCCACATCCGCTCGGTCTGATCTGCACAGTTCAACCTTCCCAGGGCCAGGGCACCCAACACACACGACTCTGATACATTACACCCCAGTTAGGGGGGCCGATGGCAGTCACGAGAGCCCCGAAAGCAAAGCCCACTCCTCAGGGGCAGTTCTGACCAATAGCTTCTCCACTGAGTCATAGCCGGTCCCCAGCCACCAGCAGGAGGGCAAACAGCCGCCCAGGGACACACAGCCTGAGCGCTCAGCTCCGGTGGCACCGGACTCCCCACCCCACCCCGGACACCACTCCCCGGCCACTCCACCAAGACTGGGGGACAGAGCGGCGAGGCCTGATATGCAGAAGCAAACGCCAGAAGGAAGCCAAAATGAGGAGGCAACAGAATGTGTCCCCAAGGAGAGAACAACAGCAAAAGCCAGAAAAAACTAACCAGCCCTAACCGGTTTGGCTCAGTGGATAGAGCGTCGGCCTGTGGACTGAAAGGTCCCAGGTTCGATTCCGGTCAAGGGCATGTACCTTGGTTGCGGGCACATCCCCAGTAGGAGGTGTGCAAGAGGCAGCTGATTGATGTTTCTCTCTCATCGATGTTTCTAACTCTCTATCCCTCTCCCTTCCTCTCTGTAAAAAATCAACAAAATATATTTAAAAATAAAAAAAATTTAAAAAAATTTTTAAAAAAAGAACTAAACAAAACGCACACAATCCCGCAGATGCAGAGTTCAACTGGTTACGAGGATGCGCGATGGTGTCAGCGAGAACAACGGGGAGGTGGGAAACATAACAACGGAGATAGGAGATCCAAAACCAGGACCAGTCAGAAGCGAAGAAGACGGCCACGGGAACGAATGGCCCGAGGCATGTCTTTAGCATGTTCTGTGTGCACGGTGTGCGGCACACGCATGTGTCGGCTTCAAGCCGAGGCCAGGCGCTGGTCTTGACTCGGGAGAGCACGCGTTCCAGCCGCCAGCTGGACGGCCGTCTGTACTTGAAAATCGACGCGTAGACGGACTCGAGTGGTTCACATGGGTGTGTTGCAGGTATTGTCTCCAAAAAAGGAATCCAGGGAGCTGTCACGTCAAGGAAAATAGGGCTCATTGCCAGTGGCAAAATGCAACCTTTCAAGCAAAAATTAAATTTCGGAGCAAGTATATCCCCTACTGTGAGCGTGACAGCTTTGTAGTATTGAAGGAGTTCTCTGATGAGACAGGTGGTGGTATTAATTAATGGGGCTTGTGTGAGTTATGTAATGGAATGTGCTGGAATTGGGAAGATCTGCATACTTCCGTGAACCAAGTTTTTTTAAAAAATGCAAGATGCTGCCAGTTCGCCACAGGAAAAAGATTCACTCAAAATGCAGTGGGTTTTAATATAACACAGTGTGAGGACTTCATCGGTGGGTGAAGAATCCATGTCGCAACTCAGTGGATCTCCTATATAAGAAACCATCACTGTTGCCTTAGCTGGTTTGGCTCAGTGGGTAGAGCGTCAACCTGCAGACTGAAGGGTCCCAGGTTCAATTCCGGTCAAGGGCACATGCCCCGGTTGTGGGCTCGATTCCCAGTGGGGGACATGCAGGAGGCAGCCGATCAAAGATTCTCTCTCATCATGGATGTTTCTATCATTGATGTTTCTATCTCTCTCTCCTTCTCCCTTCCTCTTTAAAAATATATTTTAAAAAATCATGAGCTTAGCAAAAATCTTTA
>NW_006289087.1:1247467-1250183 GCF_000327345.1 Myotis davidii
CTGGTTTTGTGCCAACGTGGAAGTGCACACAGGCACATGCCCTGGTTGTGCGTTCGATCCCCAGTGGGGGACATGCAGGAGGCAGCCGATCAATGATTCTCTCTCATCATGGATGTCTCTATCTCTCTCTCCCTCTCCCTTCCTCTCTGAAATCAATTAACACCACACACACACACTTAAAAATCTTTACTGGTGACGATGCTTGGCCAGAAATGATGATCCAAAACTGAAAAAAATAACCAGCGATTACCTATCTGTGCCTGAGTTTTACACTTTAACGTGTAGATTAAACTACTGTATGAGGACTGTGGGCCTAGGATGGAAAGAGTAAATATTAATTATTAACAGTCTTCACACTTGGATTCCATCTCAGAAGGACCTGAGTCTAGATCAGTGGTTCTCAACCTTCTGGCCCTTTAAATACAGTTCTTCATGTTGTGACCCAACCATAAAATTACTTTCTTTTCTTTTTTTTAAATATATTTTATTGGTTTTTTACAGAGAGGAACCAAAAAGAAAAGGGGAGGGGTGGAGGTGGCAGAGTTCATAGCAGACTGCAGAGTTCAAACCCTGGTCCTAGCACAGGCTAGCCTGATGATTTGGGGCAGGTAATTATACCCGAAAACTGGTAGCTTTTGGAGAGGGCTAGGAACCCCCTCGGTATTCTCCAAACTGGTCAGTAAAAGGAAAGACTCAAGCTTCGTTTTCCTGCTTCTCCTCTGCCCACTGTTTCTCCAGCCGCGCCAAGTCACGGATGAGGGAAATGTTATCTTTTTAGGGAAAAAAAATTCCAGTTAATAGCTGAGGACGACATGGTGAACTGAGAAGAGAACGGCTTTTTTTAAAACCCTCGCCTGCGATCGTGAATGTGGGCAGGGATCCTCCGTTGCTGTCGGAATCGTGAGCGGGAAGGATGAAAAACGAACCAGGACCTTGAGCGAAGGGGAGAAGCAGAGATGAAGAAACAGGACGCAGAGATGAAGAGAATAAAGGCCAAACAGAGGCAATGGGTAGGCCTTGTTTGGATCCTGATTTGAAGAAATCGGGCCTAAAATAACATCTGAGATATCACCAGAGCACGCTGCCAGCGAGCATTCAAGGAATCTCGGACAGTTTGTAGGTGTGGCGTTGGTAGGTGCTTATGTATGTGGGATGGGCAGGCGGGCATTTAGGTGAAATACAATTGCCGTGTGTTGGCGGTGTCTGTACCTGGGTGATGGGGTTCATCACACTGTCTCTACATCTGTGCATGTTGGAAATGTTCCATTACTTAAAATTGATTTTTTATTATTATTATTCCATAGGGTGCCCTCTTTTAAAATACAGGGCATTTGTATTTGGTTCAAAAGGGTGATTATGTTGGAATGGGGAGCCCTACCCGGTTTGGCTCAGTAGATAGAGCGTCGGCCTGTGGACTAATGGGTCCCAGGTTCGATTCCGGTCAAGGGCATGTACCTTGGTTGCGGGCACATCCCCAGTAGGGGGTGTACAGGAGGCAGCTGATGGATGTTTCTCTCTCATCGATGCTTCTAACTCTCTATCCCTCTCCCTTCCTCTCTGTAAAAAATCAATAACATATATTTTATTTTAAAAAGAATGGGGGAAGAATGATCATATTTTTAATTCACCTGTTTTTGTAGGGGAGAAAGACAGTGTATGTGCTGAGGAAAGGAAGCAGCACTGATTATAAAACCGGCGTAACGTGAGTTTGCCATCCCCACTTCACTGGCTGGGGTCCCTGTGACTGGTCTCCATGGGCCCTGCAGGGGAAGGAAAAGTCAGGCCGTTCCCACCGTCACATTCTGGGGGGGCTGTTTGCTGAGCCCCCCCCAAGTGCATTCAAGGACGTTGCCTGTGTCTGTCTCCTGTCCTGCCCAGTAACCCTGCTGCCACGGACACGTGTTACATGGAGACAGTGTCCCCCTGCTTTCACTATCCTTTGACAGATGAGCCTATTGAAAAATCATGGAGAGGTTTTCAATATTTTAGTCCCAATGAGTCCCTGTCAAACGGGGGAATTTCATTCCTTGGGAATCAAATCAAACCGAGAATAAAACCAACACATAATCAGCGAGGCCGGATCCTGGCTCGAGGTGCAGAAGCGGCCGTCGCGTTGCTCTCTCTGGCTGCCTGATTTGATCAGCACCTCCTGAAGACTGAATTTGTCTCGATTGCTTCTCTCTGCTTTTGTCCCGGCGCATTTGCCACCCGGAGAAAACTGCCTCCCTACGAAGGAGGCGGAGGAGTCGGCGTTCTTCTATCATGTGCACAACCGGAGTACATCGGAGGAGCAGTGACACTGAAGTCGTGTCGCCCCTGAGACCACACAGATGCGTGGGTGGGCCGGGACCCGTGCTGGTCACGCCTTCAGCAATCAGAACACGCTCTGAACAAATACAGCAGTGACAACCTGGTCCCTGCCTCCTGCCTCCCGCTGTGAGGTCTGAGCCAGAGGGCGAGCGGAGCTGAACAGTGGGGTTATATGGAGATCCTCAATCAAAATGACAGCAGCTCCCCGAGCCCCACGCCGCCCAGTGCCAGACGTGCCTCTCCTGCTCCTCATGCATCCACACCTTTCATCTTCCTAGAAGTTGTTTATTGAGGCATAGTGTCCCTTGAGGAACTGGTGGCTGATGCGAAGTCACCTGCCCCAAATCATCAGGCTAGCTAACCGCTAGACCATCTATGGGCAAACTACGGCCCGCGGGCCGGATCC
>NW_006289087.1:1253150-1253846 GCF_000327345.1 Myotis davidii
TATATTTTCATGGATTTCGGAGAGGAAGGGAGAGGGAGCGAGAGAGATAGACACATCAATGATGAGAACCATCACTGATCGGCTGCCTCCCGCACACCCCCTACTGGGCATCGAGCCCGCAACCCGGACCTGTGCCCTGACCGGGAATCGAACCTGGGACCATCCACACACACAGCACAGGACAGAAGACCGGCTCCGTGAGGGCCATGGTGTGTCCTTACACGAGCTGGGATCCTAGGGCAGCCCTGGCCAGAGGCCCGCGAGGAGGAAACACTCCACATCCTAGGGTTGCAGGCTCCTCCCCGGGGGCTGGAAAGGGAAGAAACGGAAGGAAGATTTTGACAGTCTGTCTGCTTGAGGGGGAAGTGCCCACTTTCATTGCCAGGGTCAGGTCCTTAGCGCACTGGGAGTGTTCAGTGCCAAGCTGTGCCCTGACTTCGCGGGATTATGGGTTGGATTAAGGGACTTTTCTGTTCCAAGGAAATTTACAGGAAGTTCCCTACTTTACCCAAGTGGAACGCTCTTGAATTTTAACGACACGTCTCCTTTCTTTGTTCTCTTAAAACTGAATTCAAAGCATGTCCTTCTCGATGCTTCCATACCAGGTTCAGTATTCCAGGGGACTCTAGCCTCCGAGTTTTTTTTAATTCTTTTTCTTTATTGATTAAGGTATTAATTACATATGTGTCCTTATCC
>NW_006289087.1:1254212-1262693 GCF_000327345.1 Myotis davidii
TACCCCCACCCTCCCTTGCCTTCATTCCCTCTGAGGTTTGAGCATCTGATCGATGCTCCTCTGGCTCTGGACCTGTTTTTGTTCATCGGTTTATGTTGTTCGTTATATTCCACAAATGAGGGCCTCCTGTTTTTTAAAGGGAATCCGCTCTAACCCCCGGGAGCTGCGACCCACGGGCGGAAGGGTCCCCCACCTCAGGCAGTGAGGGGGCCTCCAGGCTGTGAGTCAGAAGCCATTGTGTTTGATTTCAGTAACAGTAAAAACTCACTCATCAGGAAGTGCCTTCTCCGTGAGCCTCAAATGTGTAGGACAATTTCCTTTTCTTTTTCTTTTTTTTATTGATTTCCAGGCCCAAACCAGAAAGCTCTCAGGCTCTCCTGGGAGTCAGTTTATTCTCAATTTACAGACAGTTCTAAGCAGCTCGGCAATCTGGGTCTCTAGCTTGCACCTGATCGAAAAATGAGTAGCCTGCCCAGCCGGTGTAGCTCAGTGGTTGAGCGTCAACCCATGAACCTGGAGGTCACGTTCCATTCCAGGTCAAGGGCACATGCCCAGGTTTCAGGCTCGATCCCCAATGTGGGGCGTGCAGGAGGCAGTCGATCGATGACTCTCTCTCATGGATCTTTGTCTCTCTCTCTCCCTCTCCCTTCCTCTCTGAAATCAATCAAAATATATTTTTTTAAAAAAAAGAAAGAAAAATGAGCAGCCAGAGCCGTGTCTAGTTGAGGTGGAGGATTGCAGCAGGAGCTTGCTAGCGAGGAGAAGGTGGTGGGGGAGGAGGCACCAGAATTTGATTTGAAAACCATCGAGGAGCTCCCAGTCGGAGGGAGCGTTCCGAGGTGCCGTCCGGAGGCACCATCAGCAAGGGCTGCTGCTCCCGGCCAGCGGGGGAAGTTTGGGGCACGTTTTATCAGGTTCCTCTCCTATTTGTGATGAAGGTTGTGTTCGTTATAAGACGAAGCTGTAGTTGTCCGGAAAAACCCCACTTGATCTAGAAGATCTAGTTGCAGTTCAATGGCTCACCCGCTGCCGCCTCTCCCGTTTTGGGCTGGGTGTTTTGCATTGTGTTTCCGCCCTTTCCCTGCAGAGGTACGTTTTCCAGCTGGTTCATGTTTTGGTTTGTGAGGAAATCCTGAGATGTCGGTTATCATTTGCGTTTTTCGGCATTAGACGCTTGACTTGCACCAGAGGAACAAGAGATGAGCCAGAGCAAGAGAATTCCTGCGTCCGGGGATTCTAACTCTAAGATTTTAATTCTAAGATTTTAGGCGCCTGCAGTGGCCCCACCCGCTCTGGGCAAGGATCTCTGCTCCCAGGAATGACTGACTGGCAGTAGCATCTTCGGCCGGGTCACCCCGACTTTCCTGTGCGGCCTCCGTCTCCCCTCCGTCCAGTCCCTTCCCCACTGATCGGCAGGGGAGGGGCGGGTGGCTCCCTGGGGAGTGAGCTTGCCGTTCCTGGTGAAGCTGCCCAGATGGCCATGCATGTAATGTCTGGCCTTCCCCTGCCTCCTTTCCTATTAATACTAATAACTAGCTAATTGCAATGTTATCAGTTGCAAGTCCCGTGGGCACCCTGCGAGTTTAGGAGAAAGTAAAAGCTCATGCCCTAAAGGGGCAGGGGCGGGGACCCCGAGAATTCCCGCACTGGTTCCCTTTGTCTTGAGGGATTTTTTTTTAAAATATATATTTTACTGATTTTTTTACAGAGAGGAAGGGAGAGGAATAGAGAGTGAGAAACATCGATGAGAGAGAGAAACATTGATCAGCTGCCTCCTGCACACCCCCTACTGGGGATGTGCCCGCAACCCAGGTACATGCCCTTGACCGGAATCGAACCTGGGACCTTTCAGTCCGCAGGCCGGCGCTCTACCCACTGAGCCACACCGCTTAGGGCAGCATTGAGGGATTGTATCTCTCTGTGTGGGAGAGCCTCTTAGGGGAGGGTTTCAGCGAATATGCACCAGCTCCCACTATGTGCATTTGCCCCTTTAGAATGATAATCACGGGGCCCTTTGAGGTGGAAAGGTGGGCAAAACAGGGCCACCTTGACGCTGAGTTGGGAGCATCCCTCCTTCCCCCTGGAGTCTGCCCTCTTCTCTCTCTCTCTCGGGAGGGAAGGAGGGGGAGTCCGCACAGCAGCTGTGTGGGGGGTGGACGCTGAGTGAGTGTTCCACAGACGTGGCTTTCGCGCGAATTCCACAGAGAAGACCAGCGCAGACGTGAGCTGGGCATGGGACTGGGCCTCGCGGAAAGTGATGTGGAACGGGGGTTTCGGTCCAAAGGGTTTTCAGTGGAGTCTGGTGGGGGTGGGGGGGAGCATCCTCTGACTCCCTGTGTGCACACGCCGTTTCCACAGTAGAAGACAGGTTAGTTCCTCTCTGGGCTTGGCAGGCCCTGGGCAGGCAAGGGCGTTAAGATGGTCTTATCTAGCCCGGCCGGCGTGGCTCAGTGGGTGAGCATCAGCCTATGAACCAGGAAGTCACGGTTCGATTCCAGTCAAGGGCACATGCCTGCGTTGCAGGCTCGGTCCCCAGTAGGGGGCATGCAGGAGGCAGCTGATCCGTGATTCTTTCTCATCATTGATGTTTCTCTCTCTCTCCCTCTCCCTTCCTCTCTGCAATCAATAAAAATGTATATATTTTTTTAAAAGACAGTCTTGCCTTAGTTGGTTTGGCTCAGTGGATAGAGCGTCAGACTTCAGACTGAAGGGTCCCAGGTTCGATTCCAGTCAAGGGCACATGCCCGGGTTGCGGGCTCAATCCCCAGTGCAGGGTATGCAGGAGGCAGCCGATCCATGATTCTCTCTCATCATTGATGTTTCTATGTCTCTCTCTCTCCCTCTCCCTTCCTCTCTGAAATCAATCAAAATATATTTTGTGAAGAGCGTGACAGCTTTGTCCAGCGAGCCCGGAATGGCCCTTTGTTGGGAATAAGTGTGACCCTGTGCAGGGGCTACCAGGGAGGAGAATTCTACAACCCTGCAAGGTCTTCTCCGCCGTTCCCACGCTCTACAGATCAGAATATTCCAGAAAACAAATCCTAGGCCCATTTGGAACCATAGACTTAGAACAGTCTGGACATGAAAGGGACCGAGATATCATTGCACCCCCTCGTTTTAACGATGAGGAGACGGGCCAGGCAGAATGTTCCGGAAGGTGCTGGGCGTTGCGTGCTGCTACCCTGGCCTCTCCAGGGGAAAAGCTGGCCTTTCCCCAGGGCGGTCAGCAAACTCCCCTCCCCACCCCCCCAGAGACCAGGCCCTGCTCCTCTCCCTGAGGCCCTCCCCGCCCTCGGGCAGCAACACAGGCCTGTGCTGTGGCCCCTGGACCAGCCCGCTGGCATGTCCTCGTCACCATGGCAACAGCCCTGTTCAGGGTCAGGTCAGGTTAATGCTTTATTATTTTCTAGTTATGGCCATTGTGATGCTAATTGTTTATGGCAACAGACAGTAGGAACCCATGCAGACTTCATTTGGACAGTCTGTGACATTGGGCAGAAGTAAACTGGAAAAGCGTTTCGGGTCAAAAGACCCGGAGTTGCATCTGTTGATGTGCTTGGTTTCAGATCGGGCCTAAAAACTGACATCTCGCTTTACACAAAAGGTGGCTTTATAGGGGAAGAGCCTCCTTTCTGACTTTTATCTATTTTTATTCGATAGAAGAATGATTGAGCCATGGTAGAAAGGTGACCAGGCGGTCAGTATACTCAGCATCATTTATAGGATCATACTGGGAGGGGAAATCAAACGGGCAATGAAATAAACTTAATAAAAACGAATGGGTATTTTTAAACAAAAACCAATGCTAGAAATGGGCGCGGGAAACAAGTGGAACTGGTGTGTGTACATACCTGAAATTCTGAGAGCTATCCTCAAAAGTGGGGTTACCAGCCCCGCCAGCACGGCTCAGTGGTTGAACATTGACCCGTGCACCGAAAGGTTGCTGGTTCGATTCCCGGTCACGGCACATGCCCAGGCGGTGGGTTTGGTCCCCGGTTGGGGTGTGTACTGGAGGCAGTTAATCCATGTTTCTCTCTCTCTCCCTCTCTCTCTCCCCCCCCCACCTTCTCTTCTCTCTAAAATCAATACAATAAAATATAAACATTAAAGCATGTGTGGGTGCAAATTACAAGTAGAGTTCATAGGGAATATATATATTAAACAATGTGGCAAAAATAGAAAGTGTGGACAGGAAGAATGTGTACCTGCTAGTCAAAATTTATTTTTCATTTCATTTCACCTCTTTCCCAATCGGCTTTTGTATGTTTTTCTTTCTGATTTCATGGCTCAGGAAATGTCTGCTGCAGACAACACAAAAGTGAGGCTGGTGTGATTTTTTTATATAAAATGGATGTTGGTTATACAAGCCTAAGATAAACTGAAGTTGAATCGCTAATTAAATATCGGGGTCTTCATTTAACAGCATAAAATGTGGGTCCTCGGGAACGTAAGCATCGCAGACGGGAGACGTCAGTCCAGTTCTGGGTCCTCCATTTCTCCGCCAAGGAAAAATGGGAGGAGCCAGAGGACCATCTCGTCTCCTTCCTATTTCTCTAAAAGTACAGGTCCCTCCAATAAAAACAACTCCTTTGAAGGATTAAAGGGGCCTTTCGGGGTATGAAATTCCCCTTTTATTGCAGCCAACATTCATTATTACGAACCTAGAATCAAAACTATGAACAGATCAATTCTGGTGAGTATTTGCAATCAGTCACTGTGTTATATATTGCGTAATATATAATGAGTGATGTTCATGTAGAAAATAAATGATAATCATAACATGGCCCTCGCCGGTTTGGCTCAGTGGATAGAGCGTCGGCCTGCGACTGAGGGGTCCCGGGTTCGATTCCGGTCAAGGGCATGTACCTTGGTTGCGGGCACATCCCCAGTGGGAGATGTGCAGGAGGCAGCAGGTTGATGTTTCTCTCTCATCGATGTTTCTAACTCTCTATCCCTCTCCCTTCCTCTCTGTAAAAAATCAATAAAAATATATTTTAAAAAAATCATAATATGGACTATTATAATGCCAAGTGATTTATGTGAATATTACTGACCTAGTCAGCAGGCAGGATGGTTGAGTAAGCACTGTGTCCCAAAAGCAGTGGTTCTCAACCTTCTGGCCCTTTAAATACAGTTCCTCCTGTTGTGACCCGACCATAAAATTATTTTCGTTGCTACTTCATGATTGTAATGTTGCTACTGTTATGAATCGTCATGTAAATATCTGATATGCAGGATGGTCTTAGGCGACCCCTGTGAAAGGGTCATTCGACCGCCAAAGGGGTCGCGACCCACAGGTTGAGAACCGCTGCCAAAGTGGCCGTCACATTTTGCATCAGTTTTATCGCTGTCGCTCTTCTCTTTCTGGATCGCTCACTGATCTCATCCCTGTTTCCTCTCCGCATTCACAACCACGTGCTTGGAATCCACCTGGTTCTTTCAGGGCAACACTCAGCTTTCGTTTGCTCAAATTCTTGTCCGTTAGGGGGGCTCCTTTCTGCTTAAAAATTGAAAAACAAGGAGACCACACATGTAATAACATGACCTCATTTTTAAAGTGTTCGTTCGATTTTAGGGCGCTGTGGGTGGGACTCACAGGAGCTCTGTGTTGAAAGCTGGGAAGGCCAGCTGCCTGCAGCATCTTCAGATCTTGCAGCTTTTCTTTCAACCAGGTGTCCTCGCTCACGACTCTGCGAGCCTTAGCCTGTGGATCAGAACCGGCCCCGCGGCCAGCGGAGAGGGGTGGGCGGGGGCTGGACAGGACCCGTGTTTACATGTTCTCTGGCTTTGTGGCCCTCTGGTAATCTTAGCTTAATCGGGTAATGCCTGTGACATGGAAAACGTATTACTTTGTGAGAAATGGTCATAAAGTGAAAGAGATAATTTTAGCAAAAGGTAAATAATGTGTTTAACTTGTGGTGTGAGGATATACACAGGAAAGAGGTGACTTCCTAGGAACATGTGATTCAGAAGAAACCGAGATGCCTGGGTAAACATTTCAATAGTCATGATGTTAAGGATTCAAGGATGTTTGCCTCGGGCGTGGGGTCCGCTGTCCTGGGGGGTGAGGGGAAGGGCCGAGGGGGAGACTAAAGGGTCCCAGATTCCGTCCACAGAGCCAGGGAGAGGGGGAGAGAGAGAGAGAGAGAGAGAGAGAGAGAGAGAGAAACATCAATGATGAGAGAGAATGTATTGGCTGCCTCTTGCATTCCTCCTACCGGGGATCGAGCCCACAGCCCAGACATGTGCCCTTGACCGGAATCGAACCCGGGACCCTTCAGTCCGCAGGCTGACGCTCTCTCCACTGAGCCAAACCAGCTGGGGCATCACTGTGGTTTTATTTGAGACAAAAGAATGGGAGATCTCCCCATCAATATGGAAATGAGGGCATTTACTGCCTGGATATTATAGAGCAGGAATCAGAACCCTTTTTCTATAAAAGGCCAGACAGTAATCGTTTAGGCTCTCCACACCTACCGTCTCTATCATAATTACTCCAAAAGCAGCCATAGGCAGCCCATAGGCAAACGGCTGTGGCTGTGTCCCAATAAAACTTTATTTACAAAAGAGGAGCTATTAACTGTTACTGTGAAAAGCACTTATTTGAGAAAATCCAGTACGTGTCTTTCATCAGCCAGCTTGGTAAGAGGTACGGGACTGTGTGCCAAAGATTTTACCCAGGTTGGGGGAGGGGGAGGTGTTTTTGTTTGTTTTGTTTGTTTGTTTGTTTTCAAACCTTCCCCAAAAGAATTCTGCTGTGAAAAAGTTTTGAAAACACATGATCTTTTGTAATATGAATAGGGAAATGTCCTGGGTCCCCTTGACAGAAAACTCCATTCAACCTGAACTTGTGCTTTTAGAACTTCCGAAGCCTCGCCCAGAGCCGCCGTTTCTGCTCTTCCTGGCTGGCTGGACGATGCGGCGACGCCTCCCCGTGCTTGATCACAGCTCCACGCTCGGCTCCTGCTGCAGGGAAGCCCAAGGTATGGCGCAGATCAATCGGGGTAAGCACGGCGTATTGGGCCGGGCGTTATATAGTCAGTGGGAAATGGAGACATGCACTGTGACAGGGAAGAGAGTGGAGAACCCTCTGGTGGTGCAGGGATGCTTCAGGTGAGCTCATAGGAAGCAGGGTTTCTAGGGAGGCGTGATTTGGGGGGAGGAGGGAGTGCCCTGTGCGGCATCTCAGTGCTCAGAGGCGTGGAACCTGCCTGGATATTTGTGGACCTGCCATCCTGTCATGTTCATATATGTTGTTAGAAGAGAAATTTGATCTCTTTTGCCTGACCGTGCTTTCTTTTGTGCATGTGTGTTGTGTGTGTATTTCTCCATTCATTTTCTCTGTTGAAAGAGGCATCAAATGATGATTTGGCCGCTGTGGGCATTTCTCCTGTTACTTCCATAGCAGCATAGCAGAGGCTAAAACCACAGGCTTTGGAGCCAGGCTGCCGGGGTTTCAATCCAGGCTCCACCTGCTACCCGTGTAGTGCCTCAGTTTTGTCATCTGTAAAATGGGGATAATAGTAGTTCCTCCTTTATAATGATTTTATGAATTTAATCAGTTAATGTCCTTAAAATAATATTTATTTTTTTCTTTATATTTTTATTATGAACGAGAATAACACACATACATAAAAAGTACCAATGTATAGCTCAAGGAAAGCAAGACCCACATAATGACCCGGAATAGAGCAGTGCCCCCTCCCAGCTGCTCCTCTGCCAATCCCTCCCACTTTTGTTTATGTGTATATATACATACATATGTATGTGTGTGTGTGTATATATATATATATATATATACATATATATATATATTGCTTAAAAATGCAAGAGCTGAATGTTTAATTAGATCAGTAGTTATAAAAAGAAAACTAACATTATTCCATAAAACTTCCTTCTGAAAACTGTGCGATTTGGGGGTGGGATAGTTAGAACCAGCTGGATTGCAACGAAGACTTCAGGCAGATAAAACATTAACCATATCACCTTTAAGTCAGTGAACATGCAGCCCCACCTTCAGGCACCGTTTTCGCTTAAGTAAACGAGGGGATGGATGGGGCACAAGGTGTGGGAGCACAGACTCTCGGGTTCCCGGAGCGCGGGGCTCCGGCTGTTCACACACAGATGCGGGGCAGACAAGCACTGGCGAACGGGCACACGCCGGCCGCGTTCCAGCAGGTTCTGTGTGCGACATCAGCCACACACGCAAAGCCTTCACGTTGGTGGAGGCTCGCATTTCTGGGCACCTAAAGATAGAGCATGCCTTTGGCCAGTTTCCCTTCTTAAGGGGAACACAAGAAATGCAGAGTTGGGTTTGCGTGTCGGCCATCCATTCTCAGCAGAATCAAGGAGCACCTGGAGCACGGTCACATCCTTAAACTCAAACTTACAAGAACCTCGAAAGCCACCCGGCCGGATGCTCAGTGGTTAGAGCGCCATCCTGTGCCCCAAGGGGTTGCGGGTTCCATTTCTGGTCAGGGA
>NW_006289087.1:1262947-1264140 GCF_000327345.1 Myotis davidii
CCTGGAGCACGGTCATATCCTTAAACTCAAACTTACAAGAACCTTGCAAGCCGCCCAGCCGGGTTGTTCAGTGGTTAGAGCGCCATCCTGTGCCGCAAGGGGTTGCGGGTTCCATTTCTGGTCAGGGACGTACCTAGATTGTGGGTTCAATCCCTAATAGGGGTGCCTATGGGAGGCAACCACTAGATGTTTGTTTCTCTCTCTCTCCCTCCCTCCCTCTCTTCTTCTCTCTCTTCCTCCTCGGTAAAAATCAATAAATATATACTTGGGGAGGATTAAGAAGAGAGACTATAATCTGCATCCCAACATTATAGGCACATAGTCTGAAAACATAACAGTGAAGCGTTAGACGTGATAAGAACATCAAGCAAACGGTCTTCTGGAGTTCGATATGTTGTCAACCTTTAACAGTTCTTGAAGGAATGAGTGACACATGCTTCCTGGGGACTGATTCAATGGGGCTTTTATTTCATCCTAAATTGACTTCTATCATCCCCAAGGCGGCACCTCCACACTCTCTCCCCAACTCCACTGGCTATAAAAGTCCCATGTGCACCCTGTGCATGCCCCTTCCAGTTTTATAAACTTGCATCCACTCCCTCTTCCCCGGGCGTCCTTGTGGACAAATTTAACAGCTCCCTCCCGCCCGTGGTCACTTCCGCTGCTTCTCTCTGGCCCTTTTCCAGTGACATCGCAGGATCCTGGTGGGGCAGGGACCAGGACCTCCCGCGGGCCCTGCTGTGGGCGGGTAACGGGGTTGGTCTGCATAGTGTTTTCCTGATCGCGGCTCGGGGGTTGGGGTTTGATTCAGAAATGACTCGGACGTTCCCCCCCACACACAGTCTGTAACTCCTCTCTTTAGAACCACCATGGCAGGGGGTGCCAGCTCCTATTCAGTTTGGCCTTTTTTGTCCAACTTTTCCTTCCCCCGTTCGTAAACACTTGCACTGACCATACAAGGGCCTGCCCTTAAAGAGGACTCACTCGGTGACTGTTTCAGAAAGGTGATGATGGGGCTCCATGGCTGTTCTTACGCCTTCAAAACGGGCAGTTTAGCCCTAACCGGTTTGGCTCAGTGGATAGAGCATCGGCCTGCGGACTGAAGGGTCGCAGGTTCGATTCCAGTTAAGGGCATGTACCTTGGTTGTGGGCACATCCCCAGTAGGAGGTGTGCAGGAGGCAGCTGATGGATG
>NW_006289087.1:1264318-1270701 GCF_000327345.1 Myotis davidii
AGCTGCGTCCTCTCGTCACATGTCAGCAGGATGAGTGGACAGTCGCGCCTTACTTTAGATTGACAGTGGTCGCTCACTAATCCATCTCAGTGTATAAGTTTGTGTTACTTGTTGGTGTTATAATCTGAATGAACTTGAGCAAGGCCGCCCACAACTCATCTGAGCCTCTAAATCCTTCTCCTCTCTTGATAAATATTTGGGGCGGGGGGCACTTTATTAATCGAATGTCTGTCCTGTTCTGTCTTTCTGTGGTTTTAGTTTACTCTTTTTTTTAAATACATTTTTATTGATTTCAGAGAGGAAGGGAGAGGGAGAGAGAGATAGAAGCATCACTGATGAGAGAGAATCGTTGATCGGCTGCCTCCTGCACACCCCCTACTGGGGATCCAGCCCACAGCCCAGGCATGTGCCCTTGACCGGAATCGAACCTGGGACCCTTCAGTCCAGAGGCCGATGCTCTATCCACTGAGCCAAACCGGCCAGGGCTTAGTTTAGCCTTTCTCCTCTTTGATTGCTTGCTAGATTTGCATAGCAAATGGTTAGTTAAAACCCAATGGAATTTCACCCGATGGTTGTCCAGCATTCACAGGGTCCCCTCCGTGCCCTGCTCTTTCCAATTCGCCGCCTGTCCACTTGCTGACTTGGCAGTATGTCCACGAAGCGTCTGCCAGCTCTGCAACCTGCCAGCCAGGCTTGTGGCTCCTCCTTCCGCCCAATGTGAGGGTCTCCGTGTAAATAGAACAGGATGGGGGGTTTGGGAGCAGAGGACGCGCCCAGCCTCCCCCATAAAGTCATGCCGTTCCAGGCCAGCATTCTCCTGGCCCGGGATTGTGGATGGAGCCCTGTGGCTGCATTTAGGAGTTTCATTTCTATCGATCAGATGAAATCAGGAGATGGAAACTCTACAAAGCTTAGTTATGTAGCTTCTTAACATTAAATTCTGAGGCATTCAGGCTGTGTTATTCTTCATTGGTTTGGGAATTTAGTTGAGAAGTTGAGGATTTAAAAATAGAAAATTAGCCCTAGCTGGTTTGGCTCCGTGGCTAGAGCGTCGGCCTGCGGACTGAAGGGTCCTGGGTTCGATTCCCGGTCAGGGCAACGTACCTGGGCTACAGGTTCGATGGCCAACCCGCCTGCGGACAAGGGTCCCAGGTTCGATTCCCGGTCAGGGCACATGCCCTGGTTGCGGGCTCGATCCCCAGTAGGGGACATGCAGAAGGCAGCCAGTCCATGGTTCTCTCTCATCGATGATGTTTCTCTCTCTCTCTCTCTCTCCCTCTCCCTTCCTCTCTGAAATCAATAAAAATATATTTAAACAATAAGAATAGAAAAATAATCGTGTGAGCCCCTGGCTTTCTATCGGCTGCAAGGCGGCACCTGGGTGGCTCGTCTGCCTTGGCGACATCTCGTCGACATCCCCATGTGCTGTCATCTGCCTCCCCTGAGGATGACCTGGGGTGACTGTCCTTTTGCTAGCCTGGCTGTTTGCAGCTCTGGGCAGAGGCAAAGGCAGACCCGTTGGAAGGAGGACTCATGGGGGAAGGAGGGCTCCCCAGCCGCGGGCCCAGGACACCCACCCCAGGCCCCTCGCCTCCTGGAGCTCATGGATGCTGGAGCCACTGAGGCCGCTCATTGACCCCAGCGTCAGTGATGGGAGAGCCTCGAGGTGTCTGGTTGCACCAAAAGTATAACTTTATGCAAACCACTGTTAACAAGGAAATTGACAATAAAATTATGCAGGTTTGCATTGTTTTATTAGTAAAGTTACACACACACACACACACACACACACACACAAAGGAAAAGATCTGCAGAAATCTCTCCTAAAGAAAAAAATAGCATGACCTACAGCTTGCCGCGATCAATAGAATGTCTTTAAACGGGGCGCATTCAGCCGCCTCAGGAAGATCGTTAGAGGATCTGCTGAGCGAGGAGAAGCGAGGCGCGTGAGGACGGCCAGAACCACGGCCTCGGCGGCTGGAGAAACGCTGCTGTCGGCGTTTCCGTGTTTCTGATCCGTCCCGCGTTTGCATGTCTGACAACAGCGCATTTTCCCAGCCATCCTAAGGCTTGCTTCCTCTTGGGAGATCACAACCCAAGCGGAAGGCCCAGGACAGTCTCTGCCAGTCTGAGACCTTGGCAGGGGGCAGGGGCAAGAGCAGGGGCAGGGGGCGTTTCTCCTGGCACAGCCACCGAAATGGCGTGAAAGGAGGAAGCGGGTCCTGAGGATGGAGAGCAGGCGGGCCCGCCTGGGAAGGTGAGGCAGGCCAGACCGAGGGACCCCACCGGTGCACGAATTCGTGCACCGGGCCTCTAGTATGCATGTAAGATCTTTGGTTACTCTCTTCCCGCCCTCCTCCCTCCCTGCTTCTCTCTGAGACTCATCAGTCTGTTCCATGTTTCCATGCCTGTGCATTGAGTGTCTGCCCCCTGGTGGTCAGTGCATGTCATAGCTAACAATCAGAAGGTCGTTTAGGCTTTTATACATAGAGATGAATTTTTGAGATCCCGTAAAATACTTGTCTTTTTTTGGGGGGGTGGGTGGTGGCAGGGGGTGGCCTTTGGCAATGAGTAGTCATTCCGAAAGGTATGGTGAGAACGGTTTCTTAATTCTCGAGGGATTACTTCACGGTGGCTTATGTTAAGGTAGTTTTATATTTAGCTTCAAGAGGTTAAGATTTTTGTCTGCCCTGGACGAGTAGTAAATAAACGCACAATGACCTGTTCATTTTCCCAGCGGTGACTGGCCACACTGCCCTGGGATCAGAATTCGCTCTGGCATTCTCCCCGGATTTAGCACGATTCCAGGAAGCCTGAGGGGACCTTGACCGCATTAGGGACTTTTTGAAAACGGGTGGTAAGCCATAATGCCATATGCTTGAAGCCACATGATTCCCAGGAGCCTAGCTGCTCAGGGAGAAGAATGAGACACCTCAGGTCAGGGGTCGTGGAGGGACAGCTGCTGCAGGTGCTCTGTCTTTTGAGCTTTTCCGCGTGAAGACGTTTCCTCTTCCAGGATTGGGCAGCACACCCTTGAGGGTAGGAATGTGGCTTCTCTCCTTGGCTTTTTGGGGCATCTGGGGAATTCTCCCTTCATGACAACCTTCTTCTGTGTCCAGTCGGCCAGTCTGTAACTACTTGCGGGAAATGAAATGTGAACTTTCTCCTCCGATGACCTACGGTCAGACGTGTAGGTTAAAAAATCGTATTGCAGGTACAGCAAATCTTCGTGAATGGAAACTACAGAGGTGGCCCTGGCTGGTTTGGCTCAGTGGATAGAGTGACCGCATTAGGGACTTTTTGAAAATGGGTGGTAAGCCATAATGCCATACGCTTGAAGCCACATGATTCCCGGGAGCCTAGCTGCTCAGGGAGAAGAATGAGACACCTCAGGTCAGGGGTCGTGGAGGGACAGCTGCTGCAGGTGCTCTGTCTTTTGAGCTTTTCCGCGTGAAGACGTTTCCTCTTCCAGGATTGGGCAGCACACCCTTGAGGGTAGGAATGTGGCTTCTCTCCTTGGCTTTTTGGGGCATCTGGGGAATTCTCCCTTCATGACAAAGTTCTTCTGTGTCCAGTCGGCCAATCTGTAATTACTTGCAGAAAATGAAATGTGAACTTTCTCCTCCGATGGCCTGTGGTCAGACGTGCAGGTTAGAAAATCATATCGCAGGTACAGCAAGTCTTTGTGAATGGAAACTACAGAGGTATCCCTAGCTGGTTTGGCTCAGTGGATAGAGCATCAGCCTGCAGACTGAAAGGTCCCAGGTTTGATTCCTGTCAAGGGCACATGCCCGGCTTGTGGGCTTGATCCCCAGTGGGGGGCATGCAGGAGACAGCCGATCAATAATTCGCTCTCATCATTGATGTTTCTATCTCTCTCTCCCTCTTCTCTCCTCTCTGAAATCAATAAAAGTATATTTAATTTAAAAGAAAGAAGGAAACGATAGAGGTGGCAGTGAAATAAGTACTACACCAGGTCTTCGCTCCCCGTGGCCGAGAGGAAGGCGTGCCCACAGTGAGGGGAAAACCTCCGCGAGCTGCAAACACCTGGAATGAGCCTGCATCTTGCCTCTTCCACTGATGAGTTTGTGGGCTGCCCTGTAGCGTGTGTTAGATTTACTGCGGGGCCATCACATGACTTAAAGGGACGTGTCCGTGACAGGCTGGCCCTCAGACACGAGCGCCAGAGGCGTGGTGACCAAGAATCGGCCCTGGAACTTCGGGAACTTTCGTTTGCATTAGCATCAGCCACTTGATACCTAATCTCTCTGTGTTTGCGTTCATTTTCCCACGGCTACGAGGTGGGGATTGGGCTACTCAGAGGTTAATGAATTCAGAGGCTGGCTTCCGCCGATTATAATCACCCCCGCGGTGAACCATCATAATGTTTCTGTCTGTTCCATTTCAAGTTGTATAAGACAGCAAACCACTTCGAATAGTAAGCAAGCGATGGTATTACATCGCTACACCTCAGTTCCACTGGTTCTTCTCTTGTTATATGTTCAAGATGTTTCTGGTCCCTCACTGCCTACGTCAAGTGCCGTTTGCCTGAATGCAACTCTGTAGACACGGCCCTGAGACGGCAGCACGCAGGCTGGCATCTGCCATTCCACCACGCGCCAGCCTCGCCAGCCAAACCGGTTCCCTTTCTTTTCTTCTCTTTTCTTTTTTTAATATATTTTATTGATTTTTTACAGAGAGGAAGAGAGAGGGATAGAGAGTTGGAAACATCAATGAGAGAGAAACATGGATCAGCTCCTGCACACACACACACACACACACCCCACTGGGGATGTGCCCGCAACCAAGGTGCATGCCCTTGACCGGAATCAAACCTGGGACCTTTCAGTCCGCAGGCCAACGCTCCATCCACTGAGCCAAACTGGTTAGGGCCAAAGTGGTTACCTTTCAACGATGGCGACAGGGGATTCGTGGCCTCCGGGAGCCGTGGGCATGTGGCCATGGGAAAGAGGCCGTGTTCCCCTCTCGGGGGAAGGTTCTCGCTCCTAAGGGATGAAGGTGCTTTTACAAAGTCAAGTGTCTTTTTGGTGTTTCCCGGGATGGGGGCCTAGGATAGAGCAGCTGCGTCCTGACTGCTTGCCTAGGATTTCTTGGGCCTCATTCACTCAACAATCACTTGTGCCTGGTGCTACGCAGGCCCCTGCTGTGCGGGGTGGAGCACACAGCAGACACATCTGACATCCGGGTTGTAACTGCTGCATCCATTGGGGCAGACGGGCAGGGAGCCAGGGAGCCGTGACCGAGGACAGGCCAGACGCGCCCGGCAGAGCTGGCAGCGGCGCCAAGGCCCTGTGCCCGCAGGCACGCAGCAAAGCTTCCCCCCGGAGACGGGCCTTTCGCTGCTCACCTTCGGAAATGCCCGTGCTGTGGGAAGCGCATGCCACACACCTGTTAATTCATCTCCTCCAATAGAGACACGTCTTAATTTCTTGTTCCTTCCATTGTTTAGGGCAGGCAGTGTGGGCAAGGAGAGAGAAACAGTGAAAAAGAAAAGAGAAATACAAGGCAACTGGCAAATGAGATGTGCTTTCATTATTTTTTTTTAAGAGAAAGATAATAAAGAATTCACAGATGAACCAATAAGAAGTATGTTTTCTGTTGGAGAGCAGCGCCTGTCATCGCCGCGAGGCTGCTCCCACGTCAGGGAACATTCCCAGTGGCTGGGGCTCTGCGTGGGCTCTGATGGGAATGACCATGAAAATCCCCATTCATACGGTTTCTTTTATTTTTTAACATTTATATATTTTTTTAATTTCAGAGAGGGAGGGAGAGGGAGAGAGAGATAGAAACATCAATGATGAGAGAGAATCATGGATCGGCCGCCTCCTGCATGCCCCCTCCTGGGAATCGAGCCCGCAACCCGGGCATGTGCCCTTGACCGGAATCGAACCCGGGTCTCCTCAGTCCGCAGGCCGACGCTCTAACCACTGAGCAAACCCTGCTGGAGCGATACAGTTTCTCTATTTGAGCGTAGGGTCGGATGCCTGCATCCAGCTGAGATGAGGCTTCGACAAACACATTCTTCTGCAGGTTTCAGCTGCTACCACAATGTAAACATAAGAAAAGAAACAAACGCCTTATTTGGGTAGAAAATCATGTGACTTTTTAATCTTTAAAAACCCAGTTCCTTTTTACTTCTTCAGAAAAAGAGAAGTAGCTCCAGCTCCCTAATACAGCCTCGTAAATAATTGTTCTCCTGGCCCTTTATCAGTGGGTTTTAGAGTTTCGTTGCGAGAATAATGTCTATAGGTTGGCCCAATCCTAAAGATGACCTTGCTTGACATTGACCTGCCATTTGGACATCATCATTTTGGCAGGGACCACCTTCCACATGCATCCTGCTCAGCTGTGGGCCTGAGGCC
>NW_006289087.1:1270750-1271083 GCF_000327345.1 Myotis davidii
TGTGGGGGGGGGGGGATGGTAGGCGGGGAGCTCCCGGGAGAAGAGAGGTTTGGAGACGTGAATGGAAAATGTCGCCTCTGTTTAGCATGAATGAGCCTGGGATTTAAATAACATTCTTCGGGCCAGATAAGTCGTTTTTCTTTGGCTTCCTAGGCATGTGTCGACTTCAGATATTTAAGTGAAGTGTTTTCTGGCTGTCCTCAGTCCATCTTTGATCTTCCTGTTCCCTGTTGTGTGTTCACTCTTCAGCTTCCCCAGTAGAGGGTGTGCAGGAGGCAGCCAGTACATGATTCTCTCGCATCATTGATGTTTCTATCTCTCTCTCCCTCTCCC
>NW_006289087.1:1271104-1273156 GCF_000327345.1 Myotis davidii
TCACCATGGCGACGATGCAAGCGTCCCACCCACCCGGCTGTTTGGCACCTGTGTATGCAAATCAATCTGCCATCTTTGTTGGGTTAATTTGCATACTCACTCCTGATTGGTTGGTGGTGTTGCAGAGGTACAGCCAATTTGCATCTTTCTCTTTTATTAGTGTAGATATTATTTTTAAAGCGTTCTGGAGACAATGGTGGTGATGGTTGCCCAGCAGTGTGACTGAATCCAATGCCATACACTGTGGCACAACACAGTTGAGACAGTAAACTTTCTATTCTGTGTATTTTAACACAATTAGAAAATGGTTAAGCAATTACTCATGTTCATTCCCCATCCCATTCCCGTGGGAGGAGTTTGAGGGGCCTCTTTCCATCGTCATGCAGCTGCCCCATACTCTCCACACCCCGGAAATGTCAGAACAGCAGGCATGCCCAGCCGGCGTCTCGCACACGACTGCAGAGTGAGACTCAGAGGTGGGGAGAGGACCCCTCCGCATCGCAGCCTCTCCGGCCTTCCTCTGGCTGCGTGTGTGTGATGGTCACCCTCTACGTGGACGAAGGTCCATCCGCCGATAGTTTAAGAAGAGGACGAGGTCAATTTGTCTGTAGTTTAAGACGAACACTGTGGCAAAGAGCCAAATGAGCAAAAATGCACCGCAATCCCCGGATTGGAGAAGTGGAAGGAATCCGGTAATCAATAGAAAAGCAAGCTTGGCGATCGATATGGAAGTAGGGCACTTCATTAAATAGATTTTGATGAAAGGGTAGAAACACGCACAGCGTGAATAAAAGAAAGCTGCAAGAAATGCAAGCAATATGGAGGAAAGAAGATGAGAGAAGGTCTATCAATATATTGAGAGGAAATGCAAAAAATATATATATCGTTTCTACAATACAGGGAGAGACAGGAATCAATGGAAGTAATAGATATTCCTTTCCGGGCCAGTGCTGGACGCGCGGTGCAGAGCCAGCCCGCGCTGGAAACCGCAAGTGTTATTGGCCCCTTGTATGTAAAGAGACAACAAGCAGTGTATGGAGAAACACAGAAACATCCTCCCTGGCCACACCGTATCTTCAGGAGAACCTAGATGAGCCCGAGCCAGTTTGGCTCATTGGATAGGATGTCGGCCTGTGGAGAGAAGGGTCCCAGGTTCGATTCCAGGTCCGGTCACATGCCCAGGTTGCAGGCTCTATCCCCAGTAGAGGGTGTGCAGGAGGCAGCCCATCAGTGATTCTCTCATCGCTAATGTTTCTCTCTCTCTCTCCCTCTCCCTTCTTCTCTGCAATCAATACAAATGTATCTTTTAAAAAAGAGAAAAGGGAAGGAAAATCTAGAAGAAGAGTGGCAGGCTGCAAAGTTACAAACCCAAGGCCGCCCACAGAGCCGAACATCAAGGCTCCAGCAACTTCTGCGGACACAGTCCCTTCTTTGGCTCCATGTATTTGGGGAGATTCTTCCTGAGTTTCTAGGACTCTATCCGCCAAACAAAGATGGAAATATGTACTGCTCAACGTTGTTATGAAGAGTAAAAGAGGGCATGTATCCAAAGGGCAGGACAATATACCCTTTACCTGGGTAACAACGTGTGCAACATAAGCAGCCCATGGGAAGCAGAATGGGGGCTGTCAAGACTGAGAAATGAAATGTGTCCGTGACGACACTGGGTGGGAATGAGAAAGTGAGACCATGTGGAAGGGGGGTGGGGGGGTGCGTGGACAGTGAGCATGGGTAGTGAGTCGTGAGCAAGGGTGGTGAGTGTGGGCAGTGAGAGTGGGCAGTGGGGCTTGAGCAAGAGTGGTGAGCATGGGCAGTGGGATGTGAGCGGTGAGCGTGGACAGTGGGGCGTGAGCAGTGAGCGTGGGCAGTGGAGCATAAGCAAGGGTGGTGAGTGTGGGCAATGGGGCGTGAGCGGTGAGCGTGGACAGTGGGGTGAGCGAGGGTGGTGAGCCTGGGCCGTGGGCGGTGGGGTGTGAGCAGTGACCCACATAGGTGCTGCCGGCCCCCTGCCCAGCCTGGAGCGCCGGCCTTGTTGTTTGGTGTTTTCTCAGC
>NW_006289087.1:1273239-1273819 GCF_000327345.1 Myotis davidii
AAGGGGGGTGGGGGGGTGCGTGGACAGTGAGCGTGGGAGGTGGGGCGTGAGCAGTGAGCATGGGCAGTGGGGCGTAAGCAAGGGTGGTGAGTGTGGGCAGTGAGAGTGGGCAGTGGGGCTTGAGCAAGAGTGGTGAGCATGGGCAGTGGGATGTGAGCGGTGAGCGTGGACAGTGGAGCATAAGCAAGGGTGGTGAGTGTGGGCAATGGGGCGTGAGCGGTGAGCGTGGACAGTGGGGTGAGCGAGGGTGGTGAGCCTGGGCCGTGGGCGGTGGGGTGTGAGCAGTGACCCACATAGGTGCTGCCGGACCCCTGCCCAGCCTGGAGCGCCGGCCTTGTTGTTTGGTGTTTTCTCAGCCCCACTTCCAGAACATTCCGTACCAGTGGGCTGAGGAGGCAGAGAATCTCCGTGTCATTTCGTGGTGAGATTTTCAAAGCTGTCTTTCTCGGTGCCTGGGACCCTATTTTCACGTGGGCTTTGCACTTCGGAAGCACATGGAGGAGATTGTGGTTGTGCTCCACAGCCTTGCACTGTCTACTTCCCTTTATTGTGTGTGTTTTGCGGGGGGGGGGGGGGGGGG
>NW_006289087.1:1273854-1287448 GCF_000327345.1 Myotis davidii
TCCTCACCTGGATGTTTTTCCATTGTTTTTTGTTTTTGTTTTATGCGGCAGCCCATAAGGATGATTTCCTCTCTGAAATCAATAAAAATATATTATTAAAAAATACAAAGCCCTAACCGGAGTGGCTCAGTGGATAGAGCGTCGCCCTGCAGACTGAAAGGTCCCAGGTTCGATTCTGGCCAAGGGCATGTACCTTGGTTGCGGGCACATCCCCAGGGAGAGGTGTGCAGGAGGCAGCTGATCGATGTTCCTCTCTCATTGATGTCTCTAACTCTCTATCCCTCTCCCTTCCTCTCTGTGAAAAATCAATAAAATATATTTTTAAAAAAACAAAGGGACAACATCATTCAAAGTTTGCGTGACAAGCAGCCCTTCTCTGAGGACGGTCAGAAGTTCAGGACCTGAGGCTGGAGGGCGGCCGACCTACAGGGAGCTCGCTGGGGCCCGGGGCGGGGGTGGGACTTGGCCCAGAAGCTTCTGGAGACAATCTACGAGGTGTCGTTGATGAAATCAGGTCTTATGGAGGTTTTCACAGATTATATTTCTATATTGTATCAGGGATAAAGTAAGATTCTAAAGCAGAACTCTCTTTTCTTCTCGGCGGCGTCCTGCCGGAAGGTGAGCCGGCGTTGGCATCCGCATGTGCCGGGCCGTTTGTCCTGGGCTGTCATGCTCACTGTTTGCTTGTGACCTTTATGGAAATGAGGGGAAAGAATTAACTCTGCCAGCGTGTGGTCCAGGACAGACTGTCACCGCGTGGTTTAAAGGGCTCCCCTGTGTGCGGAGCGCGTGGTCCCTGCCCTGTGCCGCCGACTCCTGACCCCCGTGGGAATCAGAGCTTCTCCGGTGACAAGCCGTTATCTTTGGCACATTCTTGTCCTTCATTTATAATTTTGTCAAACTTTTTTTTTAATTGGGTTTTTTTTGCTTTTTGGTGTGTGTGTGTTTTGGGGGGGTTAATCCTCACCTGAGGATATTTTTCCATTGATTTTTTTTTTTTTAGGGAGAGTAGAAGGGAGAGGGAAAGACAGAAAGAAACATCGATGTGAGAGAAACACATCGATCGGTTGCCTCCTGCACGCGCCCTGACCAGGGCCCAGTCCGGGGAGGAGCCTGCCACCGAGGTACCTGCCCTTGACCGGAATCGAACCCGGGCCCCTTTGGTCCACAGGCCGACGCTCTATCCACTGAGCCACACCGGCCAGGGCAGGAGGATTTTCTTTACGCTGCGGAGGAGATGACCTTCCAGGTGACCTCTCCCTGAGGGAATCACAAGATTCAGGTCTTGCTTCTGGTTCCTTCTGCATCCGTTGCCTCATTCCCCCGGCCTCCGGGCGCCTCTGTGCCCAGTCCCAGGTCCAAGCCGCTTTAGGGCAGGTTCCCGAGCAGTGAGATGACGGGGACACCCACCTGCTCCCACACTTGCTTCCTGCTCACGTTCAATAACGTGAATTGGTGTGGGGTGTGTTTTTTTTTTTTGCTTTTTGACTAAGAGCCAGGCTGTCCACCAGCGGCAGGAGGATTGCTTTCTATCTATATGCAAATGGGCTGCCGGTCCCCTCCAACCGCTGGGAAACGGCCTTTTAACCAAATGACTTCTATTTCTGTGACTTCAGGTGTGACAGTAGTGGGGTGGGAGCCGACCGTCCGAGTTCCCGTCCAGCCGTGTCACCCACATCAGGAACTCGGGGGAGGGCGAGGTTTGCACCCACTCGACAGTTAGGGAATAAACAAGTCGTTGAAATGCCCAGTAAATACCTAGCTCCTGCCCTAGCCAGTGTGGCTCAGTGGATAGAGAGTCAGCATGCGGACTGAAGGGTCCCGGGTTCTATTCCAGTCAAGGGCACATGCCCGGGTTGTGGGCTTGATGCCCAGTAGGGGGCGTGCAGGAGGCAGCTGATCCATGATTCTCTCTCATCCTTAGAGTTTCAAACAGTGGTTTTTAAGTTTCAAGGCATGAAATGAATGTATTAGATTAGGGAGTGTTTTTATTTATTTATAATAATAGAAAATAGAAAACAGTCCTAGCTGGTTTGGCTCAATGGATAGAGCGTCGGCCTGCGGACTGAAGAGCCCCAGGTTCGATTCCGGTCAAGGGCACATGCCCAGGTTGTGGGCTCGACCCCCAGTGTGGGGCGTGCAGGAGGCAGCCGATCCATGATTCTCTCTCATCATCAGTGTTTCTGTCTCTCCCTCTCCCTTCCTCTCTGAAATCAATTTTTTAAAAAAAAAGAAAAACACTGGTTTCTACCCTCAAGGTTTGGGGTCTAGGCCCTCGCAGATGCCGAAACCCATGATTCCCAAGTCCCCTCTATGAAATGGCATAGATCAGTGCATACAGTTGGCCCTCTGCATCCGCAGACTTGCAACTGTGAATTGAAAACAGTACAGGTTTGGTTTCTGGCCCTGGCCAGTTTGGCTCAGTGGATAGAGCGTCGGCCTGCAGACTGAAGGGTCCCGGGTTCAATTCTGATCAAGGGCACGTGCCTGGGTTGCGGGCTCGATCCCCAGTAGGGTGCATGTAGGAGGCAGCCAATCAATGGTTCCCTCTCATCATTGATGTTTCTATCTCCCTCTCCCTTCCTCTCTGAAATCAGTAAAAAATATATTTTAAAAATATGGGGTTGACGGGCCTGGAGGGGCAGGCTTGGTCGTGGGCGTGGACACCATTCATCGGGGACAGGATGTTCGATGTAGGATTGTTACTAACCGAGGTACAGACGTTATTCCGGGGTAACGTGCTAAGGATCTTATTTTAAAAACCAAAACAAAACAAAACCTTCAGGACCACAGGCATCCCGTTTCTTTAAATGACTCAAATACCACCAGTTAGAATACGAAACGTTGGCCATGGCGTTTGCTTTTCAAAATTCCCAGGATGCTTTCCGTGTCTAACATCTATGCAGTTCAGGAACTGAGCACAGTCACTGCTTGTTCCGTTTGTTGGTGATTAGCATTCATCGCCGCCACCCTGACGCGTGAAGTGATTGTCTCTTGACGCGTGGTGTGGGGGTGGGGGGGGCAGCAGCAGGCAGCATGACAACCTCAGCCATTTACAAAGGCCCGGCCGCCAGGGCAGGTGCTCTGAGGCCTGTCCCTGCAGCAGATCAGACACCTGCCTGCCTGTGGCTGTAACCCTGACCCCCAGTATCTTCTTCAGTGACGGGCAGCGGGAGTGACCGCAGATCTGCTAACGCTCTGACGCGGACGGACTCTCGGATGGTCTCTCAGCATCGGCCCGCCTCTCCTGGAATGATACCAGGTAGCAGATGTCAGATCCTGGCCCCGGGGGGCCGGGGCCATTGCCAGGGCTTGCAGTGTGAGGTCTTAGTACGTTCCCCAGGCGACTTAGGAAGGGATGTGGGATTTGGTGACACATGTCGGAACCTGATGTTGCCTTTTTGGTAAAACAGATTTATGTTAATTTTTTTAAGTTTTTTGTTTTTTGTGGGGTTTTTTTCAGAGAGGAAAGGGAGAGAGAGAGAGCTAGAAACATCAATGATGACAGAGAACCACAGATCGGCTGCCTCCTGCACACGCCTGCTCTGGGAATCAAGCCCACAACCCAGGAACGTGGCCTTGACCGGAATCGAACCCAGAACCCTTCAGGCCTCTCAGGCTGACGCTCTATCCACTGAGCCAAACCGGCTAGGGTTTCTGTTAACTTTTGACGATCTGTTGGGATTCACTATAGAATTTTTTTGGGCGCAGATTTGCAAACGTCCGGCTGTCTCCAAGAGGGTAAAACAAAGAAAAAAATGCTGTTTTTGTTGACTTGCTGTGTTACATGAAGCCCGCGGGCCCCAAATATTTCCCAGCACAAAGAGAAGTTTCCAGCCCTGACCAGTTTGGCTCAGTGGCTAGAGCGTCTGCCTGTGGACTGAAGAGTCCCAGGTTCGATTCCGGTCAAGGGCATGTACCTGGGTTGCGGGCACATCCCCAGTGGGGGGCGGGGGGGTGCAGGAGGCAGCTGATGGATGTTTCTCACGGATGTTTCTAACTTTCTATTCCTCTCCTTTCCTTTCTGTAAAAAATCAATAAAATATATTTTTTTAAAAAAAGAGAGAAGTTGCCATGTGTGCATGTCATCTTGGTAACGGAGGTGGAGGAGGAGGGAGGGCTGGGCAGAAGGTGAAATTCTCCGATGGGCAAGCAAAGGGAAGGGGCCTATCGGATGTCTTGTCTTCCAACCTCCAGACGAAGGTGCGGTTTAATCGGCCTTTCAAGTATGTGGCTACTGTAAACACAGCCGCGGTCGCAGGCAGGCCGAACAGCATGAGACCAGCCGAGAGAGGCTGGGCCCAGACCACGGTTTCTCACCCTCCACGGAGGTAAACAAGTCGCCTAAGGAGACATCAGAAACTGTCAGAAGGGCTTCCTGGATGCGGAGAGGCAGGGAGATGGTGTGAACGAGACATAGCCAACGGCAGTCCTTGGTCACATGAGGAATCAAACCCACACCTGTTGGTGTTTTTTGTTGTTGTTGTCATTTGATTTTTTTTACCCTGACGGTTGTCTGGGTCTGCTTATCTGTTTGCTTTGCTTTTCATCATTAGTTGCCTAAACGGTAAATGCTTTCCTTTTTTTTCTTTCTTAACATTTTTTTTATTGATTTCTTACAGAGAGGAAGGGAGAGGGATAGAGAGTTAGAAACAAGGATGAGAGAGAAACATCGATCAGCTGCCTCCTGTACACCCGCTACTGGGGATGTGCCCGCAACCCAGGTACGTGCCCTTGACCGGAATCGAACCTGGGACCTTTCAGTCCGCAGGCCGACGCTCTATCCGCTGAGCCAAACTGGTTAGGGCCAGGCTCTGGACCCCTGTGCTGTCTTTCTCCAACTTGGAAGAGACTGTTCATCCATTCAGAAGTGCGTACACCTGTTTGAATGTATTTCTGCAAGGGAGACTCAAGAGCTCATGTTTCTGTCTAACGAACAACCCACACCTATCGTTTGCCATCGAGAATGGGTAGAATGAGCCAGAAACTAACTGTGCGAATGTGTCACGTGTCCACAGCTCGAGCAGAAATGCAGTTCTGAATGCTCCTGGCCCTAGAGGCTTGAAAATAACTTTATCGTCGACAAGGAGTTTCACCAAAGCATTGTTAGCGTACAGAGCTTTCAACATAAAGTATTCCCTTTTCACCATGGAAACTTCGAGGCTTTGTTCTGATGGGTAGACGTTAAACAATTTCGAGAAAAGAGGTTCGATGCTAGTTTCAGCTGATTATATAAAAAAGTGATGATGGATAAGTGGGTGTTGTTGTTTTTTTCTTAAATCAACATCTGTTTCCTATGTGTCGCGCAGTCATATTTGCTTAGTGTACAATTCAGGCGAAATCTGGGCTGTTTTTAGCAAAGCCAACACATCAATGGAGGGAGAACTTGAATGGCATTCTGATTTTGCTTACTGACTTCGCTGTCCCAGGAGTCTGTGCTCCTGGTGATGACTCAAGTATCCTTGTCACACAAAGAGAAGGCCACCAGCTCCGTTCTTTCATCTGGAGACGGTTCCTATTTTAGGGGCAGTGACCGCATGGGAGTTCAGTCATAAAACAGATGTGAAATCCTGACTGCATGGGGCTTTCTACTTCCTCTCTCTGAAAACTAGAAAAGTCACGTGAAATGATTTCATAAATTTTTTAAAAATTTTTACCAGAAATAAAATATAGGTATTTACTGTGCAGCAAAATACAGAGATCCTGCCCTAACCAGTTTGGCTCAGTGGATAGAGCGTCGGCCTGCAGACTTAAGGGTCCCAGGTTCGATTCCGGTCAAGGGCGTGTACCTTGGTTGCGGGCACATCCTCAGTAGGGGTTGTGCAGGAGGCAGCTGAACGATGCTTCTCTCTCATCGATGTTTCTAACTCTCTATTCCTCTCCCTTCCTCTCTGTGAAAAATCAATAAAATATATTTTTTTAAAAAATTTTTTAAAAATACAGAGATCCTATTGACATATTTTAACATGTCCCCCTATTCTACGGTGGTAGGTTGATCTTGATTTCAAAGATGTTGTTCCTTTTATCAGTTGTGTGACATTGTTAATTAGACTCTTCTTCTCTCATTTTCTCTTCTATAAAATGAGATCATAATGGTACTTGCGACATAAGGTTTTCCAAGAAATAAGAGAATGACTAGGGGTAAAGCTCTTGGAAGACATCATTAAATGTTGGCCAGTTTTGTTAATATTAGTAATAAGTGTCATTGGTATCTTCAGCTCATGAATCCTGGTTTTCTTATTGCAATGTATCTGCTCCCTTTTTTTATATTTGGCATACCCTTTCAAAAAAAAAAAAAAAACAACAAACTTTATTGCCCTAGCCAGTTTGGCTCAGTGGATAGAGCGTCAACCTGCGGACTGAAGAGTCCCGGGTTTGATTTCGGTCAAGGGCGTGCAGGAGGCAGCCAGTCAATGATTCTCTCTCATCATTAATGTTTCTATCTCTCTCTCCCTCTCCTTTCCTCTCTGAAATCAATAAAAATACACTTTTACAAAAAGGAGAAAGTAAATAAAACTTTATTGTTGGAAGTATTACATATGTCCCCTTTTTTCCCCATTGACCCCTTCTACCCGCCCCCACTCCCAGCCCCAGCCCTTCACCACCCTATTGCCTATGTCCATGGGTTATGCACATCCTATATAATAAAAGGCTAATATGCAAATTGACCAAACATTGGAGCGACCAGTTGCTATGATGAACACTAACCACCAGGGGGAAGATGCTCAATGCAGGAGCTGCCCCTCTGGTGGTTAGTGCACTTCCACAGGGGGAGCGCCGCTCAGCCAGAAGCCAGGCTCACGGCTGGCAAGAGCAGTGGCGATGGTGGAAGCCTCTCCCACTTCCACAGCAGCGCTAAGGATGTCCAACTACAGGGAGGGCCTAAGCCATCAGTCGGACATCCCCTGAGGGCTCCTGGACTGCAAGAGGGCGCAGACCGGGCTGAGGGACCCCCTACCAAGTGCACGAATTTCATGCACCAGGCCTCTAGTGTGCATATAAGTTGTTTGGTTAATCTCTCTCCCCCTCCCCACTTCCCTCTGAGATTAGTCATTCTGTGCGATGCTTCCATGCCTCTGGGCCTGTTTTTTGCATTGTTGGGGCTGACCAGCAGACCCTGAACAGATGACTTTGACATACATTTCTGTGAAAGAGAAGGCTAAGGGACTAATTTGCTTTAGTAGCAAAAAGCCCTGATTGCCTGCCTCATTGGCTTTTGATTGTAACAACAGCTTGACCTCAACTTCATCTCTAGACACAATCAGCAGGGTAAGCATCCTTGAGAAAGCACATGCTTCTACCAGGTCGGGTCTTTGAAGACTGAACATGGAGATTTTAGTAAAACACCCGGGGGATGAGACTTGTTTGGAAAAAGTCAAGGTCGGGGCTACCGCCTTCATCAAGGTCCCCCTCAGAGGCCCCCGACCTTTCAGAGAATCCTCCTTACAGACATGCCAACCAAGTCCTGTGCTTCCCCACCTTCCATCAGTTTATTTTGTTCATTAGAGTCCACATACAAGTGAGATCCTGGGACAGCGTTTTCAATGAATCATTTAAGATCCTCCATCACAACAACGCACGGTCTTCCAGATTTTCAGAGCGTTGAAGACCTAACAATGAAACCTTCCGTGGTGACGCAGCAGCAGGTCCTGTCCGCAGGCACAGGGCTCATTTCCCCTGCAGGGCAGGGTGCCTCCGGGGCCTAGTGCCTCATGAATGTCGCAAAAGAATGGCTTTGCGTGCGTTTCTCCTTGTATTGCCATGTCTCTAGAAATTCTAATAACAAAAGGTTGTATTCTTCGTGGTGCGGATGCAGAATAACCAGGAGGCCCGTTGGCTTGTGTGTCGGAGGGAATGCATGGTGTTTCCGCAGCAGCTGGCGTGCTCTACGGCACTATTCCCAGCACCCTTCCCTTTGTGGTCAAATGGAATAAAACTGTGAAGGGAGGCAGCAGGGCACTTTTAAAAGCAAGCTTCTCCTTGTTAAAGGGAATGCTGTTCCGGTGCTGGCGACCTGGAATGTTCTGTTCGCAACATGAGCAACGGCACCATATTAGGGCACGTCTTTCCTCCTGGCAGCTGGGCACGAGTAGCCGGAGTCAACAACTCAGATTCTGACTATGCAAGTCCGAACGCATCTTACCCCCTTGAAGGACACATTAGCTGACGGAGGGTTTGTTGACCGGATGGATGGGATGGCGAACTAAGCTGGGAATCTGATCAGCACCTTGGGGCTCCTTGCCCGGCCTTGGCATTGGCACCTGCCTGTGGTAGGGCTGTTCTCCAAGGCTGCTTCGCCACCTAGTGGCGGGCTCTGGTCTTGCCTTCACCCGACCAAGGCAACTCACATCAGCTATGGAATCCTGTAATGAATTAGGACAGAGGCAGACGCCCTTCCCAAAGAAGGCAGTTCAAAGACAGGCCCCAAAACAAGCCCCTTTAACTCTTACCACGCGCAGCAGCATGGATGGGCCTGGAGAGCATGATGCTACGCAAAATGAGCCAGTCGGAGAAAGACACGTATCACATGATCTCACTCGTTTGTGGAATATGATGAACAACATACACTGATGAACTAAAATAGAGCCAGAGACATAGAAGCATCGAACCGACCATCCAGCCTCAGAGAGAAGCCAGGGGAAGGGGGGGTGAGAGATCAACCAAAGGAGTTGTATGCATGCATGTAAGCAGAACCCATGGACACAGACAGTTAGGGGGGTGAGGGCATGTGCTGGGGGCTGGGAATGACTGGGGAGAGGTCAATGGGGGGAAAAGCAGACATATGTAATACTTTCAACAATAAGGAATTTAAAAAAAAAAAGTCCCTTTGATACTGTACATACTGGATTCCGAATAGGGAAGAAGCACGAATCATTGCATATTGTGTTTGTGATGAATCACTATGCTTTAATTACGTTCAATTTGTAACAGTAAAATTGGGGGTCACCACAACATGAGGAACTGTATTAAAGGGTCGCGGCATTAGGAAGGTTGAGAACCACTGGGATAGAGCATCAGCCTGCAGATTGAACGGTTCTGGGGTTCAATTCTGGTCAAGGGCACATGCCTGGGTTGCAGGCTCGATCCTCCCTGGGGGGCGGGGAGAGGCAACAGATCAATGATTCTCATTATTGATGTTTCTCTCTCTTTCTTCCTCTCCCTTCCTCTCTGAAATCAATAAAAAGATTTTTTTTTAAAGTATGTCTTCCCTTAGGTGTCTGCACCTGTATGTCAACTCAGTGCCTATCTATATATATAAAAGGCTAAGCAACTATCCGATCAGCCAGTTGGTATGATGCGCACTGACCCCCAGGGGGCAGACGCTCAACTCAGAAGCTGCTGAGCTGCAGTGACTTGGCAGCAGCAATTCTCCGGTGATGCACCCCCAAACTAGAAAGGAAGGAGCCCAATTCCAGGGTGCATCACCCAAGAACTGCCCTCTCGCAATCCGGGAACCCTTGGGGGATGTCAGAGAGCCAGTTTGGGCCCAATCCCTGCAGGCCAGGCTCAGGGACCCCACCTGCCGGAGGGACCCCGTTCACTCCACACATGACCTTCAAGCTGTGTGGCTGCCCCAGGTGCAACTGGCCCGGGAGGAACCGCTAGAGGTTGGTTCCCGGGTGTGTCTGGCCCTCTAGCCCAGTCCCGCCCTGCCACCCACCTTCTAATTAATTTCCTTTCAATGTGCACAAATCTGTGCACCAGGGCACTAGTAGAATATGAACACCCTTGACTCAAAACATACTAACTCTCGGGCACAAAGGCTGTGTGTGCGTCAGGATAAGGAAAAGAGCATTGAGCGTAGAGATGATAATTCTCTTCTCAGGAAAAAGCACCTTAAACGGAAGGCTTTTGGCCTGGATTTATCCTTATTTTATTCGAGTCCCACCTAGACCTCCTGATGTTTAGGAAGTCACGTGTTCCTTATGAAACGATAACTCTTTTCTCTCTCTCTTTTCTCCCCAGACTATGTCCGAGAGTCACAATGAACTTGCATAATAACAATACAACGTTGCCGTTGTTGCCAAACCTCAGCTCCCTCTGGGTTCCTGGTTCCCCAGGTGCAGGGCTGCCCCCGGGCACGGCCACTGATTCTGGCAGCTACAACGTTTCTCAGGCAGCTGGGAATGCCAGTCCTACCAATGGCACCATCAGCGACCCTCTGGGAGGCCACACCGTCTGGCAGGTGGTCTTGATTGCCGTCCTCACGGGGGTCGTGGCCCTGGTGACCATCATTGGCAACATCCTGGTCATCGTGGCGTTTAAGGTCAACAAGCAGCTGAAGACCGTCAACAACTACTTCCTCTTAAGCCTGGCCTGCGCCGACCTGATCATCGGGGTCATTTCCATGAATATGTTTACGACCTACATCATCATGAATCGCTGGGCTATGGGGAACTTGGCCTGCGACGTCTGGCTTTCCATTGACTATGTGGCCAGCAACGCCTCCGTCATGAACCTGCTAGTGATTAGCTTTGACCGGTACTTCTCCATCACCAGGCCGCTCACCTACCGAGCCAAAAGGACCACGAAAAGAGCTGGTATGATGATAGGCCTGGCCTGGGTCATCTCCTTCGTCCTCTGGGCGCCTGCCATCCTGTTCTGGCAGTACTTCGTGGGCGAGAGAACCGTGCCCCCGGGGGAGTGTTATATCCAGTTCCTCACCGTGCCCACCATCACCTTCGGCACGGCCATCGCCGCCTTCTATCTGCCGGTCACCATCATGACCATCTTATACTGGCGGATCTATAAGGAAACGGAAAAGCGTACCAAAGAGCTGGCCGGGCTGCAGGCCTCCGGGACGGAAGCAGAGGCGGAAAACTTTGTCCCCACCACCGGCAGCTCTCGGAGCTGCAGCAGCTACGAGCTGCAACAGCAGAGCGTGGCGCGATCGGCCCACAGGCGGTGCGGCTGCTGCGACTTCTGGTTCCCCACCAAGACCTGGGCACCCAGTGCCCAGCGCGTGGAGCCGGACCACAGCAGCAGCGACAGCTGGAACAACAACGACGCGGCGGCCTCCCTGGAAAACTCCGCGTCCTCCGACGAGGAGGACATCGGCTCGGAGACCAGGGCCATCTACTCCATTGTGCTCAAGCTGCCCGGGCACAGCACCCTCCTCAACTCCACCGCGCCACCGTCCCCTGACAGCCTGCGGGTGCCCGACCCAGAGCTGGGCACGGCGGGCGTGGAGCGGAAAGCCAGCAAGCTGCAGGCCCAGAGGAGCATGGACGACGGAGGCCGCTTTCAAAAGAGCTTCTCCAAGCTTCCCATCGAGTTAGAGTCGGCCGTGGACCCGGACAAGACGTCCGACGCCAACTCCTCCGTGGGGAGGTCCACGGCCACGCTACCTCTGTCCTCCAAGGAGGCCACTCTGGCCAAGAGGTTTGCTCTGAAGACCCGGAGCCAGATCACGAAGCGGAAGCGGATGTCGCTCATCAAGGAGAAGAAAGCCGCCCAGACCCTCAGCGCCATCCTGCTGGCCTTCATCATCACCTGGACGCCCTACAACATCATGGTCCTGGTGAACACCTTCTGCGACAGCTGCATCCCCAAAAACTACTGGAACCTGGGCTACTGGCTGTGCTACATCAACAGCACCGTGAACCCCATGTGCTACGCCCTGTGCAACAAGACCTTCCGCACCACCTTCAAGATGCTGCTGCTCTGCCAGTGCGACAAGCGGCGGCGACGCAGGCAGCAGTACCAGCAGCGACAGTCTGTGACCTTCCACAGGTGTGTGCCCGCACAGGACCTGTAGAGTGAGCTTGGTCAATGGCCATGACCTTCTGCAGGTGTGCACCTGAGCAGGAACTGTAGAATGAGCTTGGTCAATGGCCATGACCTTCTGCAGGTGTGCACCTGAAGCAGGACCTGTAGAATGAGTTTGGCCAATGGCCATGACTTTCTACAGCTGTGCAACCAAGCAGGACGTGTAGAGTGAGCTTGGTCAATGGCCATGACCTCCTGCAGGTGTGTGCCCACGCAGGACCTGTAGAGTGAACTTGGTCAATGGCCGTCACCCAACACACACGCCAGCCCACAGGCCTTCGGAGGGCGTCCGTGGGGGGTGGGGGAGGATGATTCCTGGTAATAATGTGCTTATCACTCAGATGAGAAAGCTGCCTGTTTACTGAACCATTGGATAAACCCATTTTAATACAAAAAAAAAGTCAAATATTAATTCAGAGGGGGAAAATAGCGTATTACTGAATATAAAGAAAGTGACTCTGAAATAGACTTCCAGTGTTTTTTCTTAAAGAGGAAAAAAATTGCTTCATGGCCATTCGACACCCATGCTTGCCTCTTTTCATGTCCGTGAGTCCTGGAATTTCAGGGCCACACAGCTGGCTGCCCTCGATGCCGCGTCCTTCACACGGACCCCAACAGTGTGGATTCGGGGTTCCGCGTGGACAGGGCCAGGTGACTGTCCCCGCGGCCCTGAGGCTGTTTCATCGCCGCTAAGCTGCACCTTCTCGCCCCAGGAGAGCTGTCCGTCTCCTCTTGGGTGTGTTGTGAAACTCTGTTTGTGGACTTGATTTTTTGATTCCTGCCGAGTCCTGTTGGGTGCAGTTCAAGTTTTGTACAAATAAATATATAAGGATGCGGATATGTGTGAGTGTGTGCGAGTTCCACATACACACACACACCATGTCTACGATATAGTGGGAATCCTCGAACTGGCAAGGTATTCCCACAAGACGTGCTATCAGTACTTTGGTAACTGAAGTTCTCCAGACCCTAACGCAACAGAAAGGCGAACCCAACCCAGAGTCACGTTTCCAAACCCAGGGCCGTTTGACAAAGACCCCCCCTGGAGAGTGTGCCCGGCCCTCCCGCAGATCTGGGCCGAGGAGTCAACCTGGCATCAAGGTCAAGCCCTAGGACTTGGCCGGACTGGGTGTCCACCATCTCCTTTTTTGATATCCTCAGCAGAGCCCCCTCCCCTGCGGCCCCTGCGAGCTCCAACACTGAACCCCATCCCCAGGTTCGAATGGAATCGTCCAATGCTGAATGTGCCCCAACCAGGCTGCTGCTACCCGAGCTGCTTCCCACGCAATGATCGTGTCACGCGGGAAAGTCACGCACAGCGGTGTGTGTGGGAAAGCAGGCCGGCTCGCGAGGAAGGGCGAAGGAAGGAGCAGCTGGCATCACCCCGGTGAAAACTTTCCCCCTTGGTCACGTAGCTCTGCCCAGCTCCTCCTGGTCCATCCTGTGGCCTCACCTGGGGGGGTGGAGGGGCTTAGGCAGTCACGTGTCTTCTACAGAAAGCATGACACTTTGAAAAGTCATGTTTCAAATGGATTTGGGGGTTGTTGGGGGGGGTTTTTTTTTACATTTTTTTAAATGACTTTTTTATTCTTCTCGGAATTGACCAAAATGTTAAATGTTCTATTTGGGCGTGGGGGTGGGGGCGCTACTGTTGGTATCATTTTTGTTGCTGCTATCATTGTTGGGTTGTCCCATCATGAGGCCGACACTGACAGAAAATAAAATTCCAAGACTAGCGCCAAAACCGGTTTGGCTCAGTGGATAGAGCGTCGGCCTGTGGACAGAGGGGTCCCGAGTTCGATTCCGGTCAAGGGCATCTACCTTG
>NW_006289087.1:1287735-1290704 GCF_000327345.1 Myotis davidii
GTGTGCACGGATGACAGGATTTGAGCCTACAGCCTCCTGGTACATGAGATGAAGCTCAATCAACTGAGACGCAGCAGGCAGGGCCAGTAACAACCCTTACCCATGATTACCCCTTGTCCCATCATGAGGCCGACGCTAATAGAAAATAAAATTCCAAGACTAGCCTCTCCTTTTTTAAAAAATATATTTTATTGATTTTTTACAGAGAGGAAGGGAGAGAGATAGAGAGCCAGAAACATCAATGAGAGAGAAACATCCATCAGCTGCCTCCTGCACGCCCCACACTGGGATCGAGCCCGCAACCCGGGCCTGTGCACGGAGGACAGGATTTGAGCCTACAGCCTCCTGGTACATGAGACGAAGCTCAATCAACTGAGACGCACCAGGCAGGGCCAGTAACAACCCTTACCCATGATTACCCCCTGTCCCATCATGAGGCCGACGCTAATAGAAAATAAAATTCCAAGACTAGCCTCTCCTTTTTTAAAAAATATATTTTATTGATTTTTTTACAGAGAGGAAGGGAGAGGGATAGAGAGTTAGAAACATCGATGAGAGAGAAACATCGATCAGCTTCCTCCTGCACACTCCCTACTGGGGATGTGCTCGCAACCAAGGTACATGCCCTTGGCCGGAATCGAACCGGGGACCTTTCAGTCCGCAGGCCGACGCTCTATCCACTGAGCCAAACTGGTTAGGGCTTCTCCTCTTCTTTTCCTAGTTTCATCGAACTGTTGCTTTCACATCTTTTAGGGGTGAAAGCTGCTTTGAAACACTCCTGACTGTGCTGATAGAAAGGTATGTCCAACTCTTAGGTCGTTCCCGGAGAAGGAGTATAAGAAGAGCACGCTATTTTGCATGTGGATGATTTAGAAGGGAAATCGAAGAGGTAGTAAGTGTTTGCAACTGGATGTGGTTGCGCCTGCATCTCCCAAAGAACTGCCATGGGAGAAGGTATTGAGCATTTACACAAGGTCGACGGGCCTTCATCCCCAAATGGGAAGTCACACTATTTTATTCCATAAGAATTAGGTTCCAAGAGCTTTCATGATCACTCACTTTATTTCAAAGAGAAAGCCCTGGCCGGTGTGGCTCAGGGGAATAGAGCATCGGCCTGTGGACTGAAGGGTCCTAGATTTGAATTCGGTCAAGGACACGTACCCAGGTTGCGGGCTCCATCCCCAGTGGGGGATGTGCAGGAGGCAGCCGATCCATGATTCTCTCTCATCATTGGTGTTTCCATCTCTCCCTCTCCTTCCTCTCCCAAATCAATAAAAACATATATATACTTTTTTTAAAAAAGTGAGTTTATTACCAGGTCTGGCTTCTCATTTATGTAAATCCAGAGGTGTTATTTGCTGCCATCTTGTGTGCATATTGGGAATAACACCTTGGTGGGCATGACTGGAAATACCTGCTTTCTGCGGGCATCTTGAGATGAACATCTCAGGGCAGGTCACTAGGAAAAGCTTTTGTCTGCTGCCATCTAGCGCACACACCGCTGACCAACCGCAGATGCAACAGCTCTCATGAAGCTGTAAGCGGAACAGCTACTGCAGCCACCACAGGGTCTGGAGGTACTGAATTGCTGAAGGAAAAGTATCCCCGTTAGAAAGGCACTCGTATCCTGTAACGAGGGAGACACCACACGTGCCAGGCATGACTTCCTGGCTGGGCATGATCACAAGAGGCAGCTATTATGGCAAGAGGCACCTGAATCCCCACAGGCAGCTACCTAACCACGCTCTATTGCGAGAGGCAGGCACAACAAAATGGGTCTCCCTTAGATCGAGGAGTTGGAAGCAATGGCAGAGGCATCCGATCCAACTAGTAGAGGCCAAGGAGACCCCTGCCCAGTCCCTGACTCTATTGCGAGAGGCAGGCACAACAAAATGCGTCTCCCTTAAACCTGGAGGAGCTGGAAGCAGTGGCAGAGGCATCCAGTCCAACTAGTAGAAGCCAAGGAGACCCCTGCCCAGCCCCTCCCTGACAGGTGGGCACGGAGCCTGTCTGGGAGCCCATACCCACCGAGGCCTCCCGTCATGTGCCCAGCACACTCTGGGTATACACAGCCCTGCTATTAGGATCTTTATTTTAATGAAACCAAGACATCATTCCCTATAATTATGACCTTTGGTTCATGATTTGCCTTAATATGCATATATGGTAAGAAGGAATGTGGCCCCTGGGCAAATTTCCATTCTGCCTTGAGACCAGTTATGGGGGGTGGGGGGGCGGAGCAGGTGTTTGGCTAAGGGGTGAGGAGAGAACGGGAGACCAGTATGTATCCCCTTTCCACACACCTTTTGAGGGGGTCATGAGTCAGTGGGCAAGGAGAGACCTGCAGGCACAGTCTCCCTCCCTCCTTCAGGAATTCTGTATCAGGGCTCCCGCCAGCCTGTGTGGCTCCAGCGGTTGCCTGGCAAAAGGAGGAAGATCTGGAGCTGAATTTCCCATCCCTGCTTCCGCCAGGATGTGATGGGAAGGAGGACATGAGAGCCAGTAGAGACCTTGAGATGAATTACGTGTCCTGTCTCCAGCCCGGCATCTAATGGGCAGCTGGCGCCTGCGGAAACGGGTGAGGAGAGACCTGGATGCCATCTCTCCACCTGGTGCTGGCAGTGTGGGGAGTAGAGGGGGTGCCTGGGATAAGGGTGGAGTTCCCGGGAGTGTGTGAGAACCAGAGGGGATTCCTGGGGTCGGGTGAACTCGGGCCCCAAGTTCCGGTGTCGGCAAGTGGAGTCTGTGGGCACCTTCTCCAGCTGTTTTCAAACCAGAGCTTCCCTAGGACCAGTCTCCTGGGGAGCGTCCTCCTGGTTCCAGTTGGACTCCTTTTTTTAAAAAATATATTTTATTGATTTTCTACAGGGAGAAAGGGAGAGGGATAGTTAGAAACATCAATGAGAGAGAAACATCGGTCAGCTGCCTCCTGCACACCCCCCACTGGGGATGTGCCCGCAACCAAGGTA
>NW_006289087.1:1291858-1292894 GCF_000327345.1 Myotis davidii
CCACTGGGCCGCTGGGTCACAACCCTGACGGCCTGGGGCCTCGGTTCCGCCGTCCGAGGGCCGCCTCCCCGAGGGGACCGGGCGTTTTCCCTGATTTGGCTTCTCGGGTTTCCGGGAGCTGGGATGGAAGCATGAGCCCGCTCTCTCCCAGCGGACCCCATCCTGGCATTTATTTATTGCTATTATTATTATTATTATTATTATTACTGTTACTATTATTGTTGTTGTTTTCTGTTTTACCGCCGCGTTTCTTTCTCTGCTTCTCTGGCGCGGCACGTCACACCCCACCGATCTGCGCCCCCTTCCCGCGGGCGAAGGCGGCTCTCCGTCGAGGGCTGCACACCCTCCCCGGTCCTGCGGGGGGACCGCGCGCTCCGGCAGGATCTGAGCACCTGGCACTCCCGGTGTGGCCGACAGGAGGGCGTGTTCCGCCCGCACGTCCCCTCCGGCGGGTCACACTCCCAGGAGAAAGGATGCTCGCCATGTCCTAGGAACTTGCAGAAGGTTAAAGTGTTACCCCGTAAAGCAGTGAGCCAAGAGCGAATCCTCAGCGTTAGGTTTAAAAGTGCTCACCCCCCAACCCCCGTGCACCTCGCAGAATTGTAAAATGTCTCGTCTTAGAGCAGCGGTTCTCAACCTGTGGGTCGCGACCCCTTTGGCGGTCGAACGGCCCTTTCACAGGGGTCGCGCAAGACCATCCTGCCTATCAGATATTTACATGACGGTTCATCACAGTAGCAACATGACAGTGATAAAATAGCAACGAAAATAATGTTATGGTTGGGTCACAACATGAGGAACTGTATTTAAAGGGCCAGAAGGTTGAGAACCACTGTTGGAGCAAGATCGCGGTGTGTGGGGTTGTGTGTGTGTGTGTGTGTTTTAATTGGGTGATTCACTGAGTCAGATGGTGGTGATACCAGTCACATGAGCCTGTCAGTGGGAAAAAGTGATGAGAAGCCCGTTAGTTCGATCTCTTCGAGATAGTGGGACCTCGTGGGCGGCCTGGGCGAGGAGAGACCTCAGCCCAGGAAAC
>NW_006289087.1:1293011-1293402 GCF_000327345.1 Myotis davidii
AGAGGGGGTACCCTTGGGGGTACATGTTTTACCAGCTGAAGTTGAGTAGTTCAATGTGGTCATGCATGCATGCAAAAGTTACTTGCTTTTTCTCAAAAAGCAACTTTAGTCGTGCACGCTAATGAAAGTCTCTCTCTCTCATACATGTTCCAGAACAGTTGATCATGCCACACTCATTGCACTTTTCGTCAAGAAGTTTACCCTTGAGCCCTAACCGGTTTGGCTCAGTGGATAGAGCATCAGCCTGCGGACTCACGGGTCCCAGGTTCGATTCCGGTCAAGGGCATGTACCCAGTAGGGAGTGTGCAGGAGGCAGCTGATTGATGTTTTTCTCTCATCGATGTTTCTAACTCTCTATCCCTCTCCCTTCCTCTCTGTAAAAAAATCAATA
>NW_006289087.1:1294053-1304664 GCF_000327345.1 Myotis davidii
AAAGCTATATTGACAGGTATAGTTCACTCCCTTCCTAAGTTAGGCTTTCAAAGCAATATCCAAGCACTTAAAAGGAGAAATAGCAGCGTAGCAATCAAAAACTACCTTTCGGCAGGAATCTTTACATAGTTAGCAATGAAGAGGCCGTTAGGATGTGAGACACCTCATTGGGGGAGGGGAAGGAAAGGGTCCTAACGCAGTCAGAGGAATGATGGGAAGAGGGGTAAGGGGCTGCTGCCTTTGTTTTAATGTGAAATTTTCCAGTGTAATATTTGGCATTTTTATCAGCCTTGCAAGGACTTCGAATAGATCACTATTCTGTGGATTTGTACTGGTATCTCACCAGAATTAGCAATAGCATTACACTTGTTTATCTTCCTCTGTGGGATAGATATGACTCTTGAAAGCATGGGTATCTTTTTCCGTTGAAAATAACTTGGGCTGGGAATCAGGAACCCTGTTTCTCATTCCATCCCTGTGGCAGTGGTCACAGGCCAGTGACTGAACCATCATGTCAATTACCTATCCCCGTGGTCGGCAAACTGTGGCTCGCGAGCCACATGCAGCTCTTTGGCCCCTTGAGTGTGGCTCTTCCTAAGCCTTAGGAGGACCCTAATTAAGTTAATAACAGTGTCCCTACCTATATAGTTTAAGTTTAAAAATTTTGGCTTTCAAAAGAAATTTCAATCGTTGTACTGTTGATATTTGACTCTGTTGACTAATGAGTTTGCCGACCATTGACCTATCCTTTCAGTCTTCTGAAGGTAAAGTAAAATAATTGATGAAAATGCAGATACATGTAAGTTAGCATTTCCCCATCTCAACCGCAGACATCGTGGAGCCCTTGTTATGGATAAAACTTTATATTAGGTCACCACTGTGAATGAATAGTCCATTCCCTTTTGCTGTTAAGGAACTGAGAGGCCAAAGGAAGAGTTAAAGACCCAGTGACAGCTGCAGTCCACTGTGGGGGCTCCAGGAGCAAATGCCATTCCAGAGGCGACAGGCCGGGAGTCACTCAAGGGCAAGGCTTGTGTGTCTGGGAAGGGCAGGTAGGGAGTAGTTCCAGGGAGGGAGCTGGAAGGTAAGCTGTCGGGTCCGTGGGCCGGTGAATGCCTTGTAAAGAGCCTTTTTGTTGGTACACAGGAGACACAGTGAAGGTTTTCAGCGGAGGAGCAAAGTTGCCCAATTCTAGTTTAGCAAGATTAAGCTGGTTAAGCACTAAATGCGTTGGCTCTATTGTAGCCTTCATACTTTTTGGATGGCGTTAACTTGCGGAGTTGTACTTTGGCTTTCAGAGTTCTTAGGGGAGAATGTTTCCTTCTGTACCACTTCATTACCTCATCATATTAAGCTGGTAGGTGGTTGTATTAATTTTAAATTCCCGAGTAATAATTGCCACCAGTTACTGAGCAGATGTTCACTGAAAGTTTGGTACTGTTTTGAGAGCTGTATATACACCGTTTTGTTTAATGCTGCACAAGCCCTTCAGTGAGGGTATCATCCTGGTTTCTTAGTTGAGGAGCTTGCCCAAGGCCATTTAGTTATTATTAGTAAGAGGCCGGCTTGGTTCCAGAGAGAGTCCTTCCCACGGCAGGAGATGAGCAGCAAGGAGGAACCCTGTTCCTGGTGGTGTTCCGAGGACAATATTTTTTAAAGTTCCTACCCTATTGCCTTATCACATCATGGAACTTCTTTTTTTTTAATTGAGTTTCTTGGGATGACATTGGTTAACAAAACCATACAGGTTTCAAGTGTACAGCTCAGCAAAACTGCCCACTGCGCAGTGCTCCATTGCCCAAAGTCAGTCTCTTTCTCTCCTCCATTACCCCTCCCCCCTTTACCCTCGCCCACCTCCCCCACCCCTTTCCCTCTGGCCATCACCATGCTGTTGTCTGTGTCCCTTCACCTTTTTTCACTCAGCCCCCAACCCCCTCCCTGGAACTTCTTTAATATATTTGCTTGAAAATATTAAGGGCTGATGGAAAGATTCATTTTGTTTTTCTTTTTGTTTTTTCATTTTGTTTTTCTACACACGATCACTTTCTTGAGATTCACTCAGATATCTGGAAAAGTAAAGTGTGAGAAAGCATCTACTCTGAATCCCTACATAACATTGCTGTCAGTTTGAAATATTGATGTAGTGGCAGGGTACATGTAAATGTGCCCATTAAAAATATTGGTACTAATAGTATATTCCGTTAATATACTAGGAGACTTTGCGGGAAGCCTGCATTTAGCTAACCTAATGATTGTTTTTTCACTCTTATAAATTGAAAATGGATGTTTTAATTCATTAGAGATTGAAAAATGTTGGTATTCTAATTGTCTTTCCTTCACTGTAATACTTTTCCTCATATACTATTTGGTTTGGGGTACAGTTCAAATAGGAAAGGGTAGTAAATGCTTCTTTCTCTGTTTTTAAAATAATGAGTGTCTCTAACAACCTCAAAAGGTGACTTTTTTTTTAGTATACTATTGATTTCAGAGAGGAAGAGAGAGGGAGAGAAACATCAATGATGAGAGAGAACAATTGATCGGCTGCCTCCTGCACACCCCCTACTGGGGATCAGGCCCACAACCCAGGCATGTGCACTGACTGGGAATCAAACCATGACCTCCTGCTTCATAGGTCAACTCTCAACCACTGAGCTATGCCGGCCAAGCAAACGGTGACAATTTTTTAATGTCATTATGTACTCATCTTCTAAACATTTGATTTTATTATTTTAGCTGTTATTATTGATGCTCAAATTATAGGATCATACACACACACACACACACACTAGAGGCCCAGTGTACGAAATTCGTGCATGGGTAGGGTCCCTAGCAGCTGCTGACTGCCAACCAGAGCCTCCCTTCACACCCTCCTTGTCCTGGAGCCACCTGCTCACCTGCTCCAACATCCCACCATGGTCCCACTCTCGTCGGGGCCAGGAGCACCTCCGCTGCTGCCCACTGCCTGCTGTGTCATCGACACCCACCATGTTATGCGCCACCCCCTGGTGGTCAGTGCACATCTAACTCCCGGTCGGTCTAACTCCCGGTCTGTCAAACTCCCGCCCGTGGGGACAATTTGCATATTAGCCTTTTATTATGTAGGATATATGTATGATTTTAGCATCTGCCAGAGGATTTATGCAAAAATACACAAATCATAAGTATGTGGCTTGATGATTTTTCACATGGAACACATCCTGGTAACCAACACCCAGAAGGAGGTAATGTTTACTTTTTCAATTAACTAAAATGAGAGCTACCCTGCTCATATTTAGGAAGTTGAGTCTAGAGTCGCACTACCTGGGGTGCTCTCTCCTAGTTCTGCCACTCAGTTTAAACTTTGTGCTTTCCTTTACTCAAAGGGTTTTAAGAATTATAAGAAATTACATATATAAACTCATAGATAGTACCTGGCAATTGGTATTCTGTGGCCGAGGACATTACTTATTGTGGAGTGTGTTGACTTAGTGGGAGGGAAAGTCAACTTTGGCCATGATAGGCAGTTAGTTCCCAGTGTTTCGCACTCATTGACTCAGCAATATTGCATTGTATTATACTCTCTTGTAAGTAGTATGAGAATTTATCATTCAGGTTTTTTCTCAGCTCAGTATGGGAGAGATGTGGTTGTTGTTTTTTTAAATATGTTTTTATTGATATTAGAGGGGAAAGTAAAGAGAGAAGAAGGAAAAAAAACACATTGATTGCTGCACTGGGGATCAAGCCCACAACCTGGGCATGTGCCCTGACCGGGAGTGGAACCCGTCACCTCTCAGTGCATGGGACAGTGCTCAGTCAGGTGAGCCACACCAGCCAGGGTGAGGTGTGATTTTAATATTTCTGAAAGTAGTATATTCTCTGTGAGGCAAAAGTGTGATAAGGGCCACGCGAGAAAACAAATGTGATTGTAAGCGGCTGTGGGGGAAATACGGTGTCTACGGTGAGGGAGGGAGATGGCCTTGCTCTCTCTGCACAGAGGAGCGATCCCTGGGTGCGGCTTGCACTTCGCAGCACCAGGCTTTAGGGTTCTCTTGTGCTCACTCGGAAGAGAGCAACTTGCAGGGTGGGAATTCACATCCCTGCCCTCGGTATCATAAGAGCTGCAGTTTAGCCATTGACTGCGGAACCCACAACCTAGGCATATGCCCTGACTGAGAATTGAACCCACAACCTTTCAGTATACCAGACAAGGCCCCAACCACTGAGCCACATGGCCAGGGCTTTTGTGGCTTTTTTGAGGTCCGTAGATGCGTTTTATTTAATGCTGAAGACTAGAAAGAGACCAACTCAGAATGAAGAAGTGAAAATCACAGCTCTCCAGCGATGGAATAGACTGCTGTGGGGCAATGAGCTACTACCACCAGGAAGTGTTCGAGCACGGGTTCGTGGTTACAAGGTGGATATGCTTTGATTGCTTTTGTGTATCTACCAGTTTTTTCTTTGTGGTTACCGTGAGGCTTATACAAAATATTTTATAGTTCTAGTTTAAGCACATCACTTCACAGCATACAGAAACTCTGTACTTTTATTTCTCCCTAGCATTTTAGGTTATTGATGTTACAGTTTCCATCTTTTGTATACTGTATATATAGTAACAAATTACTGGAGGCCAGGGTAGATATGGAGGGCAGATTTGAGCTTTGGTTGTGCCATCCAGTCACCTGGCTTTAATACCCTTCCCAGCCCATATATTTGATGGCTTTCATTTCATCAAGTAAAGGATAGACGGGACTTTGAAATATGTTGCATTCTCCACCTTTACCTCCAGACAGAAGGGAAAATATGATTTCTCCGTAAATGTACTCTAGCCATTGAGGTGTGAGACCAATAACCTTGTGATGGTTAATTTCAGGTGGAAGGGACTTAATTTTAATCTTTCAGACCTTAGGGCTTGGTAACAGTGACTATAATGCTGCTAGCAAATTATTTATGCTGTCTTATTAAAACTTACGAATTTAATAAGAGCATGATCTAGAAGCCATTTCTATTTGTAATTGCTTGGGAACATGTGTTTTGTGTATTGTATTGGTTTCCTATTGCCCCTGTAACAAACTCCCAGAAAATTCGTGTCTTAAAACAACACCTCCTGTCTTAGAGTTTTTGAGGTCAGAAGTTCAAAATAAGTCTCACTGGGTTCAAAGAAAGGGGGGTGGTTACAGAGCTGTGCTCCTGGAGGCGCTGGGAGAGCAGCTGTTGCCTCTTCTGGCCTCTAGAGGCCGCCTGCGCGCTTTGGCTCTATGGTCCCTCCTCCTCTCGGAGGGTACAAGCTGTATGCCAGCTTCCGGGCTCCCTCAGACCCTCTCTCTCCTCCCATTGGGTCCAGGCGGGGAAGTGCAAGGTAAGGCAGTTGCAGCCTTAATTCCCCTTTTTCATATAATCGAACGTATCCACAGATTTGGGGTTAGGATGTAGACATGGGGGGCGGGGTCTATTATTATGCCTACCACAGGCCATAAAGTCTTTCTGGTACTGGACAGCAGAATATTCATCCGTTTTCTAGGCATGCTCTTTCAGGGTCGTGGTCTCCACTGATGGGTCAGTGCTAGGGCAGGAGGGCCCTAGGTCCTGGCATTGCCCATCTGGTTTTGCTGCTTTTCTTCCCGTCCTGGAGGTGAAATACAACTGAAGCTCTAGGGAGGTCACCTTCTGTATCCGGCTGTAAATTGCTCTGCCAGTTTGCTCAGCTGTCTGACTCAGTCTCCCTATTCCACTTGTCTAGTTTACTGGCCTGTCTCATTGTGAACTGACCACTGGAATTTAGCATATTATTAATTAACTCATTTGACCTTTTTACCAAGTGGAAACCAAAGCAATTAAAAAGGTCAGGTTTATGAAGGAAGGAAAAGGATCAAGTAGTTATTACTCTTGGTGTATCAGGATGATGCTCTAACCAACTGAGCTATCCGGCCAGGGCTAGTTATTACTCTTAATAATAATAATAATAATATCTATTACCTCTGAAGTAGCAGTGGACTCCTGACTCCTCTCTGATTGATGAATCAAAGAGGTTAAATGTCCTACACCTAAGAAGTGTCTGAGAGGAGATTTAAACCTAGGCTGTCTGATTCCAAAGCCCCTCCTACCACGTCATACTGCATCAGCAGGATGGAAACGTTTTGAATATAGCCTTTCAAAGTACATGTGTGATCATATTGAAAATGATTGATTCAAAATTATTTTTAAACCTTTTAAAGAATGATTGTTGAACATGTCTAATATGTATAAAAGATGTCAGTGGTACCCTTATATCTGTGTGCCTGACTGTAGCTTGACAGACTGGCTTAACAGACTGGTTTCTCTGGAGTCGGTTTTTTAATATTTTTTTATTGATTTCAGAGAGGAAGGGAGAGGGAGAGAGAGATTGAAACATCAGTGATGAAAGAGAATCATTGATAGGCTGCCTTCCGCATGCCCCCTACTGGGGATCAAGCCCACAACCCGGGCATGTACCCTGACCAGGAATCAAACCCAGGACCCTTCAGTCCTCAGCCCAATGCTCTACCCACTGAGCCAAACCGGATAGGGCTGGAGTCATTTTAACAAATATTGGTACGTGGCTTCATTTTTTAAAAATTCCGCATACAGGTTATTAAAATTTAGTATTTGAAAAAGGTCTCACTTTTTAGTGTTTCTATCTCTCGTAGGCAGTTGGACACACCTATAGCAAAACTTGAGCAATCAGCTGAAAATTATCCGTTTTTCCGGTGCTAATTGTTTTCCCTGTGGGTTTTCTTTCTTTTCTTACAGAAAAAGATGGCAAAGCATTCCATCCAACTTACGAAGAAAAACTGAAGCTCGTGGCACTGCATAAGCAGGTTCTTTTGGGCCCATATAATCCCGACACTGGTCCTGAGGTTGGATTCTTCGATGTGTTGGGGAATGACAGGAGGTAACGGTGTTTTGTTGTATAATTAATTTAATGAGAAGTGGTGAAAACGGTACAAAGTGAATTGGTGACGATGTAAATAGCTGGTTCGTTAGCTTAGAACTGAAACAAACATTTTTGCTTGCAGCTTCTGGAGTCTTCAGATGTTTATCTCTTTGGGGCTTGGAGGTGTTTATGGCTAAATATTGTGGAAGAAGCTTACTCATCTGATTATGAACATGAGACAAGTACAGCTTCATTTGATTCTTCCTAATAATAATAATAATAATAATAAAAGCTGCCATTTAAAATATGTAGTAATTGATTTCCTTATTGGGACATATAGAGAGCTGTGACATAAAGGAATACATTGACTATTCAATTAAGATTAAAATATAAGTAAAATTCAGATACGCTTTTGCTAGTACAGAAATGATCAGCAGTGCAGTGGGTAAGTTGTAGTTTGGATTGTACGTGGCATGGCTAATTTAGTAAATCAGTACATGCTTGTTGAAACTGGGAGTTTTGCACCTTTTGTGTACAATAGAATTATTCTTCACTTTAGTTATGATTGAGAATTGTTCATGTTTAGGTTTCAGTCTAATGGAATTCTCATCCTCAAGACGAGGAGGTGACTTTCCTTGTTCCTCCTTCCAGGAGAGAATGGGCAGCGCTGGGAAGCATGTCTAAGGAGGAGGCCATGGTGGAGTTTGTCAAGCTCCTGAACAGGTGCTGCCATCTCTTCTCAACATACGTCACATCCCACAAAATAGAGAAGGAGGAGCAAGAAAAGAAGAGGTGAGGCTTTCGTGCCCCGAGCACTTGATCCTTGTCCCGCCCAGTATGTTGAGGTCTTTGCTTTATGGAGTGTTCTAGATCAGGTGTCTGACTGCCTTTGGCTCCACAGTGAGGGCAGTTGGCAGACTCCTCCTGTGAGCAGATACATATTCCTGAGTTTGGGGCTTGCTGCCTCTGTCTGGCTATCCCTGTAAGAGGACCGCCTATCCACGGGGCAGCGTTCCTTCTGTGTCATTACACTAAATTTTTGAGCAAGCACCATAAAGTCAGCCACCCTCTCCTCCTTACCCTCTGGTCTGACACACCCTTTGCGGCTGCCTCCCTTGTTTCTAGAATATTCATACTTCGTATCATGCTTACGGGCTGTGAAGCACGGTAGGCCTTATGTACACATTCCATGTTGGTTCTGGCTTCCCGATGGCGTATTCGTTGTTTTGGGGGGCTGGTGGGGAGCTGCTGGATGCGCTTTGTATGTATGGATTCTTCATCGTGGCTGTGAATGCAGCAGGATGGTAGTTAACACTTATTTATCCAGAGGCTATATTCTTAATAACTTCGGCTACCTGCATTTTCTACATAATGAAAATGACGCTATAAAACCCAATTTTTTCAGATTATATTACACTTACTTTAGAAACAGTTGGTTCTTTGGTTTCTCACCTGAACCTGGATTGGAAATAATAGATGAGCAGAGAAAATAGCCTGATAATGAGGGAGAAGCCACAAGCCAGGAAAAAATAGACACAAGAATTACAAAAATGTGGCAGTTTGGCGCCATTTAATAGAAAGGTAAACTTCTCCATCACTGTATTATGGCACATGCAGCTTTTATGTTTATAGTTATAACTCTAGAGTCATCAAACGACAGAGCACTGGATGTAATTCCCTGTTTAAGAGGATAGGAAGTAGCTTAATACATTTTCAAAGGTCATTTTTCTCCAAAGGAAATGTTTCGATTCCTGTAAGAATGTAATGAGGTCCCTTTACTGGAAAATTGATTTATGTGCTACGGGGCATTGTGTAGTGATGTTAAGTTCCTTTTTAACAATAAATTGAATATTTAAGTGCCTATTCAACATATAAAACTGTAGTTTTCCTTTTAAAAATAAACTTCTGGCCGAAACCGGTTTGGCTCAGTGGATAGAGCGTCGGCCTGCGGACTGAAGGGTCCCAGGTTCGATTCCGGTCAAGAGCATGTACCTGGGTTGCGGGCACATCCCCAGTGGGAGATGTGCAGGAGGCAGCTGATCGATGTCTCTCTCTCATCGATGTTTCTAGCTCTCAATCTCTCTCCCTTCCTCTCTGTAAAAAATCAATAAAATATTTAAAAAAAAAAGCTGGAAAAAAAATAAAAATAAACTTCTGTCATGATATAAAGTCCATATAGAATTCCTTTAAGGCATTTAAAAGACTAGACTTCCTTGCCCAGCTGGTGTTGCTCAGTGATTAAGCTAAGAACCAGGAGGTTATGGTTGGATTCAGGGTCGGGGCACATGCCCAGGTTGCAGGCTCGATCCCCAGTAGAGGATGTGCAGGAGGCAGCTGATCAATGATTTCCTCTCATCGTTGATGTTTCTCTCTCTCCCTCTCCCTCCCTCCCTGCCTTCTTCTCTGAAGTTTATAAAAATATAAAATAAAATGAAGAGACTAGACTTCTTTTATCCTAAAGCTTAAGCTCTGGCTTGTGGAACATTTGCCCTGTATACCAGCTGTGAAATATTAAAAGTAGGTCATTTTATTACTCCATGTTAAGTCTTGGCTGTGGTTCAGGTGTGTGGTTAATTATTTAATAGGAATTTGGAAAGAAAAGTGGGGTAACCAGAAACAGGGCTCATGGTAGAACCAAGAAACAGTGTGTTTTCTGAGAATCCTCAGAATCTTCTCTTCCATCCCCTCTTCGGCCTCCCTGTTCCCCACACGCTCTTAGACGCGGATGGCATCCGCTCCTCGCGCCGGAATCTGGTCCTTCGGGAGGCGGCTTGTGGGGAAGGGGAACGCTGGGGAAGGGCTGCACCTTGATTCCAAGTGTTCTTTTCTTTCTTAAAAGCTTTCAAGTTATTTTTAGTTTCTGAAACAATGCACAAATGAATGCAATACAAGTTATTTTTATGTATGAAACTCAGTCTGAAAACCTTCCTTCCCACCGTACCTTTAATCTCACTCCTCTCTCCATAGATAAAAATTGACACAATTAAGGTGTATACATTTTCAAAGGTCATTTTTTTTTCTCTAGACCTTTTTCTGTATACCTGTTTTTTGTTGGGTTTTTTGTGTGTGTGTGTGTGTGTGGTTTGTTTGTTTTTTTCCATGAAACAGATATGTTAAATGTCTTTACAAATTAGACCAGCAGTTCTAGCCTTCTTTTATGGGTGCAAGGCATTTCAGGGTGGATTATTCATTCCTCTAAAGTGTGTTGGCTGCTTCCTCTTTCCAGCCCTGCGCTAAGCCCTGAGAACGTAGTGGTGAGCTCGGCTATCTCTGCCCGTAGGCAGCGTGTACCTTCATGGGGAAGGCAGATGGATGTAGTGCTGAACTTACACACGGCTTTCATTGCAGTTACAGGAGTAGCCTGAAGGAAAGCATGTGGTGCTGTGAGCACATGTGCGAGGGGAGCCAGGGGGCATGGGTAGGCACCTCGTCATGATCTGAGCAGTAATTATTCTGGCCGAGACCTTGTATATTGTGTGATCGGTTCTATATGTTAAGTGTGTGCATTTCAGATTTTGATACTGTGTGGTTTTCTGAAAGTTTCTGTCCATGTCACTGAAATGAGGTCTGAAGTTGCTTTTCAACAGGATATCTGGATGGGGCTCACTCTCTCTGTCCTGTACCTGGTAGGAAGGAGGAGGAGGAGCGCCGGCGGCGGGAAGAGGAGGAGAGAGAACGTCTGCAGAAGGAGGAAGAGAAACGTCGGAAAGAAGAGGAAGAAAGGCTCAGGCGGGAGGAGGAAG
>NW_006289087.1:1304693-1307142 GCF_000327345.1 Myotis davidii
CGGCTTCGGCTGGAGCAGCAGAAGTAAGCTGGCCGTGCGCTTCCGCTTCGGGGAGAGGAACGGACGCCTCGCTGCTGTGGCCTGACTGTGTGCCGAGGATCGTTCTGATCCGGGCGGCTGCGGGGTGGACCAGCGTCAGCTACTTAGCATTTCTGCCAGTGACGTGTTGCCACAGAGGGCCTCATCTTAAGCAGCATCTGGCTGCAAAAGGAGTGAAGGGTATTGAAAGGGTTCGGGCTTCACTCCAGAACCAGGGACTGAGCAGCTGAGGTTGCTCGCTTGCTCCCTGTCCCTGAGTCCGCATGGTCTCTTGTCTTTGGTGTCTCTTTTCCAGCCTTCCTGTTCTCTGCAAATCATCGCTGTCTGCTTGGGCACCCACGGGCTAGTCCAGCCTGGATTTAGATGGTTTTTGTTTTCGTGCATCTGATAGAGAGACTGGCTGGCATCTGAGAGACCCAGTTTCACATTCCCGGGACAGGGAGTTTGGTTGTTTTAGCCTATGCCGGGTGTCCCCAGTACAGGGCGTGGGAGCTGAGGCCATTCCTTAATCAGGGCTGTGAGAGCAGCTGTCTCAGAAGCTGCTGTTCTGGAGGAGCTCTGGGTCCAGGAGGAAGGACTGACCCCCCCCGCCCCAGGACACTGGGAAGAAGGCCTGGGGCCCTCAAGGTGGCCGGGCGTATGGATTAAACCAGAGGACATGGGAGCCCAGGGATTTCTCCGCATTATTGCTGAGTCATTCCTCAGACAAGCTGCAGGTCAGCCCAGGCCTCCATCTGCTTTGAAGAGAGACGATGGCTACTGCTCCTGGTGGGGCCATAGATGCCAGTCGGTCCTCTCATAGCTTCGTGGTTAGAGCAGAGGCTGGAGCCAGTCCGCCTTGTCTTCGGCGCTGGCTCTGGCATCTGCTAGCCGGGTAATCTCTAGCCTCCATTACCCTGACGCCTCCATTTCCTCTTGTGAAACCCTACCCCCAAAAGCAGTGGCGAGACCTGGCGGGTCAGTCCAGGGAAGGGCCTTGAACACTGCCTGGTACATAGTAAGGGCACATAACCGTTAACAGATGTGCTGGTGGTGATAATGATGATGTTTTTATTATTCTTCTCTCTCTCCATCTCAAATTTTCCTTGGGAACCTAAGTAAAAAATTAGAGATCATGCTTATTTTCTTAAATTGCTTCTGGGCCTAGGACACATGCTGATTGGTATGCATTACTAGCTGAGTCATTTTTAAGAGGTGTCAATTATAAAAATAAGTAACAAGGGCATTTTATTTTGTCATGACCGCTCTCCTGTAGCCAGACTGGTGTCTATTCTTTCATGTTTTTAGGCAGCAGATAATGGCAGCTTTAAACTCGCAGACCGCCGTGCAGTTCCAGCAGTACGCAGCCCAGCAGTACCCGGGCAACTACGAGCAGCAGCAGATCCTCATCCGCCAGCTGCAGGAGCAGCACTACCAGCAGTACATGCAGCAGCTGTATCAAGTCCAGCTCGCCCAGCAGCAGGTATCGGAGGCGGCTCAGCCTGCAGCCTCAGGGGGTATCTCATTTCATTGGAACCCCAGGTCTTTTTTAACAGTCGCTGATGAATTTTGCATTAGCCTCAGGTATAGAGTCACTTTTAGCTGACCTTTATTAAGGGAGACTTTCATGTTGCATTAGCAATTATGAAAGAAAATGGAATCCTCAAGCAACAGGCAGCGTGGCCACTGGTATATCATCCAAGGTGTATCGGGGAGTTGTGTGGGCTGAGTGTCATTCCACTGAGTCTGCGTAGATTCCAGTAGTGGTCCTGGAGCCAGGAGGACTTGGTAACTAGCATTAGTTCAAGGATGTCCTTGGGCAGTGTGCTGTCATAGGCCTGGACAGCTTCCAGTGGGAGGACCCCGGCTCTTAAGGCTACTGGCTGGTCCATCTTGACTTTTGTGTAAGTACAGTAGCGAGACAGTGCTCCCTGCAACACATTGCTAGTCCTCCACCAAATTCGCACCCCGAAACAGCTCGCTTCCACGTGTGAGTAGGTGGTTTGGGGGATAGAACGTGGGACCAGGGCAGATGACACTTGGACTGTGTCCTGGCTTTGTCATTATCTTGTTGGCTCTTAAGGCTACTGGCTGGGCCATCTTGACTTTTGTGTAAGTACAGTAGCGAGACAGTGCTCCCTGCAACACATTGCTAGTCCCCCACCAAATTCACACCCCCAAACAGTTTGCTTCCACATGTGAGTAGGTGGTTTGGGGGATAGAACATGGGACCAGGTCAGATGACACTTGGACTGTGCCCTGGCTTTGTCATTATCTTGTTGGATCTCAGACAGGTTAACCACACCCTGATTTTTCTGCCTTCCTCCCAGTCAGTAACTAAGGGAGATGAAATCCTGGTACCTGTCCTGTTAGCCTCACAGGACAGTCAGAGAAGTAAGGTGAGGAGATAGCTGCTCTGAAAGTTTTTGTG
>NW_006289087.1:1307333-1324051 GCF_000327345.1 Myotis davidii
AAGGGTCGCGGGTTTGATTCGCGGTCAAGGGCACGTACCTGGGTTGTGGAGTCAATCCCTGGTCCTGGTCCGGGTGCGTGCAAGAGGAACCCAATTGATGTGTCTGTCTGTCTCACATCAATGTTTCTCTCTCTCCCTCTCCTTCCTCCTCTCTACCTCTGAGCCATTCTCTCTAAAACAATCAATGGGAAAAAATACCCTTGGGTAAGGATTAACGAAAAAAGAAGAAAGGGAATATCACAAAATAATTGTCCTTTGGGTTTAAGATGTTTTTACTCTCCCATTTTACCTCAGAGAGCATTTTGATTTCATGTATATGAATTTGATCAAGATTTTCTTCTCTCAATTTTAAGGACAAATGTTACTGTGTCCAGCTTTTGCCCTTAATTTTATTTTGTGTTGATTATTTCTGCCTACTTTAATTTTTCTCCTTAGTTTTTCTAGTGATCCTCAGATAACAAAAATGTGATTCTCAGTTACAGTTTTTCATTCACATTGATTTCTTAAATCACTTTTAACTGTTGGTTTATATTGTACTATTAATATTCATTATAGATAGGATAAAAACTGGTAAGGTTTATTAATAACTTCTTGGGGTAGAATGTTTTGGTAGTGTTAAACATGGGTCAGAACGCATTCCAGGGCAAGTGTCTCATTTATTAGCCTTTCGGGTCAATGTGTCTTCACTTTCTCTCCACTGCAGGCAGCATTACAGAAACAACAGGAGGTAGCAGTAGCGGGGGCTCCTTCGCCTACATCATCGAAAATGAATGCAGCTGTACCAAGCGATATGATGTCAGTTAATGGACAGGCCAAAACCCACACTGACAACTCTGAGAAGGAGCTTGAGCCAGAAGCTGCAGAAGAGGCCCTGGAGAATGGACCAAAAGGTATTACATCCACATGACTGAGTCCAGACGCCACGAAAAGCAAAGTCAGGAGGTCATGTTCACTAGACCTGAGAGCAAGTACAAGTGTGCGAGAGTTCCGTGCATTGTCACTGTTTAGTCTGAATCTGTGCTTCTGGTGACCCTTAGAAGAATAGTGTAGAAGGGCAAATTGGATCTATATATTGATTATCTGTTGCTGTGTGACAAATCGCCCCCAAATTCAGCAGCTTAAAATAATAATAAACGTGTGTCATCTCACGCAGTTCCTGTGGGCATTTTGATTTCATGTATCTGAATTATAGATGGAGGACAGCTTAGCTGAGTGGTGGTGGACCTGGTCCCTCCTGAGGTTGCAGTTGAGGTGTTGGCCGGGACTGTGGTCCTATGAAGCTTGACTGGGACTAGAGGCTCTGCTTCCAAAAGGGCTCCCTCACCCGACGGGCAAGTTCAGGTTGGCCGTGGGCCGAGGTCTCACTTCCTGCCTGGGGAGGCCTCTCCTGGAGCTGCTGCGTATCCTCACCACAGCGACAGTGTCTCCCGTGCCCTGACCTTGGGGGTAACACACCCACATCTCTGTGCGTTCCCTTGGCCACAGGCACCACCTGATGGGCGTTTCGGATGGTGACCTCACAGGGGCATGAACACCCCGAGGCAAGGGGGCTGGCAGCCATCTAGCAGGCTGGCTCCCATGGACTACAGTATATTTTTGAGACTGAAGTACCATGCTACCCAGGAGATCGTGTAGCATTTTCGAGGTCTACTGGCTTTTTATGGGCAACTGTTCATTCACCCAGCAGTTGGTTGAAAATTTCCTGTGCGCTAGGAGTACTGGGGTGAGGCAGACTGCGCACACACTTGTAAATTGTGGCTCTGTTTAGCACTGACGGAGAGAGAGGGTTATTATCGTTTGAGCGCATGTAACCTGGGGGGTGGGGGGAGTGACCTAGTGAGAGAAGTCACCAGCGGCTTTGCTGGGGAAGGGACCGTTGAGCTGAGAAATCAGAAGCAAGATGGGCGTCAGCTCAGTAAGACGGAGAGAGGAGCACTCATGACAGCGCTCAGGGCCGGCGGGTTCAGAGATCTGCCTTGTCTTTTAGAACAAGGAACAGAAACCGGTGTCAGAAAAGACTTCGACATGCCTTAGCTTGCAGCCCCCTCTTTTTCCCCCTGTTAACAACATATCAGTATTTTGAAATGAATCTTGGTCGAAAGCTCTGTGGTGAACTCTGGGAAACCTGTTGAGTAGTCAGGCGTGGAGACTGCTCAGCAGCAAGACTTGCCTCCTCTTTACTGAGTCCCTGGCAGTTCCCCTTCTGCCCGAGTTTTTCTGTTTCTCTGAGTTCCTCGAGAATAACTTCTAGGAACCTGAGCTACTGAGAGATGAAGACCTTATTCAAAGTCCATATCCAAAGTGAATTTATTTCTAAGTCCGGATCCTTCTTTTTTAAGGCCAGATCTTTCTTCGTTGTTATAGATAAGATAAAAACTGATAAAGGCCCAGCTAGGAAGTTCCCGCGGTTATTTCTAAATCTCCACATGTAATTAGCGTGTGTTGGGGGAGGGGCACGTCTAAGATTTCGGGTCACATGTCTTACTTGAAGTGGCGTGCTGACCTCTGGGCACCTGTGACATTGTTCAGGGAAGTAACTTGGGGAGACCTCCCTGGGGGGCTTTTATGTGCCCCCGAGTCCTCCATCCGGTAGACCGTGTCGCCATGGATGCCTGCATGCGGCTGGGCTGCCTCAGGTGACGGCTCCTCCCCTGTAGCTGTTGTAATTTCTGTTGTCTTCAGACTCTCTTCCAGTAATAGCAGCTCCATCCATGTGGACGCGACCCCAGATCAAAGACTTTAAGGAGAAGATCCGGCAGGACGCGGATTCCGTGATCACCGTGGGCCGCGGAGAGGTGGTCACTGTTCGCGTACCCACCCACGAAGAAGGATCCTATCTCTTCTGGGAATTTGCCACAGACAGTTATGACATTGGGTTTGGGGTATATTTTGAATGGACAGACTCTCCGAACACTGCTGTCAGCGTGCATGTCAGTGAATCCAGCGATGACGAGGAGGAGGAAGAAGGTAGAGCCATTGGTCCATATTCAGTAGCTGCTGGGTTGTGTCTTGGCCGAAGGGGCAGCGGGTCAGAGGTCAGCCAGCCTTCTGCTTCCTGATTAACACTTCACAGGCAGGATCGCTCCCTGCAGGGGTGGGGCTTTGGCTGGGAAGGTGGTGAGAGGCCAGCTCCTGTAGGGACTGGTGCCTGAACCAGATCTGTTTGGCCATTGGTTTGGCCATTTCTGCTTCCTGAATAGTATTTTACTTCCAGCCTGTGTGTGTGAAAGCTAAACATGCAAGGTGATTTTGAAAAATTTCAAAGGCGCAAGCAAGAAATTCTGCCAACTTCGGAATTTATTTAAATTTGTTTCTGGTGTTAGCTTTTTAGGTCATTATTCTAAAAACTTTCAATGTAAGTACAGAAACTCACTAGAACATCCTACAAGACATACAGATTTTAAAAATCACTCACTCTTCCCTGTTTCACTAGAGGGTAATTTTTTATTTACTCTAAGTGGACAAAAATTGTTTCCAAGGACAGTCTAGGAAGTAGGTTATCAAATGTATTGCTTATTAATTGAGAAGATGGTCTCCTCGATATTGTCACATAGCAGGCTAGAACTTGGGGCTTTTGTGCACGGTGCCTAGTAAGCACTTGGGTGTTTGCTGCCGCGGTGGAGAGTGACATGGAGGGAGCTGAAGGTGAGAATGGATCATTCTAAAAAATTTTAATGTAAGTACAGAAACTCACTAGAACATCCGACAAGACATACAAATTTTAGAAATCACTCACTCTTCCCTGTTTCACTAGAGGGTAATTTTTTATTTACTCTAAGTGGACAAAATTGTTTCCAAGGACAGTCTAGGAAGTAGGTTATCAAATGTATTGCTTATTAATTGAGAAGATGGTCTCCTCGATATTGTCACATAGCAGGCTAGAACTTGGGGCTTTTGTGCACGGTGCCTAGTAAGCACTTGGGTGTTTGCTGCCGCGGTGGAGAGTGACATGGAGGGAGCTGAAGGTGAGAATGGTCCTGGGAGCCCGCTGTTCAGACGCTTGTAGACGGGCCGCTCGTTCCTGAGGAGGCCAGGAGACCAGAGGGGGTCACTTTAAAGAGGCAGCCGGTCGGGGGAAGGGTGTGGGGGGAGGCTCAGAGTTCTGTGAGCTTCTGAGCAGCACAATCATGTCACCGCACCGTGCCCCAGCCCGGGCCCTGCGTGGGAACATACGGGCAGTGTCCTTTCGGGGCTGCTGTCTCCCATGGCGTTTTGTCGCCAGCCGTCTTCATTTCTGAGGGCCACCAGCAAGATGAAGCGTTGTCCACACAGACTCCTGACTGAACCCCCAAGAAAAGATACAAGAGGGAAAAGGAAAAAGAAGTGATTCAGAGAGCCGAGCAGCAGGTGCCAGGGCCACGGTCTCAGCGACCTCAGGACCCGGCACTGAGCCTGTGCCGGCCTTTCTGGGTCATCACAGGGACTCATTGCGATCAGACCGTTGGCAGACGTCTGCGAAGGAAAGTGTGTGTGTGTGTGCAGATAGTTCTACTTACAGAGAGCTTTATAAGTAACAGAAGAGTTCTCTGTTCCGGAGCAGGTACAGGAGTATTTCTCCGGGCTTGCCCGCTGAGGAGCTTCTAAAAGTAGGTTCCTTCCTAGTCTGCGCCCTCAGCTATGATAATTTGGGGGTTATTGCCATTGGGAGGAGCACTGTAAACATGGCTGGGACCTATGTAGAGATGAGTACCCTGACATCCCAAATCTAATCTAGAATGCCCCTCAAGTGGAAGATGGCATGACCTTCCTGGTGCTGTTTTGAACCTTAAAACAATTGGCAGCTAAAACTAACCCATGAAAACTCTGTATTAATGTGAAGTAGCCACAGTGAGCATTGATCGCCCCCAGGAAGTGCTTGCGGGGCGTGCGTACAACTCCCTCTTGTTGGAAGAGGCAGTGTGTGTGCCTCCCTGTGGAGGCCACCGAGCCCCCAAGGCTTGTCCACATTGTGTTTCCTGGGGATCCTCAGCTCTGGCAGATGGGAGTCCGGGTTTTGTTTGCTGTGGTTTTTTCTCCATTCGGTCCTGAAAGAGGGGTTCTTTTCTCTGAAGTGTGGTGGCTGTAACCCATCTTCCTACTGTAAGTCTCCACTTTCTTGCTTCCAAGTCCCAAGTCTTCGCTTAAAGTGATGAAAGGAGCGTTGTTCATCCATCCTGGTAACTTTAGTTTTACAGATTTTGAACAAAATTTGGGTCTTGAACTAATGGACCAATGATCTGTTTCATGGATATCCTTTTAGGCAACAGTGAACATTTGGAATAGCTTTGTACTTCTCATTTGTAAATGAAGGACATTAATTTTTCAGTATTGCTGTGATCTGATTTGGGCCTGTTTATATCATCTTTTCTTTTCTTTTTTAACAACTTTCTTTTTTAGATTATTTTTAGACTGATAGGAAAAGTTGCAAAGATAGTACATGGAATTCCCATATTACACCCCCACCCTCCCCACCCCTGCACCCAATTTCCCCTATTGTTAATATTGTACATTGTACTGTGGTACATTCATCATAACTAATGAACCAGTACTGATTCATTATTATTAACTAAAGTACATCGTTTTTCACATGTTCTTAGTTTCTACCTAATGTCCAGGATCCCATCGAGGATGCCACATTGTATAGAGTTCATGATCATGTTGCCTTAAGCGCCTCTAGACTCTGAGAGTTTGTCAGACCTTTTTGTTAAAATTCCTGGTAGTAGCCATTGACAGTCACCACATTCACTCTGCCGTGTTACAAACCTGAAAGTCTTCTATCTTCTATGCTGAACATTCCCTTGACCTATTTTCCTTGAGGCTGTTTATATTTAACATGTTAAGCTGGGACTTTTGAGCTGGTGTATAATTGTCTCCCTCCTGTAGGTTTCTATATCTATCTTCCTCTCCTCTAACCTTATGTCATTACACGGAAACTATTGACTGGGGCCAGCCTAGAACCAGAGCTCATATTTCTGTCACTGGGATCATCCCTAGATTACACAGGCCTAGTGAACATAATTGAATTGTCAGAGTATCTCTGAGTGCCGACCTCTTACGGTTTGCTCATCTCATTCCTTATATTTAAGATAATAGTACTTCTAGGTGCTCTCCCTTCAACAGCAGAGAGGACTTCAGATCGGGAGCAGAAGGAGGACTCTGTGCCTTACGCAGATGAGGGAGGCCCTTCCAGTTGGGAATTGAATGGCTTGGAAGGGGAAGTGAGGCTCACAAAGAGGAGAGTGATGAGCGTACAGAGAGGGGGAGGATGCAGCCGCTCCACAGCCAGATGTTCACCGCTGGGCTCCCAGGGCCCAGGCAGAGCTGGGCACATAGCAGTGACTCATGTGTGTGAATGAATGAGTGAATGAATGAGTGAGCAAACCAACGAATCAATATACACTCGAATGCACATAGGTCAGAATGGATCAAGTGAATTTTTTTTAATATATCTTTATTGATTTCAGAGAGGAAGGGAGAGAGAGATAGAAACATCAATGATGAGAGAGAATCATGGATTGGCTGCCTCCTGCACGCCCCACACTGGGATCGAGCCCTCAACCCAGGCATATGCCCTTGGCCAGAATCAAAACCGGGACCCTTCAGTCCACAGACCGACGCTGTACTCACTGAGCCAAACCGGCTAGGGCAAGCGAATTATTTTTATTTTTTTTTTTAGTGAATTCCTAACAAGCAGTTTTGAAAGAAAGGATGGAGTTTCAGTGCTTGATGGAAATGCATGATTTGTCTCTCTTCTTTCTCGCAGAAAACATCCCTTCTGAAGAGAAAGCCAAAAAGAACGCCAACAAGCCCTTGCTGGACGAGATTGTGCCTGTGTACCGACGGGACTGTCACGAAGAGGTGTACGCCGGCAGCCACCAATACCCAGGGAGAGGAGTCTACCTCCTCAAGTTTGACAACTCCTACTCTTTGTGGAGGTCAAAGTCAGTCTACTACAGAGTCTATTATACGAGATAAAGATGTTACTGCAGAGCCTGGAGTCTAGGGCTGGGCAGAAGATGGCATTTAGTTGGGAAGTTTCTTTTGACTTTTGTGGAGCATTGCAGTCAGTGTTTGTGGTGGTCTGGTGGTTTGTGAACTCTTGAGAATCGGGACTTCCTGGAGACTCTTTAGCATTAATCCTTGGGGTTAAAGGGGTTCCCCAGACTTAGCCCGCTGTTCAGTGCCGACCAGCAGCATCCCTAGAGGATGCGGAAGTTCCATGAGCTGCGTGTTACATCTTAAAGTCTCCAGAATAAACATCCCGCTGGGTTAGTCCCCTGCTACCTGCCCGCTGTGTTTATGGAAGCCCACCGTTACAGCGCCCTCTCGTGAAATCTTACGTTAGTGTTCTACCCGAGGCACACAACTGGGAAGATCACCATTTTTAAAATTTAAAAACTCGAGACCTCACAGATTGTAGTGGGAAATAATTGCTTCAGTTTGATGTGGTTGTGAATGACCCAGATTGGTTTTTGCTTTGGGAACAGCTGCTTAGTTCAGAGTTACATTACAGGGAGTTACTCTCTGAGATGATCTTAAAATAGAATGTCCACACCGATTGCTGATGCAAGTGTCAGCGCACGTAGACCACCTCGACACCCTCGCCTCCACGGCTCGCGGTCCTCTGCATTTGGTGTGTATGCTGCCTGTCGCAGACCGAAAGCCACTCGTTTTTGTCTTGATTTGGCTTTGTGTAAGAGCATCTCCAATTGAAACTGCTTTCTACACAAGCATATAGTTACATAAACAGTTTTGTAAACTCAAATTGCCACCCACTGAATTAAAAATAGAGAAAATCATTTAAATATAATTCAGTGTATGAAGAATAACATTTCACTAATGTGGAGATCACTGCCAGAGACAGCCCATTTTTAATTTGTTACTCCTTAGGCAAAAATCCTACAGGATTTCCGTTTGGAATTACTAGAGAATTGGACGTGCATATATGCCCACGCTTAAATTTTTTATGGCTTTAGTCTGTATTATGTTTTTATTGATGGGAAGAGGTATACCTTCGTTTTCTTCACTGAAAACGAATGTGGGTTAATTAATTGCCTCCGATATATGTAAGTGATTGACTAGTCTAGAGATTCTTGTTTTCAGAGGGAGGGTAGTACAGATAGAAAATGACAACGATGGCAATATACACACGTAATGTTACTCTATGTTGTTACTGAAATACTTCCATTTTTTACATGTCACACCCTAAGTCACTCTGTAGGAGGGCTCCCCTGCAGTGGGTACAGTTCACTACATAAGGAAGGGGCTGTTGGTTTTGTGTGCTGCGTTCTTTCTGTTTTTTTAATACCTGGTTTTGTACATACCTAACTGTTCTCTTCTGTTGTTTGGAAACTGGATTATTTTTCCTAAGAAGTGCTTAACCTGTGTTTTTTCATTTTGATTAGTTTCAGCTCATAGACGTTCACACTGTTACATTAGAGCACTTGTCAGCTGTCCGTCAGCTCTCATGTACATACGGTCTAGAAACCACGGGGTTAGGCACTTCCGGGCTGTTTTGTTGTGTTTTGTTTTGTTTTTTTAATGAGAAAATACTGTATTTAAAATGTAAAATAAACTTTTAAAAAGCAGGCACTAATATATATTTCTTCCAGCCTTTGATTACAGACTTGTCCTTGCACATGTTAAGATGAACTATCTTCTAAAATATTATTGTTCTTGGGAGCAGTGTGTGACTTCACATAGCAGCGGTTCCTGTCAATTATCTTCTAAAATATTATTGTTCTTGGGAGCAATGTGTGTGTGACTTCACATAGCAGCGGTTCCTGTCACGTGTCCATGTCAGAACATTGTGGGCTTAAACTTTTATATTGCCTTTGGCTGTTGATTAGTACAGTTCAAATGCGATTTCAAAGAGATCTTGGAAAATATATATTTAATCAATTAAAATGTTTATCTGTAACTTGTTGATGTTTCATTGATAAGTTCCTCTCTGAAGCGTTAGTTCTGTATCTCATCACTTGGGTAGGACAAGAAGGAATGTTTTAAATGATCTTTTCTGTTTTAAAAAATTAAGAAAACGAGCAAACCATTTCTGGCTGATTATTTAAGTTTTGCTGTGAATTAACCTCATGAGTTAAACAGACTAAAACTTTTCAGACTTGCTGGTGAATGGAAAGCACTGGCTTCTATAAGATGATTTCCCCGCCCTGACCAGTTTGGCTCAGTGGATAGAGCATCGGCCTGCGGACTGAAGGGTCCCAGGTTCAATTCCGGCCAAGGGCATGTACCTTGGTTGCGGGCACATCCCCAGTGGGAGATGTGCAGGAGGCAGCTGGTCGATGTTTCTCTCCCATCGATATTTCTAACTCTCTATCCCTTTCCCTTCCTCTCTGTAAAAAATCAATAAAATATATTTTATTTTAAAAAAAAAAAGATGATTTCCCCTGCCCGGTTGTGGGGGGCCTGTCCTGCTGTCCATGGAGCCGGCCGCTTTAGCACAGCCCCTGAGCGTGGCACCGAGGAGCGTGCCCACCCCGCTGACAACCCCGCTGGCGTGCAGGGGCTCAGACATGGATTTTTCTTTTTCTTCTGAGATTTGGAGACAGAATGAAATCATCTTGGCTTTGGCTGTGCTGCGGACCCTGCCGCCAGACCAGAGAGCAGAGCAGGAAGCCGTGCGGCCGACCCTGAGCCATCTGTCAGGGCCGAGGGAGAAGCAGCCGGTTCAGAGCCATAGGTGATCGCTAATCATTTCTTGGGGCTCAGCGTGCAGCAGTCTGCAACCAAAGCCAGCTTGGCGGCTGTCCCCAGGTTTTTCTCAGTTCAGCATTCCTGGCAGGCCCTGGCTGGTGTGGCTCAGTGGATGGAGCGTCCGCCTGGGGACTGAGGGGTCTCAGGTTCGATTCCGGTCAAGGGCACATGCCTGGGTTGTGGGCTCAGTCCCCGGTGGAGGGCATGCCAAGAGGTGGCCGATCTGTGATTCTCTCTCATCTTGATGTTTCTGTCTGTCTCTCCCTCTCCCTTCCTCTCTGAAATCATTAAAGATATATTTAAAAAAACAAAACAAAAACATTCCTGACAGCAACCTGCGTGTCTACTTGGGGTGGAGGCCATCTTCATGTCCATGTGCCGACCTTAGGATGTGAATGGGATCGGTACTGGACTTCTCTCTCGCATAGATTTCCCAGGGTTCTTCATCTTTCCTAGTGAAAGCTTTTGAAAGATCCAGTTGCTTACTGTCCTTTTTAACACCCTTACTTTGACTGTATTGTTGTTATTATTTCGGGTGCTTATTGGCGTGGTCTGTTTTGTCATGAAAGAGGAAAGCATTCGCTCCATTTTTATTAGTTCACGTGCCACTTGTAAGTTGTTCCGTGATTCGGGCACTTCATCCAGTGCCAGGAAACGAAGTGGCTCACTTTCCCAGGTTGACATTGGCATTTGGACTCGGGCTGTCCAGCCTGGGGGGCGAAGGTATAAATTGGAGCGATTAACTCATCCCAGAGCCATAACCAAGGCTTCTGTGTGACTGCCGGGTTCGGCCCTCCGGTGAATGGCGGCTGCCAGTCTGTTTATGAAAAGAGCAAGTACAGGTTCGATTACGAATGCTGATTTCTAAAGACCTTTCTCTGATGGCATGTCCATACGATTACAACTATTTCTACTCTTCGCCAAGATTAAATATCTCCGTGCAACTCAGGGGAGGGGTGTGTGGCAAGACACCGAAACGTAAACAGGATTCAGAAGGCCTACATTTTGCAACTTTTACAATTCCAGGTTGTGTTGGAGAATTTTTCCTGTAAGTAGAGTCTGCTGTGTTCTTCACATTGCTGTCATCTGTAGAGCGGCTCTCCGATCGTTTCTCTGTTAACCCCTTCCCCGGCAGAAACGTGTATACTCGTTTTCACAAAATGTTCTTTTTCAGTCGTCGACGAGTATACTAAGAAAATATGGTAAAAAAAATATGGTTTATAGGAAGACGGGTTACAAACTGTTTTCATAACCAGCATCAAAAATACTATATAGAACCAAAATAAAAAAATTAGTCTGAAAAAGAAACGTTTTTAACAAAAAAATTGTTGGGGAAGGGGTTAATGAACATTTTAGGTTGCTTCTGGGTTGGTTGGTTGTGGGGTTTTTTGTTCTTTGTTTTTTAATGATTTTATTGATTTCAGGGAGAGGAAGGGAGAGGGAGGGAAAGATAGGAACATCCATGAGAAAGAAACATGGATCGCATGCCTCCTCCTGGGATTCGAGCCCACAACTCAGGCATGTGCCCTGACCGGGAATCCAGGAATCCAGGAATGGAACCGGTGACCTCCTGGTGCCTGGGACAGCATGCAACCGGCTTACTTTACACTAGCTGAGCACTTCCGGGTTTTTATTGTAAGTGGTGTCCCAGTGAACACCCTTGCATATGTCTTTCTGCAAATCTGCATGAGCCTTGGAAGAGTAGGTACCAAGAGCGGAATTGCTGGGTCCTAAGTTCTGTGCGTGAGTTCTCATCGACCCTGCCTTGTGGTCTTCCGAGTGGCGGGGCTGACTCCCCCCCCCACTGGGGACTTCCCCCCCACTGACAGGGCAATCCGGCCCTGTCAACAGCTGATCTTCTCTAACTTAAACTGGTCAATCTGCTGGGTGACAAGTGAAGTAGTTGGTTGTTTTTTTAATGCGTGTTTCCCTGATAAGTGATAAGATTAAGCATCCGTTTGTATTGGTCATTTGTAATTCCTCTCCAATAAATTGCCTATTTGTGTCCTCGACCCATTTTTCAACTGGGGACTCTTTTATATTAATTTATGAACATTTAAAACAGTTTGTATACTAGTCATACATTACATATAAGTATTTTTTCTTACTTTATTGCTAGTCTTAATTTTGTTTATGGTGGTGTGTGTGTGTGTGAGAGAGAGAGAGAGATTGAGACTGTTTGGTCATAGAGGTTATAAACTATGTTACCAGTTTTATTCCATATTTTTCTTTATGGCTGTTGCTTAATTCCAAATATCTATGAGACTGCTTCTGAATTCTGTTCCATTTACCTGTTAATTTTACATTTTAAATTATAGTTTTAAAATATATTTTGGTACAAGCAAATCTTCCCTGTTCTTTTGATGCTTTTTCTTGACTATTTTGTACCTTTCATATGAGTTTAATTATTAGCTTGTCATACATACGTCATGAAAAATCCTTTTCTTTTTTCCAGAGAGGAAGGGGGGGGAAGGGAGAGAGAAAAACATCAAGAGAGAATCATTGATCGGCTGCCTCCTGCACGTCCCCTGCTGGGGATCAGGGCCGAAACCTGGGCTTGTGCCCCCACCGGGAATCAAACCCTGTGACCTGTTGGTTCGTAGGTTGACGCTTCGATCACTGAGCCGCACCGCCCGGACAGCAGGTTGTCCTTTTACTTTGTTTACAGTATCATATTTTTTAGAAATTTTTAAGGCACATTTTAAAATACAGAAAACATGCCCGGCCATTGTGGCTCAGTGGTTGAGTGTAAACCTATGAACCAGGAGTTCAGGTTCAATTCCCGGTCAGGGCACGTGCCTGGGTTGCGAGCTCAATCCCCAGTGTGGGGCGTGCAGGAGGCAGTCGATCAGTGATTCTCTCATCATTGATGTTTCTGCCTCTCCCTCACCCTTCCTCTCTGAAATCAATAAGAATATATATAACTTTTTCACCTTAGAACACCCAGAACCATTAAAAATCACTTCTCATCCCCCCTCCTCCCATCCCTTTTGCAGCCACTAATCTGTTTTTCTGCCTCCGTGCATTTGCCCCTTCTGGATAATTCTTGTATGAGGACTCACAACATGTGTCTTCTTTCACTTGGTGTAATGTTTTCAAGGTTAATTCGAGTTACAGCATCTGTCAGCCCTTCATTGCTGCTTGTGACCGAATGGTAAGGCGTCCTGTGGGCGCACCACCATTTGTTTATTCCTTGGTTGAGGGACGTTGGGTTGGGTTGCTTCCATCTCTTGGCTGTTGTGAGCAGTGCTTTGGGAACATCGTGAGCACCTGTTTGAATACAAGCGTTTGTTTGAATGCCTGTTCCTACTCCCTTGGGGCACATACAGGCCTAGGAGTGGAATTACGGGGCTCGGTGATCATGCTTCCCCCCAGTGGTGGCACCATTTCACATTCTGCCCAAGGGCTCCTGCTCCTCCACACCCCCTCCAGCGCTTGTATGTGTCTGTCTGTTGCGGTTGTCTTTATGGCCGTCATCATGGTTGTGAAGGGGTGTCTCATTGTGATTTTATTTTGCAGCAGAACCAGACCTGGATCTGGAGCCACCCGGTCACCTCACCTGGAAACGGTTGAAGTTCCTGGTTTCCTCCCGTCCTTTCTGCGGGGCCTTGATGTGTCTGCTTCCGTGCGATCGCGCTCTCCTACCGTAAATACAGGCCTGTGGCCCTCTTTTGGTCTGTTTGCCAGGTTTTTGTTGGCTCTTATGCAGCAGTTTTCTTCCGTGATCCGTGTGTGAGGGTTCGAACCGGCCCTGGTGGAGACGGCCACCTCCATCCATAACAGGGTTTGCAGGAGAAAAGCATCGGCCAGGGACCTGCTTAGACGCGGCCGAAAGGGCTGCTGGGGAGCCTCCCCGCCCCCTCTCCGGGGTCCTGGTCCAGGCCCTGAGTTCCCAGTGCCCTTGACCCCACCTCCAGCAGGTGAGCTCATCTCCTACCAGCCGGGGAGGAGGCCCTGGTCTCCGCTGCACATCCCTCCCCATCTCCCAGGGTCCTCCCGCATCATTTAGGTCCTCTTCCCGGCCACTGGAGCAGGAGCCAGTTTCACCTGAAAGGCAGAAAATTCTGGGTGCAGCCCCCTCCACCCCTGGTTTATGGGCTTCCTCTTTCGTAATCCTCTTGGCAGGTTGGATGAGGTGGTGTGTGCAAAACGACTTTGGCAACCAGTGGGTAGTAAGCAGTGTTATCAGGCCCAGTGGTCGGCAAACTCATTAGTCAACAGAGCCAAATATCAACAGTGCAACGATTGAAATTTCTTTTGAGAGCCAAATTTTTTAAACTGAAACTATATAGGTAGGTACACTGTTACTAATTAGGGTCCTCCTAAGGCTTAGGAAGAGCCACACTCAAGGGGCCAAAGAGCCGCATGTGGCTCGAGAGCCGCAGTTTGTCAACCACGGGGCTAGAGGAGGCTCCTGACGTGGCCCTGGACCCATGGCGATGGTGGGGGACACGTGGGCCCCCTGGGAACCTGGATGCAAGCTTTGGACACACAGGCGTTTTTCTCGGCTTGCACCCTGTTCTCACTGACGAACCGAGAGGCCAGTGCCCGCCGCTCCCCTCCCCTGCATGCCCGCCCCCCTCCTCCAAGATAAACACCGGGAAATTAATGCCGCTCGCAACAATTGAGATTAATACCAGAGAAACAATACGGACTTCATCCAGAACCATAGGAAGCCTGGCTGACTGTAAACTCTACAACTAGAAGCCGCATCATTTAGGTCCTCTTCCCGGCCACTGGAGCAGGAGCCAGTTTCACCTGAAAGGCAGAAAAGCTCATATCCCCTGAGCGCGAGCGGGCTCCTGTGTCCCTCAACACCAGGCCGCGTCTGCCCCTCCGGAGGTCACCAGCTGCCTCTGGGTAAAGCCCCCGGCTCCTTTGTGCCCTGGCCACCCTGCAGCACTTGACCCTGATTGCTGCTTCCTTCTCAAAAGCCTCTGCTCACTCGGCCTCCAGCCCCCTCTCCTGGTCTCCTGTGCGCACACTCAAGGGGCCAAAGAGCCGCATGTGGCTCGAGAGCCGCAGTTTGTCAACCACGGGGCTAGAGGAGGCTCCTGACGTGGCCCTGGACCCATGGCGATGGTGGGGGACACGTGGGCCCCCTGGGAACCTGGATGCAAGCTTTGGACACACAGGCGTTTTTCTCGGCTTGCACCCTGTTCTCACTGACGAACCGAGAGGCCAGTGCGCGCCGCTCACCTCCCCTGCATGCCCACCCCCCTCCTCCAGCTCCCCTGGAAGGTGAACTGGGAGCGGTGGTTCCCTAAAGGGGTGGCATCTCCCCAGAGCCGGAAGCGGAGTGGACTTTGGCGCTGGGAGGGGTGAGGTGCTGGAGATAAGCTGGCCTCGTCCAGACCCCCGCCCCCGCTGGGAGGGGAGGGGCTGCATGCACAGAGCACAGTGGCCTCTCGCCCTCAGCCTCGGTGCCCTCGGTGCCTGGTGCCATCTGTGGGGACAGGGCTGCCCCCAGGCGCCGGGCAGGGCCTCTGCGGCCTCCAGTGAACAGCTCCTTGTCACCTGCTCTCCCAGTGTCAGACGCTGGTGGTCCTGGGGACAGGGAGCCCTGAGGCCAGGCAGAGACACCCCGTCAACCAGGAGGAAATCTTGTCCGATCATGAAAGCGGTGAAGGCAGTCACGGCGAGGTAACACGGCTGGGCCAGTCGCTCCGCTGCGAGGTCAAGATCCAGAAAGGCCTCTCTGAAGGGAGTTTGTCTGAGGCCTGAACGATGATGCCCCGGCCCGTGCAGATGTGGGGCTGGAGCCTCCAGGAGGGGACAGCGCGTGCAGAAGCCCCCCCCCCCGGGGGGGAGGGACCCTGTTGATCGTGTGTGAAGATGCCGGTGAACTAGAAGGGAGCTGGGCAGGGCAGTGGGGCCGAGGACAGAAGCAAGCGGGGACAAGGCAGGGGCAAGGGGCTTGGGTTCTGGGCCAGGTGCAGTGGGAGTCCTGGCAGGAAGGCCTCACGCCCGGGAGTGACAGTCTGGCTTACGTTTCTTTTTCTTTTTAATTTTAAGCAGGTTTTTTTTTTTTACTTTTTTAAAATTCTTTATTAGTTAAGGTATTACAAATGTGTCCTTATCCCCCCCATTAACCCCCATCCTCCCCCCACACACACAATTCTGGCTTACGTTTCAAAAGATGTCCTGGTTGCTCTGGGGGGAGTGGGGAGGCAGGAGCAGGAGGCCAGGCAGTGGCCCAGGTGAGGTGGCTGGAACTAGGGGGTGCAGTAAAGACGGGGCGGGATTCAGAATACATTGGGAGACCATGCTGACAGTGACGAGACCTGTCCCGAGGGGCAGTTCGCAGAGCCCGGCCGGCTGCAGTTTATACCGAGGTCACCCCCCCTGACGTGGAGGGGCGCTGGGCAGTGTTCGCCAGGCCTGGGTCTGTCCACCTGTGGTTCCCCCACTTGGCCGCTGCAGGCACTTGGCGAACTCGTGTGAATTAGGAGAAAGCAGCCCCTCCCTGGGCTGTCCCCGCCTTGGCTCTGCAGAACCATGCATGGCTGCCCACAGCGGTTCTCAACCTGGGGGTCGAACGACCCTTTCACAGGGGTCGCCTAAGACCATCCTGCATATCAGATATTTACATGACGATTCATAACAGTAGCAACATGACAGTGATGAAGTAGCAACGAAAATAATTTTATGGCTGGGGGTCACCACAGCATGAGGAACTGTATTTAAAGGGCCAGAAGGTTGAGAACCACTGTAGCAAACGCGGGCTCTGCAGACTTTGGCGCCATCTACTGGGCACTCTGGGCCTGATGACAACAGCAGAATGCAGCAACCCCCATGGCCGTCCAGACGGGGAACACGGGCTCGATGGGGTCTTATGGGATGTGCGTTACGAGCCTGCTGGACTGGGAGCGTCTCCAACAGGCACGTTAAAGAGCAACAGTTACAGTGTGACTCTCACTAAACAAAACAGACCCAAACCTGGCCTATTATTCACACAGTTTTAAAAATGTATGGGGGATAAAAAATAAACTTGTAAAAAAAATAAAAATGTATGGGGGGGGAATAAA
>NW_006289087.1:1325459-1325971 GCF_000327345.1 Myotis davidii
GGGCGGAGGCGCCGGGATGTGTGAGTGTGTCTCCGGGGGGCCATGGAGCAGCCCTGTGTAAACCCCGACCTCCAGGTGCCACCAGGTGGAGAACCCAGCTGGGCGGCTGTGTGACCTCGGGGCAGGTGCTGGCCCTCTCTGTGCCCGAGTCCCCTGTGAACGGAGAGGGCACACTGCCTGGCACACAGCGCGGTGCTGAGGCTCCCGGCAGCCCGCCCGCGGCGGCTCCGGGCACAGGAGCATCCTACGAACGGCCTGTTCACTGCATTTTAAAATAACAGGCATTTGAGGGTGGGAGCCAGCCCTCTAATTCCCAGACATTAGAGGGGTCACGGTTTTAAGTCTAGGTGGTGCTAACAAAGAAATAGCCCTAGCGGATTTGGCTCAGTGGATAGAGCATCAGCCTGTGGACTCCCCTGTCGCCCCCTCCCGGCTGCGAACCCGGGGACACCGCGCTCCCGGCCTTTGCGCGCGGCGGCCACCAGAGGGCGCCCGTCCCCGCCTGTCCCCTC
>NW_006289087.1:1326191-1334982 GCF_000327345.1 Myotis davidii
CTCTCTGTGCCCCAGTCCCCTGTGAACGGAGAGGGCACACTGCCTGGCACACAGCGCGGTGCTGAGGCTCCCGGCAGCCCGCCCGCGGCGGCTCCGGGCACAGGCACGGCCTGATCACTGCATTTTAAAATAACAGGCATTTGAGGGTGGGAGCCAGCCCTCTAATTCCCAGACATTAGAGGGGTCACGGTTTTAAGTCTAGGTGGTGCTAACAAAGAAATAGCCCTAGCGGATTTGGCTCAGTGGATAGAGCATCAGCCTGTGGACTGAAGGGGCCCGGGTTCAATTAGAGTCAAGGGCACATGCCCCCCAATAGGGGGCGTGCAAGAGGCAGCCAATCAATGATTCTCTCATCATTGCTGTTTCTATCTATCCCTCCCTCTCTCTTCCTCTTTGAAATCAACAAAAATATATTTTTTTTAAAAAATAAACCGAGGCAAATACACATGATTTCAGTTTATTTGAGCGAATGTCCATCTGAGCGGGGCAGTGGCAGGCCAGCAGCGGTTAGGAGTGGCCCGCCAGGAGCCAGGGAAAGATTCATACAGAGGAAGTGCGGAAGCAAAGAACGGAGATGATTTGCCGGGCTCTAGCTAGAAGCCTCAATGGCTGTCTGTGATGAGTTGTTTTAATGGGTTTGATTTCATAATCCTGAAGCATTTACAGGCTCAGATTTTGGTTTGCTTGTGTGGGCCTGGCCCATGTATCAGTCTAGTGGGTCCCTTGTTTAATTTAATAGTAGTTACCCCCGGGGCGGCTGCCACCCTTGCTTCCCTTCTCAAAAGGGAAGCAGTGATGTCCCAGGAGCACAGAGGCACTCAGATGTGTTCCCTCCCAGCGGAGGGCCTGGCTGCTGGCCGAGTCCTGGGCAGATGCTTTGCAAGCGTCCGTTCTCCCATGGAGGGCGGGGTGGAGAGCAGGGAGGGGGACGCGTAGCAGGAAGAGGTCTCATCACCCCAGGTCCTTTTTTTTGATTTCAGAGAGGAAGGGAGAGGGAGAAACATCAATGAAGAGAGAGAATCACTGATCAGCTGCCTCCTGCACGCCCCCTACTGGGGACCAAGCCTGCAACCCCGGGTATGTGCCCTGATCAGGAATCGAACCGTGACCTCCTGGTTCCTAGGTCAACACTCAACCCCTGAGCCACGAAGGTCCTTTTTAGTTACGTCTTGAAGTGGTGCCATCAGTCTGTTTAATAGAAACTGCACTCAAAGAAATGGCTGCTGGGTCTTCTTCCTTTTCTTGCCTCTGTTCCCTCTGACTCCGTTCCAGCCTTGATCAAACCTGGGCTGCGAGTCCACGGGACACGGGTGGGAGCCCTGACAATATTCCGGGTGGGCCCCGTAGGAGACGCAGCTCCCAAGTTGCAAGGGGAAGGCAAAGGAGCCAGGAAGGAGGTTTTAAAACCGGCTTCGCTACCCTGGGGTTTCCCTTTGTGTTTATTTTTAGCGGGGACTGTGCGCCTCACTCTGCATTAAAATAGCTGATGCCAGAGTCATTGTTCCAGGCCCTCCCTGGCACACGGCAGCCTGGCAGGCTTTCTGCAGCCACAAGTGAAGGCAGCTGGCAGGGCCTGGCCCACCCAGGCTGGGGAGAAGGCGTTTGCTTCAGGGACCCTGCTCCCAGGAACCTCGGCAACGTGAATGCAAACAGAAGCGGGGCCCTTTGGAGCTGAGGCAGGCTGGGAGAGAAAGCTCCCAGGAGGCGGCCATGCTGGAGGGCTGAGGCCTCCCCAAGGCCTCCCCTGCTGACTGCAGCCAGCAGAGGCCTCCCCTCCCTCCCTCCCCTGGATCACCAAGCCTGGCAACCCAGGAGGACAGCATGGAGGTGGCAGCCAGCTCTCCTCACCTGCATGAGGGCTTTCCTGGGAGTGCTTTTCCTAGGAGATGGGGGTCAGGGAAGACTCTCTTTAAGCAGCAAGTCCTACCTTAACCTGCCTGGCTCTGGCATATCCTTCGCTCTGGCCAGCTGGGAGAAACAGAGGAGGCTGGGGAGGGGGGTCAGAGAGAGGAAGGCGAGGGGACCTGGAGACCAGAGTGAGAAGGTTCATGAGACAAACTTTCCCTTTGCCCGAGTCTGGGCCTCGGGGTCAGTGAGCTCCCAGCAGTCCCAGAGCAGAGCTGGCCGGCTGTCTGAGCAGGGAGGTCCCCAGTGTCCTCGGGTGACCTGAAGAGACAGTGCGATGGTGAGAACTTACATTCACCCTGGGGACAGTTACTGAGCTTTTGAAGGAAGGACCCTGGTCGGGAGCCCTCTCTCTGGAGGTGGCTATGCGAACCCTTCGAATGAGCCCCTGGGGGTGTTAAAAAGACATTTTCTTTGGCAAAATGATTGGTGCTCGCAAAGTGCGATTGTCTACAAGCCTGAGCAGGCTCCTCGGGGGTGAGTGAAGGGGGTTAGGAAAACCTGACAAGCTCCGAGGCGCCCCGGGGTTCCCCGAGGGCATGACCAGCACTGACACTTGCATTGGCTTAGGGAGGAGGGGGGCCTCCTTGCAACAGAAGTCAAAACCCAGACCGAGCCCTAACCAGTTTGGCTCTGTGGATGGAGCATCCGCCTGTGGACTGAGGGGTCCCGGATTCGATTCCGGTCAAGGGCATGTACCTGGGTTGCGGGCTCGTCCCCAGTGGGAGGTGTGCAGGAGGCAGCTGATGGATTGGATGTTTCTAACTCTCTATCCCTCTCCCTTCTTCTCTGTAAAAAATCAATAAAATATACATTTAAAAAAAAAAAAACCGGGGCCGCGCTGCGGGCAGCAGCACCGTGACCTCGTGACCTCGAGCAGGTCACCATCTCAGCTACACGTTCCGCTTGTAGATCGGAGACCCCGATAACCTTGCAAGGGACCCCGGAGCTCGAAAGGTCAGCAGCTCCCCGCCCGGAAGCCACTCGTTCATCCGTTGGTTCAGATTTAGAATATGTGCTGAGTGTAGGTCCCAGGCACGATTCTAGGCGCTGGGGGTGGAGCGGGAAAAACACAACGCCGCTGCCCCCCGGGAGCTTATATTGCAATAGGAGAGGCAGAACAGACATAAAATAATACGTTACATAGTAATAAGGTGGGGGGAGAGAGAGAGAGCGCAGGGACGGAGGCTCTGAGATGCGCGTTTAGGGGGGGAGGTGGGGTTTTGGACAGGGGTGACCGGGGAAGCCTCGCCGAGAGGGCGACAGTGAGTTTTGAGTAAAGGCCCAGGGAATCGGGTGAGCCAGCCTTGCAGAGATGTCTGGGGACCTACTTTGTTCCAGAAAAGCCAGGAGGCCAGCGTGGAGGAGGCGTCTAAGCGATAGCGCGGGCAGGATCAGGTGTGGGAGCGCCGCCTGGGCCCCGGCGAGGACTTGGGCTTCTCTCCTGCGTGACCAGGGAAGCCGGGCAGGGCTCGGAGCGGAGGGAGGACTCGTCTGACCTCATTCAAAAGCACCGTCTGGTTGGCGAACCGGCCGCAGGGGCAGGGCCCGCAGCGGGAGACCAGTCGGGAGGCGCTCGCAGGAATCCCAGGAGGTGACGGGCGTGGCATCGGGTGGTGGCCAGAAGCGGTGGGATTTTGGAAATGCTTTTTAGGAAAGACTGCCAGGATCTATTGCCAGGCCAGACATGAAGTAGGGGAGGGAGAGAGAGAGAGAGAGAGAGAGAGAGAGAGAGAGGAGAGAGAGGAGAGAGAGGAAGAGGAGAGAGAGAGGAAGAGGAGAGAGAGAGAGAGGAGAGAGAGAGAGAGAGAGGTCAAGGAGAGCACCAAGGTTTTGGCCTGGTTAACCGAGATGGGGACAGCTGGCCTCGCTGGTTTGGGGGGCGGGGATGAGCCCCTCCCGGGCACAATTTTGCACAGGTTCGGTGTGAGGCGCCCCAATCTGACAGGTACTTGTTAGGCAGGTCTGCAGAGCAAAGGATGCGTGCTGTCTGGGGGTGAAGGTGGGAAGCTGTCTGCACAGGCTTGCTGGTGTTTAGATGCACAATTTTCTGACACTCTCCAGCCCTGTGCTGTCCTGGGCAGCAGCCACTAGCCACTGGGGGTACTAAGGCCTTGCAACCAGCGGAAATTGTGCAATGGAAGAACTACGTTTTAATTAATTTAAATTTTAAAAAGCACAACTGCTGTTTGATTCAATTATTGGAAATAATTCAAGAATGTTTGGAACAACCTGATTATGTAAATCTACTTTTTCGACTGTCAAGATGATCAAATCTAAAAACAGATCAAGAATTCCCAATAAAAATGTGGTGTCCAATTGGAGATATGCTGTGTCAAATACTCTGGATTTCAAGGATTCGGTTCCAAAAAAAAAAAAAGTAAGATGTCTCATTAATAATTTTTATATTGATTACATGTTTAAGTGGCACTATTTGGATCTGTTTGGGTCAATAAAAATGGTATTAAAATTAATTTTACCTGTTTTCTCTTTTACTTTCTTAAAAAAGGCCACTGGGAGCCCTGGTGAGATGCTCACTTGGTGGGAGCGTCCTCCTGATTCGCCAAGGTTTTGGTTCAATCTGTGGTCCAAATATACAGAAATCAGGGCATATACAGAAAGAAACCAGTGAATGGATGGGTGGAACAACAAATCGATGCTTCTCTCTCTCTCTCTTCTCCCTCTCTCCAATCAATCAATCAAAATTTTAAAATGGCAACTGGGAGACATGGTGACGTAGCCAGGTCTCAAGGCTCGTGACCTCCAGAGCGTGAGGAGGGAAATGGACAAGCGTGGGGTTTGGCTGCCTAGAAGGCTCTTGGGAATGAAACTGCTTTTCTAGGAGGTGCCATCACCCCCTTTCTCTGTGTCCCTGTGTCTTGCACGGACTCCAGCTGCAGGTCACTCACCTCTGGGTTTGCATGCGTGGTGGCATGGGTGGTGGCGTGGCTGGAGGGTGGGTGGTGGCGTGGGTGGAGGTGGGCAGGCCCAGGTTGAGCTTCCTCAAGTCCTGTCAGTCAGCTCTGCACACAGGAGCCCTCCCCGCTGTCTCCAGCAGGCCTCTTCCCAGATGAGCTGACTGAGTATTTTCTAGAAGCAGTGCTTGCTCTAGCTGTTCTCCAGGAAGTAAAAAAAGACAGTGTTGCCTCTCCCAGGAACCCAGGAAGAGCCGCTTTATGGATTTAGAACCCGGGCCACGGGCAGATTTCAGAAGAACCACCAATCACTGACTGGCTGCCTCCTGCACAACCCTGACTGGGGATCGAGCTTGCTACCCGGGCATGGGCCCTGACTGGGAATCGAACTGTGACCTCCTGGTTCATAGGTTGACGCTCAACCATTGAGCCACACCAGCCAGGCACTTCATACATTTATTTTTCCTTGTTTCCACCCCCCCTCTGGATTTTAAAAAGATAGATGGAACACCTCATGCATTTGCGTGTCATCCTTGCACAGGGGCCATGCTCATCTTCTCTGTATCGTTCCAACGTTAGTGTATGTGCTGCCGACGCCAGCACCGTCTCTTAATGATGGAAATTCACTCTACCAAGACTGAAGTCAGGGCTGTCTTTAGGCATGGGCCCTGACCGGGAACCGAACTGTGACCTCCTGGTTCATAGGTTGACGCTCAACCATTGGGCCACACCAGCCAGGCACTTCATACATTTATTTTTCCTTGTTTTTTCCCCCTCTGGATTTTAAAAAGATAGATGGAACGCCTCATGCATTTGCGTGTCATCTTGCACAGGGGCCATGCTCATCTTCTCTGTATAGTTCCAATTTTAGTATATATGCTGTCAAAGCAAGCACAAGGCGAGTTTTATTTAGATTTTTACTCTTCATGATTCTTGCAAGGTTAGATTACTTTCATAAAATAGAGCTAAATTCTCAAAGATTTGATCATTTAAGGAAACGACTTACATGGCCGGGGCATCACTGATTTCCGCAAGCTCAGTGCCCGGATTGCTTCAGCAGGGAAACCGATACCCGTTCCTCAGGGCCGCTCTGACGGTAGGAGACTGTGGGCTTCGCATGGCGCTTGGCACGCAGAGAAGAAGATATTCAAAAACATCTGTTCACCCCGAACACGAAGCCAAATAATCTCCTCTAAACTGTCAACCGTTTTCAACATTAAGTCCCAGGGTCCCTGGAAATTCGGAGCTAAGCGGTGCTACTTTCCTCTTTTTGTTTGGCTGCAAAAAGCTTTCTTGTTGCATTTGCTCCAAGGCATGGGGCTGGGGTGGGGGGTGATTAGAAGCTGCCTAGTGGTTGCAGAGAGCGGCTCAGGCAGAAGCGAGACACCCAGGGGGGTGCACAGGGACCCCTCAAAGGCCTCTGGGCTCCAAGTTGTGCTTGAGGTTGAGCCTTTGAAGAGATACTGGCCCGGCCCGGCCTGGGGGCGGGGCAGAGGGGAGCCAGGTGCGGCCCATCTTCCCGATGAGCTTCACCTCCTCGCCCAGGAAGTGGTTCTCCCGGAAGTCACAGCAGAACCGGGGCCTGCAGACCCTCAGGGCCTGGGTCAGGCTCTTCCCAGGGCCCTGGCGGCTCCCATGGCGGCCTGCGTGCCGCCCCATTCGCTGTGGGAAGCCCTGCAGGGCCTGGAGGAGGGCACGGCCACGCCCCTGGTTTTCCTCTTCAAGAGACGCTGGGCGCCCGCAGCTCCTCCTCTGGGGACGCGGGGAAGACGTGGCCCTCGCCCGCCAGAGCCCCGCGTGGAGGTGGAAGCAGACGCCCAGAGAGAGGTAGGGGAGGGCGCCCGCGGACGCAGGGGGACGGTGGTTGGTGGGGCCTCCATCTGGCTGGGCGAAGTGAGGAGTTTGGGAGCTCATGCTTGCTCGGCAATAAGGAGATGAGCTCAAAAAATGGTGTTGGCTGGTCTGGAAAGGTGTTGGCTGGTCTGGAATGGCGTTGGCTGGTCTGGAATGGTGTTGGCTGGTCCGGAATGGTGTTGGCTGGTCTGGAATGGTGTTGGCTGGTCTGGAATGGTGTTGGCTGGTCTGGAATGGTGTTGGCTGGTCTGGAATGGTGTTGGCTGGTCTGGAATGGTGTTGGCTGGTCTGGAATGGTGTTGGCTGGTCTGGAATGGTGTTGGCTGGTCTGGAATGGTGTTGGCTGGTCTGGAATGGTGTTGGCTGGTCTGGAATGGTGTTGGCTGGTCTGGAATGGTGTTGGCTGGTCTGGAATGGTGTTGGCTGGTCTGGAATGGTGTTGGCTGGTCTGGAATGGTGTTGGCTGGTCTGGAATGGTGTTGGCTGGTCTGGAATGGTGTTGGCTGGTCTGGAATGGTGTTGGCTGGTCTGGAATGGTGTTGGCTGGTCTGGAATGGTGTTGGCTGGTCTGGAATGGTGTTGGCTGGTCTGGAATGGTGTTGGCTGGTCTGGAATGGTGTTGGCTGGTCTGGAATGGTGTTGGCTGGTCTGGAATGGTGTTGGCTGGTCTGGAATGGTGTTGGCTGGTCTGGAATGGTGTTGGCTGGTCTGGAATGGTGTTGGCTGGTCTGGAATGGTGTTGGCTGGTCTGGAATGGTGTTGGCTGGTCTGGAATGGTGTTGGCTGGTCTGGAATGGTGTTGGCTGGTCTGGAATGGTGTTGGCTGGTCTGGAATGGTGTTGGCTGGTCTGGAATGGTGTTGGCTGGTCTGGAATGGTGTTGGCTGGTCTGGAATGGTGTTGGCTGGTCTGGAATGGTGTTGGCTGGTCTGGAATGGTGTTGGCTGGTCTGGGGTTGGTGGGTCTGGAAAGGTGTTGGCTGGTCTCAAAGGGTGTTGGCTAGTCTGGAATGGTGTTGGCTGGTCTGGAATGGTGTTGGCTGGTCTGGAATGGTGTTGGCTGGTCTGGAATGGTACCGAAGGTTGCGACAGGAAAGAGGTTGGAAGTGGTCTGAGACTGGAAGAGGGGGCGTCTCTAGGTGTGTTCTGTCCAGACACGGCTGCAGCAAGAGACAGAGGAGGGGGCTGCCAAGGGCTGAGAGAGGTTGTTCTTTATTTCCCGAGTGGGGAGCTGGTAGGCTTTGGGAGTGACAGACCCCCACCCCCCCGCCAGTGGAAGGGAGGGGGGCTCTGGGGAGGCCCCAGGTAGAGCCCAGCTGAAATCTCCAAGTGTGGAGGTGCTGTCCTCTCTGGGTGCGCCCCCCCTCAGCTGAGGACTGTGCCCCGGATTTGCTCCTGGTCTGTGCCCTGCTCAGGGCTGTGAGGCGGGGGAGCTCTCGGATTTATGATGGGGTTCGGTGAAAACTGGGGAGGGCTGGGGTGGTGCAGAGGCCTGGGTGTCTGTCCTGGGATCCTCCCCCGCCTGCTCCCCTGTCAATGGGAGAAGCTGAGAAAGGCCTTGAAGTGCCTTTGGGAGACAGCCCCCACCCAGGACTGCTGTCAGCCATGTGAACACCCTTTCCTCTGTGTGTCCCCAAGACCCGGCTCCTCCAGCTCTGAGGACCCCCCTATCCCCGGGGGCAGCCCCTCAGGCCTTTATGTGACCTCATCATGGATCCCTTTGGAACCACCCCGCAGGCAGGACTGGTTCTTAAGTAAAATCGGACCCTCTTGTCGTGACCTGGGCCCTCCAGCCCCTTCCCTCAGCGCTGGCCCCCACTCCTGAGTGTCCCCCCAGGGGTCCTAGGGGCCGTGGGGTCATCCCTCCTCCCATCCTGTAACCTGGAGGACTGCGGGCGGCGAGGGGCGCCAGTGACTGTCCCCCGGAGCTCTGGGCTTCCTGACCCGCACAACCAGGTCCCGGTGGTTTAAAGCTGATGCCCACCCGCTCAGGGCACAAGGGACGGGGCTGCGGAAGGCAGATTGCGGGCGTCGCCGAGCGGGAACGGCTGCGCCCCGAGAGCGCGGCCAGCATGGCGCAGTGGTTACCGCGCACGGGTCTCCGTTCGTAAACATGACA
>NW_006289087.1:1335611-1344855 GCF_000327345.1 Myotis davidii
CTGCTGAGCGGCTGGAGCCGTGGTCGCGGGGCGCAGCTGGCAGCCACCAGGCATGAGGCTCCCCTGCCCGTTTCCTTCTGTGAAACTGTTTGCAGGCTGTTGTGCGCTTTGGATTTCTCTGGCTGCTTCCTCGCGATTCCATCCGGGTGAAACGTTGGGTGCGTGTCGTGCCCCCCGTGTTTTCCATTAGGAGGCTCCTACCTGTCTGTCTCCTTATTGAGGATGTGAAATGTGATCATTTTAAGTCAAAGCCCCAGGCGCTCTCGAATCCCCTCGTCACACGCGTTCTCTATTGTCACCAAAACTGTTATCAAGATCACCAATCACCTCCGCGTTGCCAAATCTAACGGTCAGCGCTCATACCTCGTTTTCAAATGCAGAGGCGTTTTCTTGTGATGTCTACATGCTGTCCATTCTCAATTTCGTCTTTTTCCATCAGTTGTTACTACTGTCAAAACTCTTAACTTCTGGCAACCCCCGCCCCAAAATAAACTAATTTACCTCACATTTAGAGCACGGGAATTAAAAGAGCAAGGCCCTTGATACAGCCTATCCGGGCACATCTTCCATCTCAATTTACTGTGATCTTGTCAAGTTTCTCGCCTATAAAACGGGGTATATGATGGTGCCCATCTTACAAGGTTAAGAATTAAATTTCAGTCCAAGCACCTTTATACCTTTACATTCTGGACATCCAGCAGCCCTAAATTTGCATATTTGAATTTCCTGTTTGTAGGCTGTCAAGAATTGGGTATTGGTCAAGTGCTCACCCAATTCTATTAGCAAAGTGAGATTCTCCCAATTTGCTTAAAAGAACCCAACTTGCCCTAGCTGGTTTGGCTCAGTGGATAGAGCGTCAGCCAGAGGACTGAAGGGTCCCAGGTTCGATTCCGGCCAAGGGCACATGCCTGGGTTGCGGGCTTGATCCCCAGGAGGGAGCATGCAAGAGGCAATCAATGATTGATTCTCATCATTGATGTTTCTCTCTCTCTCTCCCCCTCTCCCAAATCAATATATTAAAAAAAAAAAATTTGAGAATGTTCCCAAATTCCTTCCTAAATGTCCTTCCAGCTACAGTAATTCCCCTGGTTTCGCCCTAGACCTAACCTAACATTACCTTGCCTTGGCCCCGGCTGGGGAACTCAGTTGCTTAGAGCGTCAGCCCATACACCGGGCGCATACAAGCTGTAACCAATGAATGCATAAATAAGTGGAACAACAAATTTGATGTTTCTCTTCCCTAAAACCAATAAAAACTATCTTGCCACGTAATTTCATAGGGTTTTTTCATTTGCATAAAGTTACTTTAGTATTCAAACGCCATTTACCTTGTTGAAGATGCTAAAAACTAACCATAACCAAGTGTGTAAATGTAGCCAGTTCCCACTCATCACTTTGGACCCAACACAAATTCACTGAACTTGTCCTGGGCTGGAAGGAGTGGCTCGCATCACAGGTCAGATGTTAACAGACCATGGCATAGGGAGACAAGCTCAGGACACTGACCCATGTTGATACAGTGCCATGTTCACCTGCTCTGCCAGTGTTTTGGTCTTTTTGTCATTGGATGATACCTAGACAGTGAGCACCTAGGACTATTTGTAAGGAACTGGTCTACACGCTTTCAGCAGGTAACTTTTCTTATCCTATTGGAGACAAACACTTCCCTGTTTTCACGAATCGGACTCCTGTGTCCCTCTGCACTGCAGAGAACTGAACAGGGGACAACTTTTAGTTTACATTGCAATGAGTAAACTAGATCAGTGGTTCTCAACCTTTCTCATGCCGCGCCCCTTTAATACAGTTCCCCATGTTGTGGTGGGGAACTGTATTAAAGTTCAGTATTTGATGGTTTGACCCCCAACCATCAAATTATTTTCGTTGCTACGTCGTAACTGTAATTTTGCTAGTTATTAATTGTAATGTAAATATCTGATATGCAGGATGTATTTTGTTACAAATTGAACATAACTCAAGCATAGTGATTAATCACAAAAACAGTATGTAATTATGTGAAAGGGTTGTTCCACCCCCAAGGGGTCACGACCCACAGGTTGAGAACCACTGAACTAGATGCTCTTGCCAATACCTCACTAGTGCCTGTCTGCGGGAGCAGATGCAAAGGGTCACATTAAGATCCCTAAGTGGTAGGCTCTAAAAAAATACAAATTAAGTAATTTTGTAACAACCAATATAAAAGTTAAGTTATAGCTAAAAGTTTACAACCAGTAAGAACATAAGCTCAGTGTTACACTTTGACATGGGCCTGTTCTTAGTTCACTGATGTCTAATATTTCACTTTCCTTCCAGGAGCTTAAATTCCTCGAACAGTTAGCCCTGGCTGGTGCGGCTCACGCACTGAAAGGCTGCCAGTCAGGGACATCCCTGGGTTGGGATTAACTGCCCAATGGCAGGTATGCAGGAAGCAGCCAATAGATTCTCTCTTCCTTCCTCTTTAAAAATCAATACAAGCCGAAACCGGTTGGGCTCAGTGGACAGAGCGTCGGCCTGCGGACTGAAAGGTCCCAGGTTCGATTCCGGTCAAGGGCATGTACCTTGGTTGCGGGCACATGCCCAGTGGGAGATGTGCAGGAGGCAGCTGATCGATGTTTCTGACTCTCTCTCTCTCTCTCCCTTCCTCTCTGTAAAAAATCAGTAAAATATATAAAAAAAAGAAAGAAAGAAAAATCAACACAAATTAAAAACACACTCAAGTGTTACAACTAATGGTCACTATTAGGGAGGTGTTATAGGTCTTAAAAGGTTCGTTACCATCATTCCATGGCTGAAACGTCCTAAGAATTAATGGTGCTTAATAACTTCAGGGTTAATACACAGCATCTTAATTTTTGGACTGGACTTACTGTGTTTATAAATGTATTTTCACTACTTACAGACTTCCACTATTTTCCATGTAATATTGTTAGCTGACTAGGTTTGAAAGTTATTAGGTTTAGAAAACATATCCAAAGAGTTAAGATCTGGTTTTGGCAAAAAGATTCACTATACAAGGATTATACTTTCCCTCTCAACATTTGTTTCAGATATAAGGTAACAAAACACTTGATACTGAAATTATTTTGAATATGAACATTTCAAGTGAATTATAAGGGTAAGGTTGGTAATAAAGACCAAAAGCAAGTATAGTTTAATGTATTTTAATAGCAAACTTACAGGAACAGCACAGAAGACAGACAACATTAAAAACATGTACTTGCATGTAGGACAACTAAGTTAGAAAAGTATAGTGAATGGATGGAATCTACTGTATGATAAAAATGCTACAAACACCATTTAGTTGCCATCAATAAGAAATTTACTTGTTTTAAAAAAATCCATAACAGGAAGAAGAGAAAAATTTTTAAAAGAATGAAATGTTTCCATCATAGTGGATTCTCAAGCACGTTCTCCGCGTATGCGGCGCGCTAGCTGGATGTCTTTTGGCATAATCGTCACACGTTTGGCGTGGATCGCACACAGGTTGGTGTCTTCAAACAGGCCAACCAGGTAGGCCTCACTTGCCTCCTGCAACAGGAAGAAAAATATATTAACGGCATTCCCACCTGTAAAAAAGTTACGATGATGGGGTTACTGAACCCTTTAAAAAGTACTTCAGAAACGTTAACTATTTTATCAGATGCTTACATTTAAAAACCTAGGGGATAAAGCTAAAAGGCAGCTCGTAAGTGGAATCTCAGAACCAATCCAAATACTCCTTCCCCGCTCAGCGTCTCACTCTGAACCCCACTCACACTCCCAGAGAGGTTTGCCCTTTGGCCCAATAATGCAGTACAGCCGACAAATGGTGTTCATCTTACGGTCCTCCCTAGCCTACCCTCCTTTTACACCTCAGATTGCATCACAAGAGTACCGCAGGCTCCAGAACACGCACGCTGCCCTGTTTTGCCTAGCAGATGTGCACCCCGCCCCTATCAAGCACACCTCCCTCCATACACCCCAGTATACAGTGGCACTAATACTGGTCCCTTAGGCTTTCCTAGCACACTGGAAGTCTTTGAACGCATCTTCTGACCCCTACTATCACTGCTAGGTGTGGGAATCGCTCACTGACACTTGGTACACCAAGAGGGAAAGGGGAGCTTCTACTGTAACTCAACTCGAAATGTCAGTGCATCTTACAGCTGTCTGAAAAGGTGGCTCAGTGGATAGAGCGTCAGTCTGCAGACTGAAGGGTTCCGGGTTTGATTCCAGGCAAGGGCACCTGCCCAGGTGGTAGGCTTAATCCCCAGTAGGGGGATGTACAGGAGGCAGCGGATCAGTGATTCTCTCTCCTCACTGATGTTTCTGTTTCTCTCTCCCTCTCCCTTCCTCTCTGAAATCAATAAAAAACATATTTAAAACAAAACAAACCCAGAAATACTTGAGCAGTTCAAGCCCCATATTACATAATACATAAGACACACAGATGGGAAGTCAGGTTTGCCTTTTACAAACGTTTTGACTATGCAATAAAACCACAAAGATTCTGCTTTTAAAAGGATTAACACGGCAACGCTAATTCAAATGGTTCATATTATTTCATCTTATGAAAAATATTTCTTCACCTTTGTACCCTTCATCTAATCTCTCCTATAAAAACTTGTTTCACCCGAATCTCCCTATCCCTACCTGTCGTTCTGCAGCATTTGTTACCATAAGCCGGGTCTTACTGGCCTACTCTGTAAGGCGACCTTAAGACCGTCACATGAAGGAGAATGCACGCACTCCTCTTGCCCTGGCTTCCAGGTGCAGGTAACCTTGAAGCGCCTCCATCCTTGGCACCCCGTGAGCCGTATACCAGCCAACTTTTAAGGCCTTCAGTTACTTAATAGAGATTTCATTTTATACTCCTAATGCCTTGCTCTTAAGTAGATGTTTAATAAATATCTGCTGGTTGCGTTTTTATATTTAACCCTAACTTAAATTTGCATCTTTCCTATACAATGGGTCCCTCATATCAAACTCATCCCAAAGAATATATTAACAGCAAAATTCTTTAATATTCAGGGATTCATTCTTGAGATATTCTAGAAATGGTTAAAAAAGTTTGGAAAATACAGCATACTGTAGCCTACTCTGGGGAGATTTGAAGTTTAATGTTGTTTTACACACCTTATCTCAGCATTATGCATATCTAGAATGCTTTTGCAAGAAGAAAAGAAAAGAAAAAGCAGTAGTATGAGCTGATGCATGGCAAATAGGTCCTGTGATCGGAGACCATTTACGTAACACTGCCCTGTACTCCTCAGATGCGCCATATGGCAGCCAGGGCTCTCAGTCCTGTCTTAGAACCTGGTTATCAGTTTTACAGGATTGGGCCTGGTCAACTCTAGAAGATTCAATATTCAGAGGGGATTCGACTATAACCCATATATTTCCAATTTTATAAACAATGTCGCAGTCTCCTAAACATTAAGGCTGTGGTAAGAATGAGACTATCATGTTAATTTGTAGCCCAATGAACGCAATTTTGAGATAATAACAAAAACACCTTACAACCTGAAGGAAACAATGTCTGACACTTCCACCGTTCAACAAACCTGTGTCCGTTTTTAACATAAAAACACCTTAGTTCAAACTCGCAAATATTAAAGGCTAAGGCTAAGTTTTAAGTTAGTCAATTCTTGATTGTATCTATGGCAAACCTAGACTAACTTTTCTACCACCCTTACTAAACTACCCTCCCCCCCTCATTTAGTTGTATTAGAAAAGTTGTAAATTATGTTAGAAACCTTTGTAATTCATTGCTTTCTTTTATTACTCTACTTTTATTAGCCAATTCCCCATCTCTGTATCTTTGAGAACTGAAGTGCATATATAAAATAAGAAAACACAAAAAACTTAACTGAAGTGCATATATAAAATAAAACAAAAAACTTGTAATAAAGATTACTCTTTCAATAAAAATAAGAATGATCTAATACTAGAATATTATGGGCAGCAGAGGTGAACGTTTGCTCAAAACCAATACAACTATACTAACAGCAACAATAAAAGTTTACACATGAACTTTCAAAAGACAATAGTCTTTTTATCCAGATTGTTTAGTAATTTCACTTTACAAGGCTGTACACTGACATTTAAACTCAGTAACAATGGAAGTTTACACATGGAATTTAAAGACAATAATCGCTTACTCGACTGTTAAGCAATCTCAAACTGTAAGGCTCTGTATCACTGACAAACTCAAAATGTTGGATTTTCAAGTATAATTTATATTCTCAAAAAGCATAGTCCTGTTAACTCTAACTAGAAAACAAAATTAGCAGCTTTGAACCGATGCTAAGATTCTTAGTAATATTTCTGTGCTAAGATAGTGGGGAAATTGTGGTTTGCAATGGCAATAATAAATGAAACGGGACCTGAAGACGATCTGTGATGAAACCAGAAAATAAAGTTTTAAGTAACAACACTGGAAGGTTTTAGTAGTTTGAAATTTCAATTCATTCACAATTTAATGGCTGCCTACACCTGGAATTCACCAAATGAGCCTGGAATTCACCAATCGAATGAAGTTCAGACTAACCATAGAAACAGCTCAACCAATTACATTTCAGTATAGAATCCACCTATCAAATCCTTCTCACTTATAAAGCAAAAGCTGGGCACAGCAACAGCAGCCTGGAAAATCACCCAATGGAGGGCACGCAGAGGCTAGGCCCTCCCCAAAGAGCCTGTCACTCACATCTGCGGTGGTGCCCAGCAACCTGCATTTTTAATCACCTCCAGCCCCAGGCCCTAATGGAAGAGGTGGCTTTATGGTGTTCTGAGACACACCGATCTAAAGAATACCAAACACACAATAGAAAACAGGGTTCGTTAAGCGACGTTAACTATTCCCATGTACATAATCAAATTATCTCACTTGTGGGCATTTCAAGTTTAATCTCGGTATAAACCACAAATATTTCAAACACATAACCACCCCTAAAATAGCATTTCTCAAAGTTCTGACACCTTGGACCCAAGATTAAATTTCACAGGCTTCCCGTTTAAGGTGAAATCCCTAACCCCCTTCAGCAAAGGACAAGTCTTCCAATCCTTGTTCCTTGACAAGCTGGCGTCTTTAAGCGCTGTTTCTCCCCACTGACAACCCTAACCCACCGCACAGTTCTGCTACCCAGTGCCATCCTAGCCAGCATGCTCTCTCCACCTGCACCTGCCTCTTCAGTGCCAGCAAGACATTTATTCTAACATTCCTTTTCCATCAGCACCTTGAAACTACCTACCAGTACAGACCACGTCTTACTGTCCGACAGCATCCGTAAGCCAAACCCGACGGTGCCTTCCCCCTTAAACGTTGCTTTTAGTGCAATGTTAAACATTTTTAATGGTATAATGGAATGCACACTAGGCTTTGGAGTCAAATGGGTTCAAATTACATTTTGTGTGTATGACCTAGAGCAACTTAACCTTCCTGACCCCTCAGCAATGAACAAAGGCTTGTGATGATTTAATAATCGTTTGTTCGTGGTACCCAGCAGCCCCAGCTCTTGGAGCCTTTCCTGCCGCCCTTTTACCTGCAAAGCACCAATGGCCGCGCTCTGGAAGCGCAGGTCTGTTTTGAAGTCCTGAGCAATTTCTCGCACCAGACGCTGGAAGGGAAGCTTGCGAATGAGCAGCTCAGTGGACTTCTGATAACGTCTAATTTCACGAAGTGCCACGGTACCAGGCCTTAAGGGAAAAAAAATATTTTTTAACTTAAAAGAAATGGTTACCAAATACATAAAAAACATAAAATAGTAAGTAGCCTTAAAGAAATGCAGTCTTTCCTTTCCAAAAAACCAAACCACCCAATTTTCTTCAACTTCTGTATTACATTTCACTTATCAATTTATAACCCGAATATTCAAAAGTCTGTTAAGAGTAACAGAATATCTTTAAAGCAAAAGGCATATTAGAATCCTGGCAGGGAGTTCATCAAAACGCCAGGTATTTTATTCATCTTTAACATACACATCACTAACTGTTACAGTGACAGCTTAGGAGGGTAGTAGGGCCACTAATAAAGAAGCCAGAATTGTCCAGACTCTTCAGATTCTACTCCATCTGGCAGCTCCCCTTCCCACCTGCACCCTCTATTCCTCTATCAGACCCAAAAGCTTCATTCCCCAAGACCCTTGTGGCATGACTTTGATTTCCAAGAATACCTACACTTTGCCACTGTCCCTCCCCAAAAATTCTTGATCGTGCAGCTATCTGTGGGAGGTGTTTTGTTTTTCTGAAAATAAGTATCTCTCATAGGAAACCACCGCAGTTCTGACTTACTCCTTCCACTGCATGAGCTTTTATTTTTTGCAGAGGCCACCTCAGTACAGGCACCTTCTGCCCTCTAACGGCAGATGCCTTTCACAACACTGCTCAGGGGAGCTCAAAACCAAAGGCCTTAATAGGAGAAATTAGCAAATTCAAGTAAATGAGGGATGAGAAACCAACTAAACAACGACGCTGATCTTGATTAAATTATTATTTTTGCCAAAAGCAAGGTATTCTCAAGATGTATCTTTAATTACCATCTTACTATTTTAAAAATATGCATTACTAACAGCTAAATAAGTCGTTAGCCCATTTAACTTTAATAGTGATGTAATAGGTCTCCTTTGGGTTATGGGTACGATTGTGGCTTAAAAATTAAACACGGTCCCCATAAAACCTAACGCTGAATTTTATGCAAATTTTCAAGTATTAGCAAATATTTTTTAAAAAGAAGAAAAACGGTTTCTCTAAAGCAAAAGTTTGATGCCTTTTTTTTTAACCTGCACTGTAAGCACTTTGGATTATGCCTCTTTCTATTAGATTATGTGGATACAGCGCTTCGGGACTGTCCTATTTCTTTTTTCTTTTTTGACGCGGCAAAATAATGTGTGTAGCTGTGCCTCCCCCCCTCCCCTCCCGTATGAGTCGATGGCCTCCCGCGCGGCCATGCTGCCTGGTCCCCTTTCTCCCGTACCTGTAGCGATGCGGCTTCTTCACCCCTCCGGTGGAGGGCGCACTCTTCCGAGCCGAGCTGGTCGCCAGCTGCTTCCGAGGCGCTTTGCCCCCGGTCGACTTGCGGGCGGTCTGCTTGGTACGAGCCATGGCGCAGGGACCTCGTCACTTACCCGCCTTCTCCTTCAGCTGGAGCTCGGCGAGCTGGAGGCGGCGCAGGCGTTGGAGAGCGACGGCGGCGGCGGCGAACACTCCTCTTCCTTTCTTTACATCTTGTCTTCTCCCTAATTTCTCCCTCTTCCCTTTTCTCTTTCCC
>NW_006289087.1:1345448-1346268 GCF_000327345.1 Myotis davidii
ACGCCTCCAGCTCCCTTCCTCGGAGACAAAAAAAAACCCAAAACACACACAAAAACACCCAAACGCTCGAAAATACCCGAGCCCCTGCCACGTGCCGCCCTCCAAAAATGCAAAAGTTTTTTTTTTGGTTTTTTTTTTGCATTTTCAGATGCATCAAGTTTCCGCTTCTCCAAAAAAAAAAAGAGGTAAAACCAAAAAAGGTCCCTCTTCAAAAGAATTTTCCCCCTTTTCTGAAATGGGGAAGAGAGAAAAGAGAGGCTGAAAAAAATAAAAAAATTAAAAAAAAACATGGTCGGTGACCAGAGAGGAGAGAGACAAGATGGTGAAGCTTAGCAACAACTGCGGGTGGCTTTTGAGAAATCTGTTCTTAGCAGCAACATCATTTCAACTGGGAAAGTAATCCTTGGACCAGTTAAGGAATTACCTGGAGCTTCAGTATCCAGGTAAAGCCTGCTTATTTAGGATAAACCTGCTTTGGGGTTTCAAGATTTATAACACTTTGCCCTGCCTCGTATTTTGAAGTTTATTAAAGTGAGGCCAAAAAAAAAACCAGTCTATATGATTGCTCTAGAGCAGTGGTTCTCAACCTTCCTAATCCCGCGACCCTTTAATACAGTTCCTCATGTTGTGGTGACCCCCAACCATAAAATTATTTGCATTGCTACTTCATAACTGTAATTTTGCTACTGTTATGAATTGTAATGCAAATATCTGATATACTATATGTGTTTTCCGATGGTCGCGACCCACAGGTTGAGAACCGCTGCCTTAGGTGAAAGTTAAAGGGAGTAGAATTTAACAGTCATCTTTTAAAAGCTTA
>NW_006289087.1:1347261-1348360 GCF_000327345.1 Myotis davidii
CAGGCCGTGGGGGTCGGGCTCGCCGTCTTGCCGGGCCGGCGCCTGATGCAAGATGGCTGTGGTCCGTCAGCCTCTGCAACAATGTGGCCCGCTCCCTGCACCGGGGCCTGCCTGCCCGTCCCGCAGCCGGTCTCCCCGGCCGGCTGAGCCCTCGCCCCGTGTCAGTCGTGCTGGGTGGCGATGCCCCATCGGGGTACAATACGATGTCAGCGTCTCCTGCATCGTTTAGAGGCGGCAGGAAGCAAGAACGTGTGTTTTAGGGATTACTACATTTTGCAGTTCTCAGTGACGCGGGGAACAGACTTTGCACAGCTCAAGTCATCCCCGTCATCAGTTCATGGGCCTGGAAGATGTGGACCCTCCGCAGATGGTGTTGACAACTGTGTGCGAAGGTTTTCAGTACAAGTGCCATGCAGACAACCCATAGGATGGAGAGCGAAGGAGATGCATTTCAGTGACGAAGGGGGCTGTTTGTCATCTGGAGACCTTAGAAAGCATCTGAGTGGTCCACGTTACCCTGACACGGACATATGGAAATGAGGGAGGGGATAGATCTGTGCAAGGTCACTCAAGTGAGAAAGAGTCCCAGGAGAAACAAACAATCCACACACACAAAAAAAAATCCAGGCCTCCTGTTTCATTATTATTGCATGAAAGTTAAGTGTCCCTGGTCGCTGTGCGGAGCGCACGCAGTCTGCTAGCTTACCCGGACAGCACATGTGCAAAAAAGCCAGGACAGCTGCCAGCTACGCGTTGCCATAATTCAGACCAAGAAGTATTTTTTTGGTTTGGGTTTTTTTTGTTTGTTTGTCCCCTCCAGAAAACCAAAATATTTGTTGGGTTTATCCAGAAAGGCTGTTCGACATCAATTAAATTCCTCATGTCTTCAAGAAATGTTAAACGGCCCTAACCGGTTTGGCTCACTGGATAGAGCGTCGGCCTGGGGACTGGAAGGTCCCAGGTTCGATTCTGGTCAAGGGCATGTGCCTGGGTTGCAGGCACATCCCCAGTGGGGGGTGTGCAGGAGGCGGCTGATCGATGTTTCTCTCTCATCGATGTTTCTAACTATCCCTCTCCCTTCCTCTCTGTAAAAAATCAA
>NW_006289087.1:1348672-1358381 GCF_000327345.1 Myotis davidii
TTGCCACCGCTGCCTGTTGCTTAGCCCCCGACTAGTTTTTTTTAAAAACTATAGTCTGGCCCTCCAACGGTCTGAGGGACAGTGAACTGGCCCCCTGTTTAAAAAGTTTGAGGACCCCTGGGTTAGGCCTATATGCTTGCCTATAAGTCTGTTAGTTGATCTCTAAAATTGTGTATTTACTTTGGTAAAAGCTGGGAAAACTATACACTAGTATGCATCTATACACTGGATGGTGGTTTTTATGGATGAGACACTTTTCTTCCTACTTTTCAAAATTTTAATAATATGGTTATATTACTTTTATAGTGAAATTTTTTAAATAAAAGCTCTTCAAAGTACAATTACAATCACATGACGTTATGATGAGAACCTTCCCGCCTAAAAACACCAGGACACATGGCCTGGCTATGGTCTGGCCATAAGTCACAGAGTTTTTGAAACTGTAATTATTCCCCCAGATCTAGGACTCAAACATATACATAAACTGGCCATTGGTGGCTATAAGCCAGACATGACTAGGACCACTCAGCTGTATTTTTAAAAAATATATTTTATTGCCGAAACCGAGAGAGGAAGGGAGTGATATAGAGAGTTAGAAACATCAGAGATGCAACTTGCAGATTTTCTTTTTTAAAAAAAACCTATTTTATTGATTTTTTTCCAGAGGTGAAGGGAGAGGGATAGAGAGCCAGAAACATCGATGAGAGAGAAACGTCGATCAGCTGCCTCCTGCACAGCCCTTACCGGGGATGTGCCTGCAACCAAGGTACATGCTCTTGACCGGAATTGAACCTGGGACACTTCAGTCCACAGGCTGATGCTCTATCCAGTGAGCCAAACCAGCTAGGGCCACTCAGCTATAGTTGAGGCAACCTCCTCCGGACACTATGTTGTAAGTGACTCAAGGCCACCCACAGTGCCATAGTCCCAGGAGAGTAGACGCTGTCAGAGGACCAAATAAAATCGTCACCTTGCTGTGGCTAAAACCGCATCTTCAGCAATGGCCCCACCCAGGACACTTCTGTGTTCGTAGCATCATCATTCCACACAAAGGAAGCCCCATCAGTCCCAACTGAGGTGAACACTGGTACAGCGGCCTGGCAATGTCATGGCCATGATTTAGAAGCTTTTCAGAGGGCCGCACAGGAGCACATTCTGTTACATTTCTCCTCTGCTGGCACATTCTAGAAAAGGAGACTTCCTCCCCGCCCTGCATGGAGTCGGGCATCCAAGGTGGTGCCTGGACAGTAAGCCAGATGTCATTGTTGTTCTCCCCCCCCCACCGCCCCCCAGTACATAAACTCCAAATTAAGTCTTAATAAAAAGTTATTGCTGAATGCCCTAAAGATTCATTCATTCGGTCATTTGTTCACTTGCTAAAGGGTAATGAAAACAGGCCCAGTTTATTACATCCTGGTATTGACGAGCCCAGAAAAACATTCCTCTCCTTCCAGTTTATAGGCTCTATCAGAGTTCACAGGAGTTGCTGAGAAGGTGGGGGTCTGTGGACTTCGGACCTGCTGATCAGTGTGAGAGGGGCCACACTTTCCTTGGGGAGTAGGGCTCCGGGGGGCGGGGGGAGGGGGGCGTCCTTGGGGAATTGCTAGCAAAAGTGGTCCTCATGGGCGTGCCCCCAGGGAGGCCTTGGGAGGCTGGTGCCTCCTGGTGTGCTGAGATGAGGCGGACATTTAGAAGGAGGTTTAGGAAGAGGAAGGAGACACTGAGGGCAAAGGTCACTCCTAGACAAGTCTGTCTCTTGAGTGAGGGGCAGTAAGACTGGCTTTTTCTTTCGGAATCCACCGCTGGAGTGTGGCCTACCTTTTGATTCGGCTAACACGGGAGTGTTCATGGCCACCTGCCTAGGAAGCTTCCTAGATTTCTACTCATTTATTTTTAAATATATTTGTATTGATTTCAGAGAGGCAGGAAGAGGGAGAGAGTGATAGAAACATCAATGATGTGACAGAGTCATCGATCGGCTGCCTCCTGCACGCCCTACACTGAGTGTCGAGCCCACAACCTGGGCATGTGCCCTGACCAGGAATTGAACCGTGATCTCCTGGTTCGTAGGGCGACGCTCAACCACTGAGCCATGCTGGCCGGGCTCTAGACATTTATTGAGTAGATTTCTTGGATGCCTGAGAGCTGATGCTTACCAAGCATTAGTCTGAGCACATTCCTCAGCATTGGACCTGAGAAGGATGTCCTCAGGGTGGTCAGGAGCTGCGAGTTGCTTATCCTACCAGAGACTTGCAGGAGTACAGGTTCCCTCTTCACCCACCGAGCGCAGGTCTGTTGGCCGTCGGGGGGCCTCGCTGTCCTGTTCTTGTCTTTGAGAGGATTTCTGGAGTGTACAGACCTAGTGACGCTCAGCAGCCTAAAACGCTTTGTTCTGAAAATAAGAAGACTGCCTGTCCTCTCTGCAAGCGTGGTGGTGAAAAGGAGCGATCGCGTTAGTGCTAGCTGATCCAGCACAGTCTCTGCATCTTACTTAGTTCATCAGGAACACCGAGGGAATCGGGTGTGAGCTCCACTGACTCCTCCCTGTAGATGTCTCCATGGGACCACCCTCCCCTGCCTGCCTCAGGCTCAGAGAAGGGGGTCCCTCCTGCCTGTTTTGGGGGCTCGCCTCATCAGACACATCAGGTCCTGGCAGAGAAGTGGCTGCTGAGCAACCTGGGGCTTAACTGAGGGGTGTGGGCAGCATAAGACAGGGGGCCCTTGGGCACAAGCCACAGCGGGGAGCCTTCCCTACCAGGCTTTGGGGAAAGGGAAGAGCTGGCACGGTGAGGGGGGGATGCCTGAGGTAATGGGGACCTTAAAATGAGGGCAGTGGAGTTGTGTCTGAGAGTGGCAAGCCTTGCCTCTCTCCTCCTGCCCGTTAGTTGTGTCCAGAATTATGGGAGATGAAGGGCAAGGAGCCGGACTGAGGACTAAAACATGCTGAATACTGGCCCAGCCGGCGTGGCCAGGGAGTCACAGTTCGATTCCTGGTCAGGGCACATGCCCGGGTTGCAGGCTCAATCCCCAGTGTGGGGCGTGCAGGAGGCAACCGATCGATGATTCTCTCTCATCATGGATGTTTCTCTCTCTCGCTCCCTCTCCCTTCCTCTCTGAAATTAATAAAAATATATACTTAAAAAGAGAACATGCTGAATATTGTGGGCAAATGTAATGTGCTATGACATTACAATGGTTATGATTTCACTAGGTATTTTTCAGCTCCATTATAATCTTACTAGAAGCCCGGTGCACGAATTTTTGTGGGGGGGAGGGGGGAGGTGTGCGCCGACCAGGGGGGAGGGGACGCTGGAGCTTGGCCGGCTAGCCCCACCCCCATCCAGCCAGTTGGCCGGCCGCAGTGCACATCATAGCAACCGGTCATTCCGGCCGCTTGGCTTTTATATAGATAGATGGGAGCTGTGTTTTACTAGTCTATGTGGTCCCTCGTTGACTCAACTGTCATCGTGCAGCGCACGATTGTATTTGCTCAGTATTACTTTCTCCCACTTGATTGTAAATTCCGCGGGGAGTGTGTTTTCTCACCATTGACTCTGCAACAGCAATGCTTGATTCTTAGCGGGCTCTCAGTATACCTTTGTGGATGGAGTGGGTAAAAGCAACCTTTCTGCTCTAGATGACGATGGGACTTTTATTCTTACAATGTCCAAAACCAAGCATCGTTCGTTTTTATTTAAGCCACTTTGATGCCATTCACGCCAAGAACATCTTGGTCCTTAGGCAGTGGATTCCGGAGGGAACCTCAGGGAGTTTTTTTTTATAGTCTCATTGTGAAAAAACAGCAACGAGAGCACTCCAGTCGTCTTTCTCTTTCTCCCATTCTCCTCCCAAATACCAGAGCAGAAGGAGGGCCAGTGATGTGGACCGGAGACGATCCAAGTAGAGGCACAAATGCATTGGCGCCTGAGGGCTCACCTGCTAGCGTCATGAACATCTAGCCCCAGCCCTTAGAGATTAAAAACAAAAAAAAAAAAATGCAGTGGGGGCAGACATGACTTCATGTTCCCTGGCCCACCGGGGCCTGGAGAGGAGGTGCTGGGCTCCGGTCTACTGGTCTACCTGAGCAGTGCTGCCCACTGCTGGAGGCTTGGGATGGGAATATGTAAAGCTTTGGGATGGGAGGCCCAAAGTACCCCTGAATTGTTGCCACAGAATTAATAAGGGTGCCCAATGCCCGACCTTCTCTGGGACACTTTCTCCCACCAGCCCCCCAGCCCCCCACCTCTTCTCCTTTAGTCTGTTATGGAGGAAAAGATGTGCCTGAATACACCTCAGGTTAGTTTTGTTTCCAGATATACAGAGGGAGGGCATAAAAATCTCCTTTAGTCTGTTATGGAAGAAAGGATGTGCCTGAATACACCTCAGGTTAGTTGTTTCCAGATATACAGAGGGAGGGCATAAAAAGGAAGCAAACTCTCTTTTTTTTCCGTTTTTAAAAAAATATATCTTTATTGATTTCAGAGAGGAAGGGAGAGGGAGAGAGATAGAAACATCCATGATGAGAATCATCGGTCGGCTGTCTTCCGCACGCCCCTTACTGGGGATCGAGCCCACAACCTAGGCATGTGCCCTTGACAGGAATTGAACCCAGGACCCTTCAGTCCCCAGGCCGCTGCTCTATCCACTGAGCCAAACCAGCTAGGGCGCAAACTCCTTTTCAAGTGGTAATGCCAGCCCGTCTGTTACTCTAGACAGAATGGTACCCCGCCATGAGAAGGGTCCAAAGGACACTGTCAACTCATCATCTTTGGCCAGGAATGAAGTTAGCGACTATGGAGAGGCCACGGGCCCTGTGGCCTCCTGTCCTCGGCATCCTGTCTCCTCCATCTAGAACCTACAGGCCCACGGAGCCCCACCGCAGAGGAACTTAGAGCCGGCCCATACCCAGGTGGGGATGGACGACAGCCTCTGTGTGTCTATAAAACATATACCTTTTTTTCTTTTCTTTTGGTGGAAAATGAGGAAGTGGGATTGAACGTGACCTTTGGAGTCAGGCTGACCCGGGTTCCTCTCCTGGCACTGCCTCTTCCCGGCTGTGTGTTACTCAACCTTTAGTTTCCTCTTCTGTCAGGTGAGGAGAAAAGTGCCCCCTAACGAAGTAGGAGAGGGGATTCACCGAGGGCTGTGATCTGGGACACGGCTGGGTCCCCTGTGTCTGAATTCGGAGAAAGAAAAAGTTCGGGGTCTGCATTGGGCCTGGGAAAGGAGGCAGGGGATATGAAGATCAGATTCTGACAATTCCGCCAGCCAGTGCAGGGGGGGTGGGTCCCCTCAGCCAGGGACCGGGAGGGGCCTGCTGCCGAGAGATCTGGCTTTGTTTTGATCCTGCGAAGTAAATAAGCCACAGGGATGGCTCCGTGTTTGGGAGCGGCCTCCTTTAGTCATGCGCTGGGTCACCTGGCCCGGGCGAGGCCCCAGTCTGGGTGTTACTTACGTTTGGAAAGAGAGCAGCTTTCCTTGTCGGGGGGGGAATGTGGGTACCATGACCACCGGGAGGACACAGAGCGCCCACGCTGCTCAGGCAGCTGGTGGTTGCTTGTCTGAAGTCAAAAAGGCTCCAGCCACTGGTGTCAGACGCAGAAGGGACGTGTTTGCCCGCGCTAGCCAGATGGGACAGTCAGAATCGCTTCTCCCTCTCCGCCGCTGGGAGAGCAACCTGTCCGCTTGCCAGCCAGCCCCTCACCAGGCCACGCTTTGGCTTTTCACCCGAGAAACACTCTCCGTGGGCAGAACAGCCGGGCTCTGTAATTCCACCTCTGCCTGCACCGTCACCCCTGGGTAACTCTAGGCCGCCAAAGGAAACATACATTATTCAGGGAATGCGAGCTGGGCGGTCCCACGCCCAGAGCGTGTAGCATGCACACATCCCACAGGCGTGTGTGTCGCCCAGGCTGAGTTTCGTCTTGTTTCAAACAGTTGGGAGCTGACAGTCATTGGAGGAAGATGCCTGGTAGATACTCCTCTTGTAGGAAACACACACCCACGAGGTGGTGGGCAGAGTTCAAGCCAATAACCACTCTACCTCACCTATCCTCTCAGGCCTCGCAAGCTGGTTCCACAAGGTTCTAAATAAGTCACCCAGCGGTGGGTGGACATTATCTTCGGGGAACTACTCCCAGGCGCCCGAAACACCAATTGAGAATGAGCAAGGCAAGTTCCCAAGTCGCTCTTTAGAGTGACGATGATACCTCACTCTATGCCAGTGGTGGGCAAACTGTGGCTCGGCAAACCGCGGCTCGCGAGCCACGTGCGGCTCTTTGGCCCCTGGAGTGTGGCTCTTCCACAAAATACCGACTGCTGCTCATGGGCCACGAAGTTTCAATCGCACTGGACGTGCGCACCCGCGCGTGGTATTTTGTGGAAGAGCCACACTCCAGGGGCCAAAGAGCCGCGGTTTGCCGACCACAGCTCTATGCTGATCACACATGGATTTTTGGTGTGACTTGTAAACCGTAACAGGTTGTTGGTTAGCAATCCAAATATATGCAGAACCATAAAGGATAGGATATTTATCCCTCCTTTATTTATTTTTTTATTTTTATTTTTAAAATATATTTTATTGTTTTTTTTTGACAGAGAGGAAGGGAGAGGAATAGAGAGTAAGAAACATTGATGAGAGAGATCCTGCACACCTCCTATTGGGGATGTGCCCGCGATCATTCTTTGCTGCGGGGTGTCCTGTGCATGTGGAATGTTGAGCAGCATCCCTGGCTTCCACCCAGTTAGATACAAGTAGCAGCCCGCCCCCAAGATAGCCCTTGACCGGAATCGAACCTGGGACCCTTGAGTCCGCAGGCCAACGCTCTAGCCACTGAGCCAAACCGGTTAGGGCCCTCCTTTATTTTTTGCTGTAATATTATTGCCCTGGAGTGAAGGGGGCAGGTATGAGAAATGTTTACATAGAGTCCACGTCTCGTATGGCGTTCTAGATTCGTGCTTTGGCACCGATGCTAACCACACAGATGCCAATTAGGCAACTCAAATCCAGTCATTACTCAGAGATTAAATATTTCAACACGGTGTCTCAAACTATAATTAAAGGCAAAGGCAGTGAGCCCCACTGCTGGGAGGGCAGAAGCCCAGAGGGGCAGGCACCTACCTTAGGAATTGTTCTCATCTCCAAGACAACCTACTGCCCACGGGATCGACGTGTTCACAGCATTTCCCACCTTACAGCACAACCGGAGTAGAAGCCCATAACGTGACGCATTTGGGAAGCGGCCGAGGGACGAGGGAGGAAGCAGGTAGAAAAAGAGAACCAGGCCGAGGTCGAGGTCTCTCCTCTCCCCAAAAAAGGTGAACTAAGGAAATGAAATCACGCAAGTCCATGGTGTGGGTCCCATTTTAAGGGGCGGCACAGTTCAATTTTGACCCACATTTTTGCTCTTTGTACTTTGTTGTGGCATCCAGCTCAAGTCATAGCTGTAAGAGTATAAAAAATACACACGGTGTGCGCATGTCTTGAGCACATACTCATGAAATCCATTACTTTATGAATGTCAGGGTTGCTGTCATTTTTACAAATGATGGGCCATATATAACAGAGATCTAGATCTAGATCTAGATATAGATCAGTGATGGCGAACCTATGACACGCGTGAACTCATTTTTTTTGGTTGATTTTTCTTTGTTAAATGGCATTTCAATATATAAAACAAATATCAAAAATATAAGTCTTTGTTTTACTCTGGTTGCAAAGATCAAAACATTTCTATGTGTGACACGGCACCAGAGTTCAGTTAGGGTGTTTCAAAATGCTGACACGCCGAGCTCAAAAGGTTCGCCATCACTGATATAGGTATATAGAAAAAAATGACTTGTTGAGTTAAACTTAAAAATTCCATTTCCTGTCACCTAAACATTTGGTCAACTATCTTCTTGTGGTTTCATTCTTCTGTTTTTGGCCTGCTGTCTTGGTAACACTTAAGCACTTTTCTTTCTGTCTTCCTTCCTTCCTTCCTTCCTTCCTTTCTTTCTTTATTAGAGGAGAGAACCTCACCAAAGGATATTTTTTATATTGCTTTTTAGAGCGGGGGGAGAGGAGAGAAGGAGGGGGGCAGAGAGAAATATGGATGTGAGAGAGACACATCGATTAATTGCCTCCTGCACGAGCCCCGATACAGGCAGGGATCAAACCTGCAACCCAGGTACATGCCCTTGACCGGGACTCGAACCCACGACCCTTTGGTACGCAGGCCAATGCTCTAACCACTTACTATGGTTGCAAAGATCAAAAAATTTCTATATGTGACACGGCACCAGAGTTCAGTTAGGGTGTTTCAAAATGCTGACACGCCGAGCTCAAAAGGTTCGCCATCACTGATATAGGTATATAGAAAAAAATGACTTGAGTTAAACTTAAAAATTCCATTTCCTGTCACCTAAACATTTGGTTACATTCTTCTGTTTTTGGCCTGCTGTTTTGGTAACACTTAAGCACTTTTCTTTCTGTCTTCCTTCCTTCCTTTCTTTCTTTATTTCTTTCTTTCTCCTCACCAAAGGATATTTTTTATATTGCTTTTTAGAGCGGGGGGAGAGGAGAGAAGGAGGGGGGCAGAGAGAAATATGGATGTGAGAGAGACACATCGATTAATTGCCTCCTGCACGCGCCCCGATACAGGCAGGGATCAAACCTGCAACCCAGGTACATGCCCTTGACCAGGAATCGAACCCACGACCCTTCAGTACGCAGGCCAATGCTCTAACCACTGAACACACCAACCAGGGCTAAGCAGTTTCTTCATGGTTGTTAAAAATTATAAAAGAGTTAATATAGGTAAAGTGCTTACAAGCGCCATATTAGTGTGTACAATTACTCTTTCTGACTCTGGAAATGGAGAGGACTAAGAATATTTTGAAGGTGCTGAGAATAGTTTACTATATATATATTTTTAAAAATATATTTTATTGATTTCTTACAGAGAGGAAGGGAGAGGGATAGAGAGTTAGAAACATCGACCAGCTGCCTCCTGCACATCTCCTACTGGGGATGTGCCCGCAACCCAGGTACATGCCCTTGACCGGAATCGAACCTGGGACCCTTCAGTCCACAGGCCGACGCTCTATCCACTGAGCCAAACCGGTTTCAGCTAGTTTACTATATTTTTTTATACTTACTCAGCACAGGCACTTCCAAATGCCGGGAAACACCACACATTTCAACAACACTTGTGTTGACGATTCAGAGAGTGGGGCAGACAGACATATGGCAGGAAGCTAAACTCACACCCACTGAGATTCACCCTGGTTAATTACTTTTTCTGACAGGAGCATGACATCACAGCATCCATAAGGGAAACTTGTTTCACGGGTCATATTATGAGGTCCATAGATAATAAGGGACTTCCCTCAGACACTTACAGACTTACTCCTACCTAAAAGGAATGTTCTTTTTAAGGGATATTTTACAAAGAAAAATGTCTAAAGTCCTTTCCTTCTTCGTCAGTATCCCCCTCGATTTTATCGTTGTAGGTGGGCATCGTCATATAGAAAATAACCAGCTACAATAGAATTAGACTCTATTTCAGTGACAAAAAAAAAATTGATTATAGTCTGGGTATTAGGAGAAACCAAGGAAGTACTGTTCTTTCTGTTAGGCTGATATGGACATTGTGGTCACATAAGAACGTAAGTAATATATACATACTAGAGGCCCAGCGCGCGAAATCACGCAGCCCCGCCCATCTGC
>NW_006289087.1:1358725-1360395 GCF_000327345.1 Myotis davidii
TGTTTATATTATAGGGACTTTTTTTTTGGGTTTGTTTTGTTTTGTTTTGTTAATCATTGCCTAAGGATATTTTTTCCATTGGTTTTTAGAGAGAGTGGAAGGGAGTGGGAGGGACAGAAGCATCGGTGAGAGGCTCATCAAACCCCAATATCTACTCACCTCCAAGCAGCGCTCTGAGAAGCATCCTTGTTCATGTGGGTCTTTGTGAACTTCGGCCGAATGGGGCTTGCAAAGACTCCAGGATGCTGATGGTAATTCCTGTCTCTCTCAAAGCACACCCCCACCCACCCAATCCCACCGCATTTCCCAGCACCCTCTGCGTTTCTCAGACCGGGCAGGGCCTGCAGGGCTTCTCCTCTGATGGTGGTGGACAGGTGACTTCCCCACACTGCTTGGGGTTGTCTGGGAAAACAAGTTTACAATAAGACGGGAGGCGGTGGAAATGCCCACATAACGCTTGGCTTCTTGAGCAGAAGGGAAGCTGAGATGCTCCCGGTCACCCTCCAGCAGGGAGGTGTGGGGCCCTGGAGCCGGGCCTGGGCGGCTTCCCCTTGTTAGTCTCACTCCCGGGCTCCCAGGCGTCAGGATTCTGCTGCCTGTTACCTGGATAAAACCTTCTTGTTGAAGTTATTGCTGCTCAAAGTCTGAGTGTGTAGATTTTGGCCTGTGTTTCTTCAGGGAGCATATAGCTCGCTCTCTCTCTCTCGTAGAATAGCTCAAGTGGTCTGTTGATTCATCACATATCTGTTGTGACCCACGCGAAAGAATATTCCATCAACCCCTAAGCTCGGGATTCTCTAGCCTCCGTTTTCTTGGATAACAACCCCCCTCTCTGCTTTATTCCCGCATCCCTGGGGTTGACTTGGCTTGGTGCCGCTCGAGAAATCAGTCATCAACCATTAAAAAAAAAGAAGAAGAAGAAGTCTTCTAAATACGTAGCTGTAACTGCCTGGGTTGAATGAAAAGAAAAGGGCTCCAGCACTCACACAGGACAACAGGAACAAAAACAAAAGGAAGAGCCTGGTCAAGCTTGACCAGGCAGGGCTTCTACCTGGCATGGCCACAGAGCCGGAAGCCAGGGCTCTATGCCACGCCAGATGCCAGCTCCCTCCTCTGCAGCCAGATCAGGGCAAACGCTTCCTGGTTGGCAAGGAGCAACTTTGCTTTGACTCATGCGTGAGATCAGAAGTCCTCGAACGGCTCCCACTGGTGTGCCAAGGCAGCCTGCAACTGCAGGAACACAACAAGATTCGCACACAGACTCCTTTCATCAGAAGGTGTTGGTTTTTCATGTTTGTTAATCCTCACTGGGAGGATTTTTTTGTTTGTTCCTTTGTTTTGCATCGCTTTTCAGAGAGAGTAGGAAGGAGGGAGGGAGAGTGAGAGAGACAGAGGAGAGCGAGAGGAACATCGATGTGAGAGAGACACATCGATTGGTTGCCTCCTGCCCCCGCCCCGACCTGGGGGCTGGGGATTGAACCTGCAACCCGGTCGGTGCTCTTGACAAGGAATCGAACCCGCGACCCTTTAGTGAGTGGGCCCATGCTCCGACTGCTGAGCCACACCGGCCAGGGCAGAAGGTGTAGGTTTGGAACCTGGGTCGGCTGTCAGTTAACCAGGATCTCAGGGCACCGTGGCTCCCAGCTGCGGCCTCCAAGGCTCCTGGGTGG
>NW_006289087.1:1360434-1360725 GCF_000327345.1 Myotis davidii
ATCAACCCCTAAGCTCGGGATTCTCTAGCCTCCGTTTTCTTTGGATAACAACCCCCTCTCTGCTTTATTCCCGCATCCCTGGGGTTGACTTGGCTTGGTGCCGCTCGAGAAATCAGTCATCAACCATTAAAAAAAAAGAAGAAGAAGAAGTCTTCTAAATACGTAGCTGTAACTGCCTGGGTTGAATGAAAAGAAAAGGGCTCCAGCACTCACACAGGCCCAGGCAGACATGGGCAGGGCTGTCATTAAGCAGTAAATTACCAGGTGCTGTTAGAGCAGGCCCTGGGTGGG
>NW_006289087.1:1360990-1364795 GCF_000327345.1 Myotis davidii
AGACAGAGGAGAGCGAGAGGAACATCGATGTGAGAGAGACACATCGATTGGTTGCCTCCTGCACCCGCCCCGACCTGGGGGCTGGGGATTGAACCTGCAACCCGGTCGGTGCTCTTGACAAGGAATCGAACCCGCGACCCTTTAGTGAGTGGGCCCATGCTCCGACTGCTGAGCCACACCGGCCAGGGCAGAAGGTGTAGGTTTGGAACCTGGGTCGGCTGTCAGTTAACCAGGATCTCAGGGCACCGTGGCTCCCAGCTGCGGCCTCCAAGGCTCGTTGTTGGCATGTGTCCCTGCACAGGGACAGCATGGTGGGTGGCCCGTGATTCCTGACTCCGATGCCAGGAAAACAAACAAACAACGGAGGAGGAGGCCCTGACTCTCGGGCCTCAGCTGCCCATTGAGCCCAATTCGGGACACGCTTCCGTGGACGAGGGCCTCTCTGCTTGGCCAGTGCGGACGATGAGGATTTATCGATGCCGCCTCCCCTCCTGACTTTTGTGGGAAACGCGTCCCGCGTCCCGAGGTGTCACGACGGGCTTGTCCCCTTTGGAGTCCACGCCCCTCGATCCCTCGCTGACTGTGTCCTCCTCAGAGGACTGGGTTCAGGGAGGGACCACGGAGAGCGCATAGCCAAACCCTGGATTTTTTAGTGCCTTCTTCTAGAACGTTCCAAGGTGAAGGGATCCAAGGGTCTGTCACAGCTGACAGGGTGCCATGTCTGGTGTCACAGCATGTCCTAGCACCACAGTCCGAAGCATGTTCTCCACGTGTGGTCCCTGACCACCGGGCGGCTGGCGCATCCCCTGGAATTCCTTAGAAATGCACGTTCCTAGGCCCCGGCCCAGACCCACAGAGTCAGAAACCTGGGGCTGGGGCCCAGCGATGCTCTGACAGCTCCTTCGGATGGCGCTCTAGTTTGAGAGCTGCTGGTCTCCAAGAAAAACATGTATTTCCATAGGGAGGATGTTGGGGGGTGCGGTATTGTCTGCCTTGAGGGTGCTTACTATTTCTATAGCCATTCCTAAGCCTTCTTTACAGCTTAGTTTTTTAGCTGGTTTGGCTCAGTGGCTAGAGCCTCGGCCTGCAGACTGAAGGGTCCCGGGTTCGATTCCGGCCAAGGGCACCTGCCCGGGTTCTGGGCTCCATCCCCAGTAGGGGACGTGCAGGAGGCAGCTGATCCATGGTTCTCCCTCATCATTGATGTTTCTCTCTCTCTCTCCCTTCCTCTCTGAAATCAATAAAAATATATATAAAAAAACAACAAAGAAAATTAGAAATGACCTTCATTTGCCCTCTTGACCCAGAGGAGGAGGATGACATAGGACCAGGACATTCTCTTCTTACCTGTCCTTCATCTCATGGAGGATCCCAGATCCTCGCAGAGCCAGGCGTTCCTGCGGGTCCCAGGCCCCGGAGGCCCCCAGGCCAAGGAGTTTCTGGAGCCATTTGGAAGGACCGGGGCCAGCTGAGGTCAGGGACACAAAGACTTGGCTGCCGCCCCACAGGAAAGAAATCTGGGAGTGTGCTCAGGACCCCGCCTGGCCTCGGGGGAGTCCGCCAGCTCGGGAAACACCTGACCCACATTCGCTCAGGGAGCTGGGGGCCTGGGACCTCGCAAAGCAAGGACACAGGTCCTCAGTGCCCTTCCCCGGACTGGGAGCAGAAGAAAATGGTGAGGCCGGCGAGCCAGAGGCCCTGGAGCCCTTTGGGAGGAAGGCCTAGGACCAAGGCTACTCATAGCACCTGCTCTGTGTTTATGTATTACACGGGGGTGACATCTTCCTATTTATCTTTCTGCCTGCTACCAATCCAGCTGCCACAGCGTGTCTAGTGACGTCCTCCGCCATTGTGTGTGGCGACGAGTCACCCGCTTATGGAAACACTCGGGGAAGGACAGTCTAATGGTTAGGCCTGGCGATCCAGACCGACTGGCTCTGTGTGAACTAGCTGTTGGGACTTGGGGAAATGACTTAATCTCTTTGGGCCCCAGGTTTCCACAGGCGGGAAAAAATATGAGTAATAGTAGTGTTTACCTTGTGAGCCTCAAGGTGACCATCTCATTCTACTGGTATGTGGTCAGCGCTGGAACCACTCGAAGTCCCCAAACACAGCCTAACCCCTTCTTTTTGTCTTCTAAGATTTTTAAATGGGTTTTGAGAGAGAGAAAGGGAGGAGAGAGAGAGAGAGAAACATTGATGTAGGCTGCCTCTTGCACGCCCCCTACAGGGATCAAGCCTGACATGCAGGCATGTGCCCTGACCGGGGTGTGGGACTGGAAACCTTACAGTGCCTGGGACGATGCCCAAGCCATTGAGCCGCCCTGGCCAGGGCGGATCCTGTCCCTTCTTGCTTCTCTGGTTCTGTCATCCTGCTCCGTGGAATCCTCCTTGTCCAGCCCCCACAGACACAGATATTGCCTGTGCCTCCTTATCCCCCAGAGTTCACCTTCAATGTCACTTCCTCCATAGAGCACCTCTCAGGGTCTGGTGATCATCTCATTCTACTGGTATGTGGTCAGGGCTGTGGTTTCTGTGTGTTTGTTTGTTTCATTTTAAAATGTTTTTATTGATATTTTAGCGAGAGAGGAAGGGAGAGGGAGAGAGAGAGAGAAACATCAATGATGAGAGAGAATCATGGAACGGCTGCCTCCTGCACACCCCACACTGAGGATCGAGCCCGCAACCCGGGCCTGTGCCCTGACCAGGAATTGAACCGTGACCTCTCCTGGTTCATAGGTCAACGCTCAACCACTGAGCCACGCCAGCTGGGCTAGTGGAGTCATCATTAACTTGGGAAAAGGGTACCATGATGTATGTAATCTTTTGGAATTTATTTTTAAAATGGAATATGTTGCCACAATTCGATCAGACCATTCCGTGTAGCTGTAGTTCATGTTGTAACTGCCGAATCAGATTCTGTTGTGGGAATAAAACACAGCTTATCCATCCACTCTTCTCTTGATGGGCATTTGGGTTGTTTGGGGGTTTTGTTACTGTGAACAGGAGACAGGGTGGTTGTAAAAGAAGATCTCCAAGGAGCAAAACCTACTATAAAGCAACAGTGATTAACACAGTGCAGTACTTACCCAGGGACAAACTGACCAATGGAACCGGATGGGATGGTGGGAAATCTTGCTGTATTTCAGCGGTGGAATTTCAGACTAGTGGGGAAAAGAGAGGCTATTCAATAAGTGAACTTGGAAAAAATGACTATGCCCATGAAAAAGGAGGAAACTGAATCCCGAACTCAGACTCTGAATAAAAATCTGCACCAAATGGATCAAGAACTTAAGTAGCAAAACAAAACCTAAAAAATGCAGGTGACTCACCCTGGCTGGTTTGGCTCCGTGGATAGAGCGTTGGCTTTAGGACTGAAGGGTCCCGGGTTCGATGCCCGTCAAGGGCACATGCCTGGGTTGCGGGCTCCATACCCAGTAGGGGACGTGCAGGAGGCAGCCGATCCGTGATTCTCTCTCCTCATTGATGTTTATTTCTTTCTTTTCTTTTTACTTTTCATTTGCATTTATTTAACTCAGTTCTCAAGACATTTGAGTGAAATTGGGCCCCCTCTGGTATGCAAAGGACCTGAAATAATATTTAAAAAATGAACAGGCAGTCTTCAGTTCACCCACAGCACAGTAGTGTTTTTTCTCCAAATTCTGAAGCACCCAGTTTCTTTCATATAGTCTAAAAGCTAGAACAAGAGCACATTTGTGGTGGAATGTATTGTCATTTGCTGATAACCAGTTGAAATACCATCACTGAGAAGTAGCCTTTTTAAGCCATACATTGTGCCACTCTTT
>NW_006289087.1:1364866-1365242 GCF_000327345.1 Myotis davidii
GAATACAGATTACAAAAAGGCTGACAAGTCCACATTAGTATAAGCATTAAGCATTTGCTGTATTGAAAGATCATAAGGTCTACTACTAGCAGTACTGAGTTACAAAGCATCATTTTTAATATTTAGTTGCAGGTATGTTAAGTATGGTAGGTTCCACGGACTAAAGGAAAATGGACATTTTTGTCTTCAAATTTACTATTGACAACCCAGTCTGAGCAATTCTGCTAAGCACTGATGTTAGAAAGAAAAGTAGCTCTAACCAGTTTGGCTCAGTGGATAGAGCATCGGCCTGTGGACTGAAGGGTCCCAGGTTCAATTCCGGTCAAGGCCATGTACCTTGGTTGCGGGCACATTCCTCAGTAGGGAGTGTGCAGGC
>NW_006289087.1:1365323-1368621 GCF_000327345.1 Myotis davidii
ATACCTGCAAAACATACTTTTCTGAAAATACTTAACTTGGAACAAAGCACCGAACTTCACAAATGTGAATGAGAACAGCAATTCAACTCCACCAAAAGTCATCATAAAAGGTGTAAGAGCGCCGAAACTGGTTTGGCTCAGTGGATAGAGTGTCGGCCTGCGGACTGAGAGGTCTCAGGTTCGATTCCGGCCAAGGGCATGTACCTGGGTTGCGGGCACATCCCCAGTTGGGGGCGTGCTGGAGGCAGCTGATCGATGTTTCTCTCTCATCGATGTTTCTAACTCTCTATCTCTCTCCCTTCCTCTCTGTAAAAAAGAAATCAATAAAATAAATTTTTTTAAAAAAAGGTCTAAGAGCCACCTAACTTCACCCGTTCACTTTTTCAACAGGAGACAATAACAAATATTGTCCACAAACAGTATCCAAACTCTAAGGTAGATTTCAAAAAGCCTTCCACTTCGTGCTTTCATCGCGACGAGGTGAGTATGATCGCGATCTGGGACGCGATCTATATCCTCCACGACTGTAGTAAGGAGAAGGCGACCGCCTTCTGTAAACCTGACCCCTGTCTTGAGCAGCCCTCCGTCCTCCTCCACGTCCACCTCCACCTCTGTCTGATCTGCTGTGGTAGGCCCGATCATCACAGCCTCGATCGCATCTTCTGTCGTAGTAGTCACCACGGCGTGAGCTGCCATAGGTAGGTCTCCCCATGTAAATTCCTGGTGTTGGGGAATGTGGCCTTTTTGTTATAGAGAAATCAACTCTGATTCTACGTCCATCAAGCTCCATTCCATTGGCGCGCTCTTTTGCTTCCTTGGCATCATCTACATTTTCAAAATACACAAAGGCAAACCCTCTTGAACGTCTAGATTGCTGGTCATAGACGACAGTCACGTCAGCAATGCGGCCATATTTAGAGAATACGTCTCTGAGATCTCTTCCTGTCGTGTACAAGCTCAGTCCAAATGCTCCAAGACAACAGCTGGGAGCAGGATTGGCCCGATTCCCCACATGACGTCTGCGAGTAGACGTGGGAGAATGACCGTGGCTAGGACACCTCCGGTAGTCTCGACTGCCAGACCTGCTACGGGATCGTCTATGGCAGCGAGACCGAGATCGTGATCTTGTATGATAACGCCTTCGAGAACTTCTCCCGGATCTAGACCTAGATTCAGATCTGGACCTGGACTTTGATCTGGAACGCCTGGAATCTTCCTCGGCGCGAGACCTTGCAGGGGTATGCCTGGCAGATGTCCCAGATCCATGAGCACTTCCACTTCTGGAAGCAGAACGGGATTCCCTCTCACCGTAGTTCTGCTCGCTAATGTCGCTCATGACTCCTAGATGCTGCTGCCACCGCTGCCACCACCGCTGCTCGGCTCGATGTGCTTCAACCGAAGCTGCCAACCTCTTGCACTGTTGGGGTACAACCCCAGCAGGTCCAGGGGTTCCCCAAGGTATGGATGGAGTCGGCGAAGAAGGATTGACACGGCGACAGCGTTCAGTTGATCAGCAGCCTAGCCAGGATCTCCAGCCAAGTTCTGGTGTTTATTGTCTTGTTACATCTGTATTTATACCAGTTGATTTTAATCCTATCAATGTCTATTCCAAAGGTTAGGGCGTTTCTTATCTCCATTCCAGGGAGTAAAAGATTATGTAGCTTAAGCGTGATTGTTTGTAGTTAAAGTGATTAACTACCCGTCTGGCACTTAGTTCAGGGGTTTTATTCCCACCCTAACTTCAGGGAAAAATCCCCACCTGGGGAAACAACCTTTCTCGGAGAGGTGACCTTGGTTAAAACACATAGCGCTAAGAAGGGGAGCAAACATATTAAGAACAGTATGCCATAGACACCAGGTCCCTTGAAACATAAGCTGTGCAGATGTTTCTTCCCTGCAGCGACTGTGTCAAGCAGCAAGGATGGACCGGCTTCCGGCATTGCACCTTCCTTACAGAGGCTAGGGCCCAGGGGTGGGCCAACTTTTTGACTCGAGGGCCACAATGGGTTCTTAAACTGGACCGGAGGGCCGGAACAAAAGCATGGATGGAGTGTTTGTGTGAACTAATATAAATTCAAAGTAAACATCATTACATAAAAGGGTACGGTCTTTTTTTTCAATAGTTTTATTCATTTCAAACGGGCCGCATCCGGCCCGCGGGCCGTAGTTTGCCCAGGGCTGGGCTAGGCCATAGCCTGTCGGCACCACAAGTTTCCACGCCACTGAGGTCCCAGTCCCTCTGCACCGCTGCCACACGGATTCTAAGTCTCCAGGATGTGACGCAGCATCTTTAATCCGGCTCCGGCCCCGTCAAAACGCACACTTCGTTGGCCTCATTGATGTTTCTCTCTCTCTCTTCCTCTCCCTTCCTCTCTGAAATCAATAAAAATATATATTTTTAAAAATACAGGGGACTTTTTTTTTTTTAAATATATTTTATTGATTTTTTACAGAGAGGAAGGGAGAGAGACAGAGAGTCAGAAACATCGATGAGAGAGAGACATCGATCAGCTGCCTCCTGCACATCTCCCACTGGGGATGTGCCCGCAACCCAGGCACATGCCCTTGACCGGAATCGAACCCGGGACCCTTCAGTCCGCAGGCCGACGCTCTATCCACTGAGCCAAACCGGTTTCGGCAGGTGACTCTTTTAGACCTTGGAGTTGCAAAAGTCGTCTTACACAAGACACGAACAACATGTATCGAAAAAGGAGAAACTGGTAAGTTTGACTATATTAAAAGTAAGAACACTTGTTTGCCTGTAGATGTTATGCAAACAACCTCCAGGACTAAAGATCACCCTGCTGGGCTGAACTCCGCCCTCACAATAAATCCCGTTTATAATCTGAGATTAGATTTAAATATACGTAAGACTTCAGAAGACTCTGTAGTCTTAAAGGGACCATTGTTTCCTTCCAACGATAAGTCTTATTGGCGCCCAGGTGTTCCCTCTTGCTTCCTGGTTGCTCTTGCTCCACTTGGAATATGAACTTCAGAGCCTTCGTAGGCCGGAAGCAAAAAGCTGAAATCTGCCGTATTAAGCCAGGCAGGACTTTATCTCCACCTCCAAAGTAAAAATTCTAAAGTTCCTAAAAAGAAAGTTTCCACGGAGGCGAGTGACAATAAACACTCCTTCCGCAAATGTTTATTGAGCACCAACTCCCTGTCGGACACTGTGCTAGAAGCTAGGAGTACAGAAATAATTAAGATACAGTCCCGGGCCTTACGCAATCCTTCACTACCATCTGTCACGGGAAGATAAGGAGATGACTGTGTTCTTGTCCCTGTGTTAGGATTG
>NW_006289087.1:1368672-1375552 GCF_000327345.1 Myotis davidii
CTTTGCGTGGTAAGCACACAACGGAGTATACAGATGTTGTAGTTTGGCATTGTATAACTGAAATTTATGGAATGTTATTAACCAGTTACCCCAAGAACTTTAATTAAAAAAAAAAAAGATTTGCCTAGCTGGTGTGGCTCAGTGGTTGAGCATTGACCTTTGAACCAGGCGGTCACTGTTTGATTCCCGGTCAGGGCACATGCCTGGGTTGTGGGCTCGATTCCCAGTAGGGGGCGTGCAGGAGGCAGCCAATTGATGATTCTCTCTCTCTCAAGGGACATCCCGGAGGGCGGGGTGATGGGGATCTGGAGAGGGAGTGTCTGAAGGACACAGGATTGAGGAGGGTTTTTAGGTTTCAGGTGTGTGAAGCAGAACTATGCCCGCGGGCTGCAAGAACTAAGCCAGCGGAGGTGGAATGGCTCAAAATATCTGACGGAGGGATTGCATCTTTCTGCCGTACGTCTGGTGAGTGTTGAAATTTCAAAGACAAGATCAGGGTGATTCCAGGAAGCTGCTCTTCCCCTAAAATACGTCCTAGACCAGTGATGGCGAACCTTTTGAGCTCGGCGTGTCGGCATTTTGAAAAACCCTAACTTCACTCTGGTGCCGTGTCACATCTAGAAATTTTTTTATCTTTGCCACCATAGTAAAACAAAGACTTATATTTTTTATATTTATTTTATAGATGTAAATGCCATTGAACAAAGAAAAATCAACCGAGAAAATGAGTTCGCCTGTCACCTCTGACACGCGTGTCAGAGGTTCGCCATCCCTGTCCTAGACAGCATCTGAATTGTAACATAGACCATCCTGTCTCCTGGACAACAAACAGCCATTTCCACGCGCAAACAAGGCCCGTGTCCAATCGTGTGAGAATCACACAAAGGGATGTAACTGGGGATGACAGTGCAGGCCTAATGCCTCTATCCACATCTGTGCTTCATGAATATTATAACAGCATCCCGCCCTTCTCGTTGGGTTTCTTCTATTTACACAGACCGATGACGCCAACACGCAAGCCTGTTCCAGATTCATGCAGATAATAGCAGGGTATCATTATGAATTCATAACAGACCTCGTCAGGCTGCGCATGGAGCCCAGATGTACACGGGGAAAGGCAAAGAGAAGGGACCTGGCAAGAAGTACATTGAAGATAGACACAGCAGAGCCCGGCCAGTGTGGCTCAGTGGTTGAGCGTCGACCTAGGAACCAGGAGGACACGGTTTCATCCCTGGTCAGGACACATGTCCAGATTGCAATGCAGGCTCCATCCCCAGTGTGGGGAGTGCAGGAGGCAGCCGATCGATGATGCTCTCTCGTCATTGAGTTTCTCTCTCTCTCCCGTCTTCTCCGAAATCAATTTTATTTTTTTTAAAAAAGAATGATTTTGACTTATGATGGTGTTAAAGTATCTGGAGAATAGGCTGTTACCCTTTTGATCTTGGTTTTATCTCTGCCCAGTCTCAGCTCTCTTTTCCGGCACGTAGGAAGTAAGAAATAGAGTTGTTAAATTAAATGGAGCCACCCACTCTCACTGCAGGTCTCTCACTCCGCAGTATGAGCTATGATGACACAGAGACCTGTCTTGACACAGTAAATTCCTTTGTGTTAGTTGACCCTCATCACCCTCCAATCACCAATCACCGGATTGGCCCCTTGACCAGGCCTGAGGCCTCCGGCAGAGGCGTCAGGCCTGGGCAGGGTATTCTCTCTGTCTCTCCCTCTCTCTTCTATTCTCCCTAAAAATCAATGGACAGATAGCCTCAGGTGAGGATTAACAAAAAAAAGAAAAGAAAAATATATATACGGTAAAGTGGATTTTGATGGCATGCGGGGGAAAAAAGTGTTTGTTTTTATGAATTAAAATGAATTGAGCTCCAGAAGCCCCTCAAGAATTGCAGGCTGAACCTTCTGGATTTTATTCGGAAATCCCATAGCGAACCTCAGCCTTTTTGAGGGCACATGCCCAGGTTGCAGGCTCCATTTTTGAACACTAGTCCTAGAGCACGCTTGGCTTGCAATTGGTGTAACTCGAAAAGAAGTTCCATAGCCAAAAAGGTTTATGAAAGATTGGATTTAATAAAGATAGAATTTCTCAGGGCTTTTTTTTTTTATCATGTTAATGAACTTTGTGACTCTCTAAAAGGGGGCATATGTATGGGAGTGTTGCCAAATTCATTTGGAAATGATCTATAATAATAATAACAGCATAATATGCTAATTAGACTGGACAGCGGAACGACCTTCCGGACATCCTTCCAGAAGACCTTCTGGACGAAGCCAGGGCTGCGAGGGCCAAGCCGCTTGCACGAATTTCATGCATCGGGCCTCTAGTCTCCTTATAATATCTCATTGTGGTGACGGAGCACTTCATGAAGCACACTTTGGGGAACACTGTTCTGATGGAATATTGATATCATCTTGAGACTATCTGTGAATTTTCTGCACCTCCTAAGAGCAGCACAAAATGTGAACTACTCCTCTCCTTCTACCAATGCCCAGAGGATTCTGACAATGATTACAGGATACATATGCATTCGGATCCTCATGGATCCTTCCTATAGCCCATCCCCGTGGATTGTAAATTCTTAGTCAATAGTCCAAGGAAAGCCCTCCTCTAACTCGTGGAAAATGAGAGAATTTTTGTGTCATTTCCATCCTTATCTTCTTATCCAGAGCGGCAAAGACTGTCTTGTCTCTCAAGGCCCTGGGTCACCAAAGGAGAAGTCATGTGTTGAAATAATATCACATTACAGCAACAAGGAGGAAATTGTTTGTTTGCACACAGGGCAGTTTGTCTTGCCCTCCATCTGAAATACATTAAAGTAGAAAAGTAGCCCTGGCTGGTGTTGCTCAGTGGATAGAGCGTTGGCCTGCGGACTGAAGGGCCCCCGGTTCGATTCCTGGTCAAGGGCACTGGCCCAGTAGGGGGCGTGCAGGAGGCAGCCGATCCATGATTCGCTCTCATCACTCATGTTTCTATCTCTCTCTCCCTCTCTGTTCCTTTCTGAAATCAATAAAAATATATTTTGAAAAATACAAAAGTAAAAAACAAACAAACAAAAAAGACAAAAAAAAACCAAAGTTACCCGGGGAGAGCCTAGCCAGCTGAGACTAACTACCTGGAGTTCTCAGGGACCCTGCTGTTCAGAACAGCTGAGTTCTCATCATTGTTAGGGTTCACCCCGTATATTCACGAATGTTCAGATTTCTACCCTTCTTGGGGGACATTTCCTAACCTGTGTATCATCCTGCCTTGTTATCTTAACTGGGGTGCACTGAACCGGAGCCTGGCCTGCAGGACTGGGGGTTCCCAGTCTCTTCACCAGTGCTCTCATGCCGCTGCGCTGTAGGACTGGCGTTTGGGTCTACTGCGGTGTGTTTGGCCCAGCACAGAGTCTTCCCCAACGGCGGTGTTTGGGTGGTTTTGTCTTTTTATAGCGTCGCTCTGGCCACAGCTATCACTTCTCACTCCTGTCCCCACGCCAGCCCCTTGCAGCCCCTGTTGCTCTCCATTCTTCTTGTATCTCTCTCCACTTCCTATTATTCAATGACTAGAGGTCCGGTGCACGAAATTCATGCACCTGGGTGGGGAGGGGCGTCCCTCAGCCTGGCCTGCTTCTGCCACTGCCGCTGCACTCGCCAGCTGTGAGCCCAGCTCAGGGCTTCTGGCTGAGTAGCGCTCCCCCTGTGGGAGTGCACTGACCCCCAGGGGGCAGCTCCTGCATCGAGCGTCTGCCCCCTGGTGTTCAGTGTGCGTTATAGCGACTGGTTGTCCCGCCGTTCAGTCAATTTGCGTATTACCCTTTTATTATATAGGATTTACTTCAGATTAATTGACCAATTTTCTGTAGGCTGTTAAGCAGACGTGTTAGAATAATTTAAAGAAGAAGAAGAAGAGCCTAGGGTTCTATGAGAAAAAAAATGCATGAATGTTAGCTGTGTAGAGACTTTGGGGCATGCGTATCCTCAGGTGGGCGAAAAAAATGATGTGTTCGAGGTAGGTGAGTTAGCTAGACAATGGAGGTGTTAAAGTTAGTTAACTTCTTCAGACCAGAGTCCTAATTCAGGTGCCCAGTGACTTCTGACATTTTAACTGAGGAGGCACAAACCTTTCACTCCAACAACTTTTTTACAGTTACGAACGGGGACCACACCGTGTCGTGAAAAGCTAAACTCTAGCAACAGTTGGGGTGTCGCTCTTCAGCCATTCAGAGGCACGTGCCTAAAGCGGCCACGTGAGTTTCCTGGTATTCAGTCTCTCTCTATTCACCAAATAATGTTTCCTCTTTGGTTGTAAAAGTGAAATGAAATAAAATAGTGAAGGTTATTTCTTTATCAAAGATAACCTTGGTTAGTGGATGTGACGGTTAACTTTATGTGTCAACTTGATGGGGCCAGGAGGTGCCCAGATATTTGATCAAATGTTATTCTGGTTGCTCCTGTGTTTCTGGATGAGGTCAGCACTTGAGTTGGTAGACCCCATAAAGCAGATCGCCCTCCCTAGTGTGGGTGGGCCTCAGCCAATCCGTTGAAGACCTGCATCGAACAAAAAGGCTGACCTCCTCCCAGGAAGGGAGAACTCCTAACTCTTGAGCTCGCCGGCTTCCAGACTAGAACTGCTCATCCTCTTTCCTGGATCTGTAGCTTGCAACTCACCCTGCAGATCTTGGGACTTGTCAGACTCCATAATCGTGTGAGGAGTGAGCCAATTCCTTATAATAAATCTCTCTCTCTTTTTCCATATATATAATAAATACTAGAGGCCTGGTGCACTACATTCGTGCACTGGGGCGGGGGGGAGGGTCCCCTCAGCCCGGCCTGTGCCCTTTAGCAGTCCAGAAGCCCTTGGGGGATGTCTGACTGATGGCTTAGGCCCACTCCCCCACGATCAGTCAGACATCCTTAGTGCTGCTGCGGAGGCGGGAGAGGCTCCCTCCACCACCGCTGGGCTTGCCAGCCATCAGCCGGGCTTGTGGCTGAGGGGTGCGCCCCCTGTGGGAGCACACTGACCACCAGGGGGAAGCTCCTGCATTGAGCATCTGCCCCCTGGTGGTCAGTGCGTGTCACAGTGACTGGTTGTTCTGTCATTTGGTTAATTTGCATATTACCCTTCTATTATCCTATATAATAAAAGCCTAGTATGCAAATAGGCCAAACAGTGGAACGACCAGTCACTATGACACGCACTGACCACCGGGGGCAGATGCTCAATGCAGAAGCTGCCCCCAGCCCAGTCTCCAGGCCGACCATGGTGGGTGCCAGTGGGGGCCCCCTGACCGCCCTGTCAGTCACTCCACAGATCAGTCCTGATCTCCAGCCAGGCCTAGGGACCCTACCTGTGCACAAATTTCATGCACCAGGCCTCTAGTATAGGATAATATATAATACAATATATACAGGGTGGGACAAAAGTAGGTTTACAGTTGTTCATATGGAAAATAACATTAATAAATCATAATGCCAGAATAAGCAATGTTTTGTGTACTGACAACTGTAAACCTACTTTTGCCCCACCCTGTATATAAACTGTTGGCTCTGTTTCCTCTGGAAAACCCTAACTAACACAGTAGACAGATTTTAATATCAACAAATTAAAGAAGAAAAAAAAAAAGACCTATCCCTTCTCCAGCAAGAAAGCCCCCCTTCGGAAGGCTTGGCTATGCAGAATTCATGAAGGATTATGGATTTCTATTGACCAGGGAGAGAAATCAAATTTCCATGTTGAAGAAAGTTCCAGCACTGAGGTCCTACATTTCTGGCAGGCAGGTGCTCTGCCTGGTTTGTTGTACTGCTCTGATGCAGGGAAGGGCAAGACAGAAATGAAAAGTTTTCGACGTGACGACATCATCTCATGGTGGTTGTAGGAATGACAATAACCAGGACACCTCTGGAACCCCGTGTTGTCGTGATCATGCCAAGGAGGGCTGACCGGACGATCAGAAGCGAAGGCATTGCTTGATGGAAGTCCACGCTGAGTGAAGATCCTTGCTTCTTGCTGATACGGCGACAAAGAGGTGGGCTTCTATGTTCAGCATCGACGGTGGGCCCCGCATTTTATCTCTGCCCCTATCTCCTCCCCTTTCAGGCTTCCTCCTAGCGTCTGTGCTACACACAAACCTCTTCTCCGTCTCAACTCCACCTCATCCTTGACGTGTCTTATTTTCTTTTGTCCAATAAAGGAAGGAGGGTGGAGCTGTGCAGCCAAACCTCTCCGTCCTTGTAGGCTCCACCTCCCACGCTGTCCACCACCCAGTGTGGACTACACAGCTCTCATCCTGAAGCTGTTTTTCCATCTGAGGGGCCGACCTCCTTGTTCCTCGGGCTGGAGCCCCCTAGGGGGTGACACTGGCCGGTTTGGGAGTGGATAGCCGTTTTGGTGGCCCGGGAGAAGTCCTCCCTCGCTGTCGTCTTTTGTCATAAAGGCGACATTAACATCTTCCTGGGAGCACCAACATGGCTGAGAGCACAGATGGGCACCGTGCTTGTCACACACGGAGACAGCCTGTACTCACTCGTCGGGAAGCTTTGCTGTCGTTGATGGAAATGACCAGCGTGCAGAGCTCTGCTTCCTGTCCTTGCAGACCAGCGTGACATGTGGGCTCCACGGAGCCCCTGTCATGGGTTGCCACATCAATACTGCGCTGTCATTTCCTGGCGGTGAACAATGACCCCACATTGCCTCAGGAGGCTCGCACGGGGTCCTTCCCGCGCCAGCTCAGCCAGGCCTCAGACAGCAAATGCATGGCCCGCCTGACACTCTCTCATTTAAAAAAAATATATTTGTATTGATTTCAGAGAGGAAGGAAGAGGGAGAGAGAGATAGAAACATCCATGATGAGAGAGAATCATCGATCGGCTGCCTCCTGCCTGCCCCTCT
>NW_006289087.1:1375764-1377551 GCF_000327345.1 Myotis davidii
GGCTTGATCCCCAGTAGGGGGCATGCAGGAGGCAGCTGATCAATGATTCTCTCTCATCATTGATGTTTCTCTCTCTCCCTCTCCCTTCCTCTCTGAAATCAATAAAAATATTTATTTTAAACTAAAAAAAAAAAAGCAAATGTACAGCTAGTCAAGCTTTTGGAGAAGATGAGTAAGAACAAAGCCAGTGTGGTTTACTGGAAATAAACCTAGGAGCATAGTTACACAGTTTTTTTAATTATTATTTTACATATATATTTTTTATTTCAGAGAGGAAGGGAGAGAGATAGAAACATTAATGATGAGAGAGAACCACCGATTGGCTGCCTCCTGCACATCCCCCACTGGGGGAGATCGAGTTGGCAACCCGGGCATGTGCTCCTGGCCAGAATCGAACCGGGGACCCTTCAGCCCGCAAGCCAAAGCTCTATCCACTGAGCCAAACCGGCCAGGGCTACACTGTTTCAGTTAATACAGGAACCGGCCCCACCCACTTCCCACTTAGTTGTTACAGTCCTACAGGTATGTGTCTTCCTGTCCCTTCCCTCCCTGACACTCTGAGGTGAGGAAGGTGTCAGCAGCTGCCTCCGTTTTTCCATAGCCACTGACCAGCCTGGCCACATAACACCGTCAACTGGACACCACCACAAACTCTCAGCTGCCCAGCTAATCAGCTGTCTTTCTAGATTTTTTTCCACTGATGTGACTGGTGTTGTTGGCCATGGCCCTCATTTTCAGTTCAATTTCCTCATTGTTTAAGTGAATTGAATAACTGATCCAGGTTGAATTTTGCTTCCTTCGGAGAGAAAGTGTTTTATCAGCGCAAAATAAATGTCTTCAGATGTCTATTGGAAATAATTAGACTTTAGTAATTCATCAGATATCTAACATTTACTTAATGTCTACTTTGTGTATATCACGGAGTTATGGGCTTATTTAAGGGAAGGTTTAGCCACAGATGCTATATAGCTCTAGCTGGTTTCGCTCAGTGGATAGAGCATGGGCCTGCAGACTGAAGGGGTCCCGGGTTCGATTCTGGTCAAGGGCACATGCTTGAGTTAGGAGCTCAATCCCCAGTAGGGGGCATGAACGAAGGCAGTAGATCGATGATTCTCTCTCATCATTAATGTTTCTCAGTAATTCATCAGATATCTAACATCTATTTAACGTCTAGTTTGTGTAATATCACGGAGTTATGTGCTTATTTAAGGGAAGGTATAGCAACAGATGCTATATAGCTCTAGCTGGTTTCGCTCACCTGAAAAGTTAACAACAGTAGTTATTCCATATTTTCAATGGCAAATGCCTATTCAATATTTGTTTCTTTTTAAACAATAAGAATTTAAATGCACCCAAGAGATAAAAAGCAAACTTCATTTAGATATCAGGTTTTGCAAGGACTGGATACAACGTTAGGGACGCACAATGAGGCCCTTCCTCCCATGCTCCTTCCTTCCAGTGCAATAAAGACAACAGACTCTCTAACTTCACAGGCCTCTGAATTCTACTTCTGCGCGTGCCGCCGCCATGAAGGATTTCTGTTTCTTTGTTGCTTTCCCCTTGGCACCCAGTTTCCTTTTGGCCAAGTATCTTAGCAGAGCATTCGTGTCTGCGGGCCAGGCCATTTGTGTTCAGCGGGCACAGATACCTCCCGATCGCCCTCCTATCTTCACTCGGTGGTTGTTTTTATAATTGCTCACGATTTTAGAAACACCCTAATCTCGGCATATTAAATATTAAGGGACTCCAGATTCCCGTGCAGAGCTGAGCGAGTGCGTTTCCATGGT
>NW_006289087.1:1377605-1395015 GCF_000327345.1 Myotis davidii
GGTTTTGCGAGCATCGCTGCCGGAAGCGCCTCTCCCGCCACTGCCTGGCACCTGCGGGGGGGCGGGGGGCCTCGCTGTGAAATATTTTGGAAACAGAGCCGAAGCGGCGATAACGCAGAGCGCGAACAGGCGGAAATAAGAATAAACGGAGCGTGGCGGGCCGACAGCGAGGGGCTGGCAGCTTCTGCCAAGGAAGAGGAGGCGTGGTCAGCCCGGAGGGCAAACCACGCGGGGGCCGTTGTTTAGAGACCTCCGGAGGTCGTTTCCTTCCCCCGCCCTCGGGTAGGGGGAGCTCCCCGGGGCCGAGGAAGCAGCCCCCCCAAAACCGTTTCCGGGACCGCAGCCTCTCCCCTCCCGCCCCAGGAGCAATGCCTTCCCAGGCCACGATTCCCCGCGACCCAAAAATAACCGCACAGATGTGAGGACCAGGGCCAAGGCCCGCGCTCGGGGCGGGGCTCCGTTACCGCCTTATCGCTGACAGCCAGCGCCTGGAAACCTAACCCGGCGCCAGCCTTTTATACCGGGTCCCTGGAGCCCCGCCCTAGCAACCGCCCCTAGCAACGCCTCGCCCGGGCGCTCCGCGCGCTATCGGCCTTCGCCAGGCTCTTCCTGTTTCCCTCCCGCTGCCAGCTGGGCTCGGCGGCCGGGATCACGTGACCTGCCCCAGGGGAGGGGCGGAGCGAGCGGAAGACGTGAGGGGCGGGGCGCCGGCCGGCTAGGGGACGTCATCAAGAGGCGCCCGGGCCAGTTGTGTCGCAAGGCCCGGGGAGTCTTTGCTTCCGGGACTGGGTGAAATGGCGGAGGCGGCGGCGCTGGTGTGGATTCGCGGCCCCGGCGTTGGGTGCAGGGCGGTGCGGGATGTCTCGGCCGCGTGCTCGGTCCAAGACCTTATCCACCGCCATTGCCAAGACCAGGTGAGGTTCGCGGTTCCCGGAAGGAGGGGGAAGGAGCCGGGCAGGGGAGCGGGTGGGAGGCGAGAGGGTCTGTCGGAGCAGTGGTTCTCAACCTTCCTAATGCCGCGACCCTTTAATAAGTTCCTCATGTTGTGGTGACTCCCAACCATAACATTATTTTCGTTGCTACTTCATCACTGTAATGTTGCCACTGTTATGAATCGTACTGTCAATATCTGATAGGTTGTATTTTCATTGTTCGCGACCCACAGGTTGAGAACCGCTGGTGGGATGTTGGTTCTTTGGGGCTTTCGGTTTTTTAAGGCTGAGGGTTCCTCAGTTTTAAGGTGCTTCAAGCTGATGCTGAGGCCTCCCTTTGCTTTTTGTGGTGGTGGTGGTGCTGTTGTCACACCACAGAAAAGGGGAAAACTCCGCTCACGACGCCTAGTCAGCCCTCAGTCCGGACTAACGGGAAACACTTTGGGATTCCGTATTTTCATTCCTAAATGGGGCATTTGGACCGGATGACTTTTTAAAAATATATATACTTTATTGAATTTTTACAGAGAGGAGGCAGAAGGATAGAGAGTTAGAAACATCGATGAGAGAGAAACATGGATCAGCTGCCTCCTGCACACCCCCTACTGGGGATGTGCCCACAACCCAGGTACATGCCCTTGACCGGAATCGAACCTGGGACCTTTCAGTCCACAGGCCGACACTCTATCCACTGAGCCAAACCGGTTAGGGCATGGACCGGATGACTTTTGAGGCTCATTTTGCTACATTCATTCTGTGATTGTTGGATATAGTCACATTGTGTCCACAGATCAAACATTCCAATGAACAACCTAGTGGGGAAGTATTTCCTATCCGGACCCAGGCCAAAGGATGGTCGGGGAGGGGAATGGATTCACCTGGTCACTCACAGGTTGGGACAGCCAAACACATGTGTCTGTTGAGGATATGGATTCTTGGCTTCTTAGGGCCCGTCATTTAAAAAAAAAAAAATGATTTCAGAGACGAGGGGAGAGGGGAGAGGGAGAACACTTCTCTATTGTGTTAAGTTGACAGCATCAAACACTGGCTCAGAAAGACTTAAGTTTTTAGAATTTCCTTTCATCACTTGCTCTGAGAACACACAAAGTGGCTTTGGGGGCGCGTGGGCTTCTGCTGTGATTGGCTGTAATTCAGGGGGATGCCAGCAGGACAGACAAGCGCTGGCTGCCCGTTGGCCCTAAAACCGCTAAAGCTTATATGTCTCCCTCCTTCTCCTCTTCTTGTCCTTTTACCTACACTTTTCGGGATGCACATTTTCACTTTTACACTTGGGGGGCCTCTCGTGATTTTATTTTCACCCCAAAGACAAAAACTTCTTCTTTATATCATGATTAGGTATCAGGAAAAAATTGTACGCAGAAGAACTACATCATATGAAATGATTTTTTTCTTTTACTGGTTTTATTTAGTTATTTTTCGTTTTCAATTAAACCAGTATTAATTAAACACACTGCCCGCTTGTCACTGGAGTGGTAAAAAGACAACAAGCTAGGACCCTTCCTGCAAAGAACTTGTATTGTCTCGTGAACAGCATTTTTAACAGCCCCGTTTGTCTCCAGGGTGTCCCTGTGGAATGCTTCTTCGTGAAACGCAACGGCGTGCTGGCTGACGCCGGTGACACGGTGCAGCATGGAGCTGTGTATAGTTTGGAGCCCAGACTTCGTGGTGGGAAAGGAGGTAGGACATGAGTGTCGCCTGCTTGCCGAGCTGTGTCACCTCTGCGGATGCCTTAAATGAAGCGACTCCTTGGTCCCTATGCTGTGCCAGCCTTACGTTTTGCCTTATGAAGTCCTTTACTTCCCTGGTTTCGAATGTCTTCTCTGTTGTTCTTTTTTTTAAAATATATATTTTATTGATGTTTTACAGAGAGGAAGGGAGAGGGATAGAGAGCCAGAAACATTGATGAGAGAGAAACATCGATCAGCTGCTTCCTGCACACCCCAGACTGGGGATGTGCCCGCAACCAAGTTACATGCCCTCGACCGGAACCGAACCCGGGACCCCTCAGTCCACAGACCGATGCTCCATCCACTGAGCCAAACCGGCCAGGGCTCTGTTGTTCTCTTTGAGGGAGATGCTGTGTGATAGAGTTCCCACCTTCTCCGGCTGGGTAGCTCCTAGGCAGCCGAGGCGCTGAAGCTCTCGGGAATATGGGTGGAGAGAGATGGCCCTTCTTCTACCCAATCTGTTGAAGAAAGCGTGTAAAACATCCAGATCCGCTTTTATGACGATTTGGTCTCATTACTGTATTTCCAAGGGAGGTCTTAAGTCACTTTATGAAATACAACTGCTTATGTGTTGGGGGAGATTAAGGTCCCGGTGGTATTAACACATCTAAGAAAAGAGAAGGAACTAGATGAGCAAAAGCTAAATATACACAGTTCTTAGTCTTTCTGCTGATGCACTAAGATGCAATCCCTAAGCTTTCTCAAAATCTACCGTGATTTTCAGAGAGCGGACATCTCATTATCATCATCCTGCTGTTTGGATGATTCTTCTTTGCAGTAGGATGAAGTGTGTGCTATCAGCCAGCGACACCTTCAAATTGCCTTTCCTTTTACACTCACTATAAAATCTCACCCTATGCTTTTTAAAGTTCCTCGTCTGGGAATCTTGTGTTTTTTTGGCACTGGGTACAGGCCTTTACAATACCTCAGTGGTGCAGGTGCAGTATTTCAGAAATAGAAAAGGAAGCAGGGAAGGGATGAGGTTGAAACAAATTCACTTTTACCTTTGTGCCCTGCGTTCGAATCTCGGTGTCCATTCCCTTTATTAAAAGAGAAAAAGAAAGCAGAGGTCACCTTTGATCTTGTGCTGCATCACTGTGTCCACGAGGTCAGCACTTCCCATCCTGAATGCTTTGTAACCCGCTCTCCCCACATATCTCTGCTCAGGCTTCGGGTCTATGCTCCGAGCCCTCGGTGCGCAGATTGAGAAGACAACCAATCGAGAAGCTTGCCGGGACCTCAGTGGGAGGAGACTACGAGATGTCAATCATGAAAAAGCGTAAGAGGCCGTTTGTGTTTGTTTTTCTAAAATACATTTGTATTGATCTCAGAGAGGAAGTGAGAGGGAGAAAAAGATAGAAACATCAATGATCAGAGGGAACCATTGATCGGCTGCCTACTGGGGGACGAGCCGGCAACCTGGGCACGTGCCCTGACCGGAATTGAACTGTGACCTCCTGGTTCATGGGTCGATGCTCAACCACTGAGCCACACCAGTCAGGCTGTTTTTGTATTTTTAAAGAGAGAAACATACTTTTCTATCAGTGGTGATGATACATGCGCCGTGCAAATCAGAAATATAAACTTGTGTTCTGATTTATTGTTATCAGATGTTACCTTTTCCATAAGTTTTTTTAAAATATGTTTTATTGATTTTTTTACAGAGAGGAAGGGAGAGGGATAGAGAGTTAGAAACATCGATCAGCTGCCTCCTGCTCACCCCCCACTGGGGATGTGCCCGCAACCGAGGTACATGCCCTTGACCGCAATCGAACCTGGGACTCTTCAGTCCGCAGGCTGACGCTCTATCCAGTGAGCCAAACCGGCTAGGGCACCTTTTCCATAATTTAATAGTTATCTGTAGGTCTCGGTTAAGGCCATGGCAGTGTGCTGGTAGTAAGTGTGGCACACCTTCCTGAGGGAACAGTACGGTAGGAGCGAGAGTGTGTTACTTTGTTGGGGGGAGGAAAAGCATATAAGGCAGCTATTCAGTGACATCTCATTCTCTCCCCCCGCAGGATGGCTGAGTGGGTGAAGCAGCAGGCTGAGCGAGAAGCCGAGAAGGAGCAGAGGCGCCTGGAACGGCTGCAGCGGAAGCTGGCGGAGCCCCGGCACTGCTTCACCAACCCCGACTACCAGCAGCAGTGCCACGAGATGGCCGAGCGCCTGGAGGATTCCGTCCTCAAAGGTGAGGGTGAGGTTCCTTGGTGTGGGCAGCAGGCGCCCTGAGGCCAGCTGTTCCTGACTGTCCCGCTGCACACACAGAGGTTCTTCAGTGTTTTTGGGTCACAGACCTTTGAGAAGCTCTCTGTTGTTGTTAATCCGCATCCAAGGATGTTTTTCCATTGATTTTTTCTTTTCTTTTCTCATTTTTCTTTTTTTTCCCCATTGATTTTTTAAAAAAATGTTTTTATTGGTTTTTACAGAGAGGAAGGGAAAGGGATAGAGAGTTAGAAACATCCACAAGAGAGAAACATTGATCAGCTGCCTCCTGCACAACCCCAACTGGGGATCAAGCTTGCAACCAAGGTACATGCCCTTGACCAGAATCGAATTCAGGACCCTTCAGTCCGAGGGCCAACGCTGTATCCACTGAGCCAAACTGGCTAGGGCTCCATTGATTTTTAGAGAGTGGAAGGGAGGGGGTGAAATAGAAACATCAATTGGTTGCCTCCTGCTCGGGGCCCCAACTAGGGCCGGGATAGAGCCAGCAACCAAGTTACGTGCCCTTGACCGCAATTGAACCCGGGACCCTTCAGTCCATGGGCCAATGCTATACCCACTTAGCCAAATCGGCTAGGGCCGGACCTCTGAGGTCTGATGAAAGCTGTGCGACCTCTCCCCTCAATATTGATCACAGTGTATCTTACAGAGAAAAAAAAAAAGACCTCAAGCCCACATAACTTTTGATATCCTTAATGCCTGACTCCGTGGGCCCCAGTTAAGAACAGTCTTTGTGATTCATTGGGATAAGTTAGGTCTTTAGGAGGTGCTGAGAGCTGAACAGATTTGCTTCCAGTTTTAGGTCAGTTTTTTTTTTAATGGTTTTTAGTGAGAATGAGTGCCATGAACTTTTATTAGAATCCAGAGTATTATGCTAGGGCAATTGTGGGTGCAATTAAATAAGAAGGAATCTTTCCTGTCCAAAAGGTTCTGACACAACAAGGGAAAGACACATGCGTGCAAATGATTAGGCGTGGGGAGGGCGAGACCTGACCCTGTCGGCCTCAGAGTGGACAGGTTGGTCGTTGGTGCTTTAAAATGCTGGCTCCAGGTCCAGAACGCTTCCTGCTTCACGTCCGTGTAAATTTGAGGTTAATCTCGTTTTCACCATCTTGAATATGACATCTCACGGAATTTAAATCTAGAGCTCTGGATGGCAGCTCTTTTTGCAATCTGGCTTACTTGGAGTCTTTCATTAGACTTAGTCCGGATAGTAGACACCGAGCTGTTAACCCCTAGGGTGCCAGGGACCGTGCTCGCGCTCCTCCTGTCTTTCGCCAAAAGTGCCGGGGGCGCTATCAAAGCTTCGAAATGGAGTCCAGTTCTGAGTCTGCTTTGATTAGTGATGATGCTATTTCTAAATATGTCAATGTAGTAAAGGTTTCCTTAGGTTTTTGAATATGTAACTTCATTTACTTGCGATTCATCATTTTTTTCCTAAACTGCTGTAAAATCAGCAAAAATGCCTTGGCAACTTTAGCATAGTTCCTAGGCTATTGGTTGGCACTCAAAGGGTTAACATTTCTGGCCAGGTATGCAGGCTTCCTCCAGCAAGGTGGTGTCAGCAGAAGTGGGGGAGACTCGGAAGCGGCCTCACAAACCAGAAGCAGACGGAGGATCCAGTGCCCCGAAAAGGAAATGCTTTTGGTAAGTGTGTTTCGTTTTCATTCCAAATGGAGCTTTGAGGACTGCCCTGGGCCATGGCCTCCGTGTCTGTCTGGGATAAACACATTTCTAAGTGATGTCCGACGGCAACTCCGACATTTTCCCGTGTGCTTCAACCTCCAGCGTTCAGTGATTCTCACGTTGTGCACCCCCGTGATGGTTTGTGCTGTGAGCGCCATTCATAGAACCTCAAGGACAATGTTTCCGTCCATGAGAGATCACACACATTGCTTTAGACGAATTACTGTTTGGTGTGGAAAGGGTTAACTCTCAAGCATCCCCAGTGGAAATGCCAGCGCTCTGCTTGGCAGGTGGCTCTGTTTTGTTTCTGGGGTTTTTCAAGGTCATAATCGAGGCCTGGGGTCCCTTTGCCAGACCTCTCTTCACCACCCTTGCACTCATGGGTCAAGAGCACAACAGGACTTTTCTTATCCTTTGTTCTGCCAGCTCGCCTGCCCTCCCCAGCTGGTCCTTCGGTTTCCAGCTCAGTTCCCTTGGGCCATGTTCTAGATAAGTCTAAATGGATCTGGCTTCCTTGTAGGCCTGCCCTTAGGGACAGAAAGATAATCATTAACCAAAGACCATGTTACTCTGAGTCCAGCAGAGAATGTTACGTGTTCTTTCTGAAATGGGAGTGAAGTGCTTTTGGGAGAACAGGCATTGTGTGTTTCTTCTAATCGGGTTTATTGAGGTATAATTTACATTCAGTAAAATTAACCTTTTTTCATGGAACAGTTCTCATAATTTTAAAAAATACAGCCACGTAACCACCACCGAAAACAAGACACAGAATCTTCCCGTCACCCTAAAAATTCCCCATGTGCCCCTTTGCAGTTAATTCCCTTCCCCTACCCCCCACCCCTGGCCAACTCCGATCACTGTGCAATGTTTTAATACTGTCCATCTCAGGTTAGATATTTTTATTCAGCCAGAGTCTGATCCCTGCACAAACCGCAGCCCCTTTCAAGTGGCCGCTGTACGTGGCGGTGAACCTTTCTGTGGTTTCCGACAGGCTGGGCATGGAAGGACTGGAGACAGTGGAGGGGTCCGGCTCTGACAGCTCCGATGACGACAGTGACGAAGCCCCTGGCACCTCGGGAATGAGCTCGCCTGTGCCGAGCAGTGACAGTGCTGGAGTGGAGAGGGCAGGCGGGGCTCCCAGGAGTCCTCAGAGGGCAGGAGCACGGAGTACAGACTGTAGCTCACCAGAAGGACTTCCGAGCCCTGGGGCTGGCCCTGGGAATGGTATTTCAGATGACCTGTGTGCCCCGCTGGGGGACACATCTGCCCAGGAGCCTGTGGAAAGGAAGGTGGCAGCAGAAACAGAGACAGCCCCGGAGGAAAAGGAGGCCGAGAGCCGAGGACCCGGAGAAGCAGCAGCAGCCGGGCCCAGACTGAATCAGGAGAAAGAGACGGAAGAAGTCACTGATGGGGAGCGAGCGGCCAGGGCAGCACCTGGAGAAGACGGGGGGAGCATTCGCAGCACTAAACCGGGGGACAGCCAGGCAGGAAGCACAGTAAGTAATTGGGGTCGTGTCTAAAGCCAAGTCCATTCCGTCTCCACGGACTGTCCAAAGGACAGTGCCCAACCACTGAGCCACACCAGTCAGGGTTCTTTCTGTTTTTTTGTGTATTCATTTTTTTATTTTTTTTTTCTAAAAATGGATACACTTTCTGAACCCTTACAATCCTTTCAGTGAGTCAGTGAAATGAAGGTGCTTTTCCCATCAGCTGCTTGGTGGGTAGGCTCGTTCCATAATCACACGTGAAGGACAGGTTGATGGTGGTGACGCTGGCCCTGTCCCCCTAAAAATCCTTAGACTTTTTTTTTAGCTCCAGAATTTGTTGTGGTTTTTTTGCCACTAGGTGGTGTCCTTTCATTAATTCTATGGTTTTCACATTTTAATCTGAACTTGGATGTATATCCCAAATTATAGCATAATTGTTATTTATTCTTTCTTAGTAATACATTCAGTCAGAAGCCATGTTAAGGTAGATGGTATTTTAGATTTGATGAAAGGAGCCTGTTTTAAGTGTTTTCTCCGTTGTGTTATTCTCCCCTCAGGCTGTGGGTCAGGAATCTGTGGATTTACTGGCCTTCAGCTCCGCAGCAGAAATGGAGTCGCTGGGTCTGGAGAAGCTCAAGTGCGAACTGATGGCCCGGGGGCTGAAGTGCGGGGGCACCCTCCAGGAGCGGGCCGCCCGGCTCTTCTCCGTCAGGGGCCTGGCCCCGGAGCAGATCGACCCTGCGCTGTTCGCCAGGCCCCTGAAAGGGAAGAAGAAGTGACTCCCCGAGCTGATGTCCTGTGTCCTTCCGGTCGAGCACTTACAACCCGCACAACGCTGACTCTTGGCCGTTATTCCTGTTGACGCTAAAGCTGGCTTTTTCAATGAGCCAGTTCTCATCGCCCGCTTTCCCATTATGGCATTTATAGAATTAATGGGTGAAACCCTCTGAGCCTGACTCTGTGGGAGGGTTTTTAATAACAAATTTAATTTAATAAACATGACTATTCCGATTTCTGGTAAGTTATATTTCCAAGGAATTTATCCATTTGACCCAAGTTGTCAGATTGTAGGTGTCTCTAGAGGTCGCCGTGGTAACTTTCTTTTCACCTGAGGTTTTTTTTTGTTTGTTTTTTTCATCTGAGTTTTTAAGTGATTTCCTGAAAGGGAGGAAGCCATACCATAATTCTTTCACAGTATTAGCAGGGTCCTCTGTTTAAGTATGGTTATCACATAGACAATAGCAAATCAATGAAAGGTTTTGGGCAAAGCTGGATGGTAATAGTTCTTTAAGAAGTCACGTGGCTATTCAAAGAGATCACAGGACTTAAAGTCTTAGCGAAAGGAAAAACATTTTCTGTGATCCCAAATTTTGTTAGAATTGGCCAGCTAGATTCAGTGGGGGCAGGTGGCAGTTTGTAAGCATGAGTGAAATACGTATGCTCCACATTTGGCCTGATCTTTCCGAGGGTGGTACAAACTGCATTTGACCGTAGATGTGTGGAAAAGGCTCAAGTTGCAAGAAGAACTGTATTTTTCCTCATTGTGATCTTTTAGTAATACTTCGGACACTTGCCTTGTTTCATGATGATAGTAACAACCGTATGAAGACATTGCTCTTCGTTTTTCTTGGTTTCTGTTCATTGGAACTATGTCTGAACTCCCAGCCCTCCCCGGTCTGGGTCAGCGGTTAGAGCGTCGGCCTGGGGACTGAGGGGACCCGGGTTCGAATCTGATCAAGGGCACATGCCCGGGTTGCGGGCCCGATCTGCAATGGGGGGGGCGGGGGGTGCAGGAGGCAGCCGGTCTACGATTCTGTCTCACTGTTGATGTTTCTGTCTCTCCCGTCCTCTGAAATCAATACAAAAATACATTTTTAAAAAAGTGCCCCCCAGATGAAGGTTGTTGAGGAAAATGATCGGGACTGAGTATTTAAAACAAAATGAAAGCTGAGAGCAATTAAAGGGCAGCATGAGTAGAATTCTGTCCAAAGGGATTCTGTTGCTCACCACCTGCCAACCCTCAAAAAACGCTACCAGCTTCCGGGAGGAAAGGAGGACTCTCCCTGCTGCCAGTAGGGGGTGCTGGGCGCTAGCAAACGTGAGCAGGAGCCGGGCGAGTCCCGTGGGCCACTGCTCTGAAGGTGGGTCCCTGCGAGTCCGTGACCACCCCTCGCCCCCCTCCTCCAGGGTAAGTGGCGGACAGATGGTGGGGTGCAGCTGGCCTCAACTTGACCTGCTTCTAGCCTTTCTGATTCTTGCGTTCTCGTATTTCGCTCCAGCTCTTCGCTCTGCCAGGCGTGAATAAATCATTTAGAGCAGCGGTTCTCAACCCTCCTAATGCCGCGACCCTTTCATACAGTTCCTCATGCTGTGGGGACTCCCCATACAAGGAATTCCTTCTCAGCAAACAGTTCTTTTCTAAGCGTTTGCTCTTGTTTCCTTTGGCATTTGAGTCTCCCGGAGACGGGGGTCGGAGGCCCGGGGCGCTCTGCATGAGGGTTTTTTAACCTTATTGTTAAACAAATGACAGATAGCATGTTGAAGACAGCAGTCTTAAAGACAGTTCTGGAAATGCAAGCATAGTAAACACCAAGCGAGCACAACGCTTTCTGGAAATGCTCCCTAGTGGCTCCATTCTGTATCCGGCTCCTGTCACTCATTCAGTAGGTCACCAGCATTGACCTCCGATCCACGCCATCGCCAGTCCTAGTGACCTGGATGGCAAGTCTGCCCACTTCACCCACCCCCACGGCCGCTGCGCAGTCAGGCCTCCAGCCCCTCTCACAGGCCGCCCACTACTGTGGCCTCCACCCTCTCTCTGCTCCCCCTCTTTTTTCTGCTTTTCCCCTTGAGCCCCAGCCCTGCTGCCCATCCCCCACACAGCAGGCACAATCACCTTGTAACCATACTTTACTGCGCTAAAATAGACATAACGTAAAAGGTACTATTTTAAGCACTTTGGACTGCGGTTAAGTGCATTCACACTTGTGCAAACAGGACCTCCCTCCACCTCCAGAACTTTCTCATCTTCCCAAACTGAAACTCTATCCCCAGTGACACACTAACCCCGCACTCCCCTCCTCCAGCCCCTGTAACCACCGTTCTACTCTCTGTCCCTGAGTTTGCCTGCTCCAGGGACCCCATGGAAGGGGAATCATACAGCACTTGTCCTCCTGTGACTGGCTTAACGTCTTCAAGGTGCATCCGTGTTGTGGCATGTGTCCGAATTTCCGTCTGTTTTAAGGCCGAATGAATATTGCATGTGTAGACTGTGTTCTGCTTATCCATAAGGATTAGCTTTTAAAATGCCAATCAGATCAATTCCCTTTTTTGCTTAACACTCCTCGGTGGCTTCCCCTGGCTCTCGGAGTCAGAGCCTTAAGGGGGCCTGGGACCCCCCCCTCCCCAGCCCCACCCTCTGCACTCCAGCCACCGCCGACTGTTTCCTGACCCATAACAGCCGAGCCCTGTCTCAGCCCCACACTCGCCACTCCCTCTGCCTGGGACCACCTTCCAGGCCGGGTCACTCTCATCCCAGACGGTGGCCTCCTCCCTGAGGCCTCCCAGGCACCCTCGCTCATTGCCCAGTTTCCTTCCTTCCCGTATCTGGCTTCCTGATGGCTTGTTTACCATCTGTGTCCTCTCACTGGAAGGGGCTTCAGGGCCCGGCCATCTGGGCTCTGCCATGAGGAGCTCAGTTCAGATGCGTTCAGGCCAGGCAGAGCTGGGCCGTCAGATCATCAGGGTGTTGTGGCCTGGAATGTCGCTCACTTGTCCTAAATGCTCATTTATAAAATCACTCCTGTTCGAAGGGGCACTTGGCCTGGGAAGGGCCTGACTGCGGTGGTCAGGAGCCTGGTTTTCTCCTTTCTTCCTGGTGTCCAAACCCCCCTGACATTTAGCTGGACCGAAGGTTATTCCTCACATCGACCGTGGGAGGTGATGCTAACAGCCTGCGTCCTCCCTCGCTTCCTAGCAATTCTTTTAGTCCTCATCTGAGGATGTGGGAAAGAGGGATAGAGAGAAACATTGACTGATCGCCTCCCATACATACCCTGAACGGGGTTCGAACCCACAACCTAGGTACATACCCTGACTGGGAGTCTAACCGCCACCTTTTGGCGTTGGTTGATTTGTTGATGGTCGCCATTCTCACAGGTGTGAGATGGTACCTCATGGTCGTTAGCCCCTGGATTCTTGACCCATAAAAATCGGGAGGTTTTCCGGAAGGTCGTTCCGCTGTTCCTGTTTGGCCGTCCTGTCTAATTAGCATATTGCGCTTTTATTATTATAGATGGTAACATAAATGTCATTGATTGGTGTTTAGCATTTAAAATCAACTTAGAAACAAAGGGCTAGGCAGAATGTTAAGGTTACGGGCGTTGACAAAGCAGAAGGCAGCGTGTAGCTGATGGAGGCGGGGGGAGGGGGACACACAAGGGTGAGGGAGAAGGTGGGGGACCGTGGCAGTGTCACCGTCTTGCATGTGTCGGGTTACTGGTTTCCTGAATGAATACCACCTAAGGCTCCAGGCACCGGGAATGGAGGTTTTAGTCTCTTGATTAAATTTGCAAACGTGAGAAAAAGGAGTAAAGCAAGCCATGCGTTTATTAAAAATTTGAGAGGAGGATGAAACCGGTTTGGCTCAGTGGATGGAGCGTTGGCCTGCGGACTGAAAGGTCCCAGGTTCGATTCCGGTCAAGGGCATGTACCTTGGTTGCGGGCACATCCCCAGAAGGAGATGTGCAGGAGGCAGCTGATCGATGTTTCTCTCTCATCGATTTTTCTGACTCTCTATCCCTCTCCCTTCCTCTCTGAAAAAAATCAATAAAATATATTAAAAAAAACTTGAGAGGAGGATGAAAGGCAAGTGACCTAAACCTACTGTTGCTCATGGTTTGGGAGGTCAGCCATCAGAAGCGGCGGTTAGAGTGGGACAGGATGGCCTGGGAGACTGGCTTTTCTCCATAAACCCTTCTTTGCTATTGGATTGTGTGCAATAGTTGGTCTTAGAACACACACACACACACACACACACACACACACAAAAAAAAATCCCCTGGGAGAAAGAGGACAAAAACCAGGAACCTCTGGGAGAGCCCAGGGACCGAGAGGCAGGCCAAATGCTCCCCGGACAGCTTGCAGTTGCATCGCAGAGGGAAGCAGAAAGTGTCTGCAGGAGGTGTAGGGGCTGCGCGGTGGCTGGAGTGTCACGTTCCCTAATGGGCCTGCAGGGAGGGGATCGAACGTGCCAGCAGCTTCTCACCTGAGCGGACTGACGGCAAAAGCTCGTTTCCTCTCCTGGCAGCTGCCGCCGGGCAGAGCTGTGTTGATAAAGGGCTTAGGTTTGTGCGAAGAGGATCCCTCCCAGCAGGAGAGAGCTAATCCTACCGATTTTCAGATGCCTGCGCGCTCGTTGTTATGTATTTTGTTTGCTCAGCCCGCCTTTCCAATTACCTCTCAGAACGTGCAAATCTTTCGTCCCCGCTGTATCACCGAGCCCTGGAGATTAGAGAGCAGGGCGATGACCCTCACTGTCCATTCCTCGGCCCGCCTCCGCTGATGCTCCCTCCTGGAGTCCACAGAGATGAACTCGGTGCCTGCAGCCGAGAAAACATGATTCAACCCGGGCCTTTAAGACTTTGCCGTCCAGCCTGGCCAGCGTGACTCAGTGGCTGAGCATCCACCTATGAACCAGGAGGTCACGGTTCGATTCCCGCTCAGGGCACATGCCCACCCGGGTTACGGGCTAGATCCCCAGTGTGGGGCGCGCATGAGGCAGCTGATGCATGATTCTCTCTTATTGTTGATGTTTCTCTCTCTCTCCCACTCCCTTCATTTCTGAAATCAATCATATATATATGTGTGTGTATATATATATACACACACACACATACATACACATTATTATGACCACCCATCAGTACAATGAAGTGAATTAGTTATGCAAATAATAATAAAACCTTGAGAGTATTTGCTTAGGAAGTTTTCAATATTCAGTATTTTTGAAAGTGTCAATGAAGTACCGATGGGGTGGTCATAATAATCTGGCCACTCAATGTGTGTGTGTGTGTGTGTGTGTGTGTGTGTGTGTACATATATATATTTGTTTGTGTTTTTTTTTAAAGAATTTTCCATCTAGAACAGGGTGGTCCTAGAGAAAGGCCAAAGAAGTCATGTGAGGTCAGGAGCGCTGGGGTCAGGGGCAGAGAGGCGATTGCAGATATGCTGTCAGGAGAGCCCAGCTGGTGTGGCTCAGTGGTTGAGCATCGACCTATGAACCAGGAGGTCATCGTTCAATTCCAGGTCAGGGCACCTGCCCAGGTTTCTGACTTGATCACCAGTGGGGGACATGCTGGAGGCAGCCCAATGATGTTTTGCTCTCACATCGATGTTTCTCTCTCTCTCTCTCTCAAAATTAATACAAAAATCTTAAGGAGAAAAAAGAATTGTAGGGAAGGAAGTGAAATCTATCTGAGACTTAGCAAAATGCAGAAGTAGCACCTGGTCTCCTGCCTGCTACGTCACGGTTCTTTTTTGTTTTCTTTAAAATATATTTTTATTGATTTCAAAGAGGAAGGGAGAGGGAGAGAGAGAAACATCAATGATGAGAGAGAATCATTGATTGGCTGCCTCCTGTACACCCCCTCCTGGGGATCGATCCTGCAACCCGGGCATGTGCCCTTGACCGGAGTCGAACCCGGGACCCTTCAGTCCACAGGCCGATGCTCTATCCACTGGGCCAAACCAGCCAGGGCCATGTCAGGGTTCTTGAAAGCTAACATAATCGAAGTATTGAAGCTCTTGGGAAAGACATACATGGGTTTTATGCAGGACAGGGAGGCGGAGAGGCAACAGAAATTAGAGGGAAATTTTGTCCGCTGAAGAGGGTTGGCTAGTAAACGTAATTTGCATGTAATGTGCTTCTATTCAGAGCATTTAGAGAGAAGCCCTTTCTGTTCCCATGTTCTGACTCCCCAGTATTCAGGGGAAGCTCAGGGAGGACCTCAGGGGGAAATGTCTTTTCCGTTGTGATTTCCTGATCACTTTCTTTCCTTTCCTCACAGCCGACCAGGAAGCTGAGGCGCCATTGGACCCGCCTGGAGTGTGGACCTGTAACCCTCGTGGTGTGGCGGGCCGTCCTGTCCTCAGGGGCAGCTGCGCTGTGGCTCCGGGAGGCCAGGCTGCACCAGGTGGAGGAGCCGCTGCAGAAACCAGGGACTGCGGCCCGAGGACAGGGCCGGCTGGAAGGCTGGGTGGTCGCCAGGCCCTCGGGGTTGGAGGAGACCTGGTTTTGTTTTTAATAAAATCTATTTTTATTGATTTCAGAGAGGAAGGGAGAGGAAGAGAGATAGGAACATCAATGTTGGGAGAGCATCATGGATTGGCTGCCACCTGCAAGCCCCACACTGGGGATCCAGCCCGCAACCCAGGCCTGTGCCCTGACCGGGAATCGACCCGTGACCTTGAGGAGGCCTGCTTTAAGCATCCTCAGTCCTACAATTTCGAGCCTCCTGCGATTTCACTCAGGGCATCTGCAAGGTAAAATCTCCAGGGGAGCCCTAGCCGGTATTGCTCAGTGGATAGAGCGTCGGCCTGTGCACTGCAAGGTCCCAGGTTCAATTCCCATCAAGGGCACATGGCCGGGTTCCGGGCTCGATCCCCAGGGTGGGGCGTGCAGGAAGCCACCGATCCATGAGTCTCTCTCATCATTGATGTTTCTATCTCTCTCTCCCTCTCCTTTCCTCTCTGAAATCAATCAAAATGTATTTAAAAATATCTCTGGGGGAGAAGTCTTCACATTAAAAATCCCTAACAATATGGGTTTGTAACCAGCACGGACCTCCCCCCTCCCCCCGCCGTGGGGAGCCTTGGGGGAGGAGGTCTGGTTTGGGCAGCCTTATAAGTGGCCTCCCCTCCCCCTCCGAGGTCAGGTCAGAAGAGGCTGTTTTATGGTTTTTCTGCTTTTCAAGCCCATCCTGACCCCACAACTGACCGTCCAGACTCTCCACCCAGATCCACACTCAGAGGGGAGGCCGGCTCCCTCCTCTGCATGACAAAGGGCAGCTGCCTCCTCCCGAGGACTGAGCCCCTCCGAAAAAGTGCCCCAATCCACACTCCTGGCCTTCCTTTGGCCACTAGCTAATTGCCCAATTATTTTATTTCCCCCAGCAAAACGTCAAGCTGCCTGGAATCCACATTCGGGGCGGGGAGCCTGTGTCCGGATAGCCACAGGGGTCTGGAGATTTGTCGTGTCTGTCTGCTTCTCCCGCCTCCCCTGCCCTCCCCTGCCCTCCCCTGCCCGGCCTGGATGGTCCCCAGCTCACCTGGCGCTGTGGGCTGCCTCCCACCAGCTTCGGGGGGTCAGGGAGAATGTGCGCTGGAAATAGCTGGGGGTGTGGAAGGAATTTGGGGCTGGGAATTGGGAGACTCGGCTTTCTGCAGACGCCCTTCCACTGTGTGAGCTGGGGGACATCTCACATCTCAGCCTCTGTCTTAGCTCTAAGCGCTGGGGGCAGGACAATGGCCTGATAGTCCATTTCAGCTCTGATTCTACAAGAATCGGGTCATCTGTACAGTAAGTCCTCACCTACAGTGGTGGATCGCTTCTCAGAGAAGGGGAACGGGGTAGAAGGAAACCAATGTTCCCACAGGCTCATTGGTAGAGACAAGTTAAATTCCTACGGCATCCCGGTCACAAAGACATCCCCAACCCTCTAAATAAAGACCCCAAACGCTTCTTTAAAAGTTGTTTTATTTTATTTTATTGATTTCAGAGAGGGAGAGAGAGAAAGAAACATCCATGATGAGAGAGAACCATGGATCAGCTGCCTCCCGCACGCCCCCCACTGGGGATCGAGCCTACAACCCTGGGACCCTTCAGTCCACACGCTGACGCTCTATCCACTGAGCTAACCGGCCAGAGCAGGAAGTTATTTCTTTTCTCCCATCATCGTTACAATGAGATGGCAGCCAATCGAACCACGTCATGGGAAGACCTGCGGTAGCGCCATTTCCCTCTGGTTCCCCTAAATTCACAGGGAGAAGGGGGAGGGTCTGACATCTGCTGGGTAAACCCTCCGGGGTGCTGAGTGCTCCCAGGCTCCCCACCCCATTAAGGGAGGTCCCCAAACTGGGAAGGGCTCTCAGTTTCCCAATGCTGGGCCACTTGCCCAGGCTCTCAGGGCCCCTGGGAGCACCTGAGCACGGGGACCAGAAGGCCAGTGACAGGCAGGACTGTACTCAGGCGCTGGGAGTTGGCTGGGCAGTTCCAGTCCCCACTGAGGACACAGCTCTGGAGGGGGCTCCGTGCTGCGAGGGAAGCCCAGGAGCG
>NW_006289087.1:1395182-1396307 GCF_000327345.1 Myotis davidii
TCTCCCCCTTTTGGCCTGACTTGAGGCCCAAATGTTTGCATCCAGTAAGTCCTTTCCCTGCTAATCATCACTTGCAAAGAAAAGCAACAGCCGCCTTTTGAAGAAGGCTCCACTTGTCACAGAGCGAGCAGGAGGGCCCGTGTGGCGCACCCGGAGTTCCGGAACGGGCAGACTCTGAGATACGTGCCCAGCCCCACGATGGGCTCTGAATTCCTCCTTGTGAGTCACACAGATTCCCTGGCAACAGAGGAGGGAGAGGAAAGGGCAGGGGGGCAGGGGAGGTCACGATTCTGTTCCCCTGAGGTTCCCCTCTTGGGCTCAGCTGACAACATTCCTCTTACCTTGTCCCTGGTATTCGACAGGACCCGTTTCCTCTGCTCCGAACAGCCCTAGCTCTGGCGCCTCCCAGCTGTGTGACCCTGGGCGAGTCAGGTAAGGTTCTATGCCTCAGTTTCTTCATCTAGGAAATGGGTACAATAATGGCAAGCGGTGAGGATGAAGAGTTAAAGGATGTAAAACGCTCAGAACTGTGCACAGCCTGTAAGCACTGTTAGCCACGATGACTCTTATTGGTGTTAATATTATTCCTCCCCGTCTGCAGTTTCTAAGCCCCCCCCACACCTCACTACTAAAGCCCCTCAATAAGCACTGTTAGCCACGCCGACTGCTATTGGTGTTAATATTATTCCTCCCCGTCCGCAGTTTCTAAGCCCCCCCCCCACACCTCACTACTAAAGCCCCTCAATGTACATGCACATGGGCACATGGGGGCAGTTTGTGTTTGATGTCCCTGGGCGCATGCGGGGGAGACCCTGCCCTTGAGCACCCGAAGGTTCTCTCTGCCTGTGCCTGGGATGTGGGGAGCACGGTGGCAGGGGGGTGACACAGGACACCTAATGGGAAGGAGAAGCGGGGGTGCTCCCCGCCTCCCGGGCCCCTAGGCCCTCGCCCGCACCCTGTCCTCCCTCACCTCATCGCTCGCCTCCCACGTGACGGAACACGGGTCGGGGGGAAGGACTTCCTCATGCACGTCCGCACATCCCCTGGGCCAGGAGGGTCCCCGGGGGACAGGTGACGTGCCAAGCCCTCCACCTGCTCAGTGAGTTGTGGCAGGGTTTCCAGGGG
>NW_006289087.1:1397061-1400127 GCF_000327345.1 Myotis davidii
TATGGGGGCCAGGGACTCCAGTGGAGGAGGGACCTTCCCCTTGACCTTGTGCTCTGAAGAATGAGGTTTCTATGTAGCCGGTCAGTTACCCCCAGTGCAGAGGGGCTCCTGGCCACTGGGGACTCCCGTGGGTCCTCAGCCCCGGGCATCTCCTTGGTGGGAGGGAGCCTCGGGGGGGCACATGCTGGTCGGGGAGCAGCAGCCCCAGGGCCCGGCCTCCCTCAGCCTGGTGACAGCAGGTCCCTGCCAGAGCCAGTGCAGAGCCTCCCAGGCTCCCGGCCCCAGGAGCTCGCAGGGGTCCAGCCCCTGGGGCCTGTCGAGGGGCCGTGGCTCGCAGAGGGCAGCCTGGGTGTTATATCCTCGGCACCACCCTGGCCAGTGATAAGCCACAGGGCTTCCTCTCCCGCAGCGCCAGGGGTGGCGGGCTTTGCATATTTATGGAACACCAGCCCGGGGACAGCTCCCAGGCCCTGGGTCGCCTGTCAGTGGGGCACTTCTGCACCTTTTGGCCTGACTTGAGGCCCAAATGTTTGCATCCAGTAAGTCCTTTCCCTGCTAATCATCACTTGCAAAGAAAAGCAACAGCCGCCTTTTGAAGAAGGCTCCACTTGTCACAGAGCGAGCAGGAGGGCCCGTGTGGCGCACCCGGAGTTCCGGAACGGGCAGACTCTGAGATACGTGCCCAGCCCCACGATGGGCTCTGAATTCCTCCTTGTGAGTCACACAGATTCCCTGGCAACAGAGGAGGGAGAGGAAAGGGCAGGGGGGCAGGGGAGGTCACGATTCTGTTCCCCTGAGGTTCCCCTCTTGGGCTCAGCTGACAACATTCCTCTTACCTTGTCCCTGGTATTCGACAGGACCCGTTTCCTCTGCTCCGAACAGCCCTAGCTCTGGCGCCTCCCAGCTGTGTGACCCTGGGCGAGTCAGGTAAGGTTCTATGCCTCAGTTTCTTCATCTAGGAAATGGGTACAATAATGGCAAGCGGTGAGGATGAAGAGTTAAAGGATGTAAAACGCTCAGAACTGTGCACAGCCTGTAAGCACTGTTAGCCACGCCGACTGCTATTGGTGTTAATATTATTCCTCCCCGTCTGCAGTTTCTAAGCCCCCCCCACACCTCACTACTAAAGCCCCTCAATGTACATGCTGGCTCAGTCATGGGGGCAGTTTGTGTCTGACGTCCCTGGGCGCATGCCGGGGAGACCCGGCCCTTGAGCACCAGAAGGTTCTCTCTGCCTGTGCCTGGGATGTGTGGGGCGCACAGTGGCAGGGGGGTGACACAGGGCACCTAATGGGAAGGAGAAGCAGGGGTGCTCCCCGCCTCCCGGGCCCCTAGGCCCTCGCCCGCACCCTGTCCTCCCTCACCTCATCGCTCGCCTCCCACGTGACGGAACACGGGTCGGGGGGAAGGACTTCCTCATGCACGTCCGCACATCCCCTGGGCCAGGAGGGTCCCCGGGGGACAGGTGACGTGCCAAGCCCTCCACCTGCTCAGTGAGTTGTGGCAGGTTCGCCAGGTGCTCTTCTGACTTTGCATCCGGAGGAAGATCGAGTTCAGGGCGGTGCTGACACCTGCCTCCCAGGCTGCTGTGAATCCATGTCCAGAGCCTAGAACGGTGCCTGGCACACAGCGGGCTGCCCTGGGTGTCGCCCAGAGGATGCAGTGGCCGGGCAGGTAATGACGACAGCGAACGCTTATATGGGCTTACCGTGCCCCAGGCACTGGGCTCAGCGTCCTGCACGTTCTCATCCATTTACTCTTCCCACTAGCCCTCTGCAGCAGCCCCAGGACCATCGCCCTCCTTCAGACGAGCACACCGAAGCCCTGAGCAGTTAAGGAACTTGCTGGCAGGTCAAACAGCCAGCAAGCAGCCTATCTGAACCCAGCCAGTCAGTCTAAAATATGTGTTTGAGCCCGGCCGGCGTGGCTCAGTGGTTGAGCGTTGACCCGTGAACCAGGAGGTCAGGGTTCGATTCCTGGTCAGGGCACCTGCCCGGGTTGCGGGCTCGATCCCCAGTGTGGGGTGTGCAGGAGGCAGCCGATCCATGATTCTCTCTCATCACTGATGTTTCTCTCTCTGTCTCCCTCTTCCTTCCTCTCTGAAATCAATTAAAAAATATATAATGTCAAACATTGGTTAAAAAAAAATGTGTGTTTGAGGAGGCATAGGGGGCTCCTGCCCACCCCGTGTGCCCCGTACCCGCGACTCTGGACAGGACAGGACTCTGGGCAGCTCTGGCCTCTGCTTTCCAGGTTCCTGTCCCTTGACCGCTGTCTGGGCGTGACATGGGCTCGAACTGAGTGCGGGTGCTGGGGCCCGCGGCCAGGCTCCCTGCATAGAGGAAGATGCTGTGCCTGTGGCTGTGTGACCGCAAAGACACTGCTGAAATCTCCGTCCCTGGCACTTCCGAGGAGCCAGGTGCCAGATCCCTGTCCCGACAGCATCACGCCTCCTGTCATGGGGGTACAAGTTCCCCAGGATGCAGGTGTTTTCCCTGCGTGCCTCCCAGTGAGCACCCCGACACCCAGGCTGGTCTCCAGGAAAGAGACTTAAGCGGCCGGGCTGGCTCGAGGGCCTCACCTTTTCACAGTGTAGACCGGCTTTTCCATGGACGAGGGCTGGCCAGGGCCAGCGGAATTCAGCAGGCACTAAAGTTATCACTGAGCCGCCAGACAGCAGCGGCCAGAGGCCCAAGCCGGGGTACCGACGGCCTTTGTGCCCTTTCTATAGACAGCCTCCTCAGGCCCAGGGACCTGTCTGGCTGCTGAGCTCCCAGGAGGGCGAGGGGTGTGACCTGCCTCCCTCCCTCCCTCTCTCTCCTCCCTGTCACCACCCAGGCCCAGCCCAGGGCTGCTATAAAGCTGGCCCAGCCTGGCCCTGAGCACGCCCAGCCGGGTCCCTCCTGGAGCCTCCTCAGGGGCCACATCCGCTCTGCTCCTCCTCCCAAGTGGCACCATGAGGGCCCTGTGGCTGTGCTGGGCACTGTGGGCGCTGGCCCTGGCCCGCCCTGGGGCGGCCGTGACCGAGAAGCAGATCCTGGGCAGCCTGCTGCAGCAGCTGCAGCT
>NW_006289087.1:1401579-1402429 GCF_000327345.1 Myotis davidii
TGCCGGGTGGGTGAGCAGACAGCCCAGGAGGCCAGCCATCTCCACTGCATGTCCATTTCTAATGGTGAAACTTTTTATTCAAACATTTTGTTGAAAAATATCTTAAGATATTTTCAGTGGGTTTTTAATGTTGTCATTGACACACATTATTCCAATCATCTAATTTCATTTTACCCTTTTCCATGATTAATTCTTTTTTGTTAAATATGTTTTTATTGATTTTTGGAGAGAGAGGAAAGGAGAGGGAGAGAGAGATAGAAACATCAATGATGAGAAAGAAACATCATCCATTAGCTGCCTCCTGCACGCCCCCTACTGGGGATCAACCCCACAACCCGGGTATGTGCCCTGACCGGGAATTCACGTGCGGGCCCAGTACGTGGCCCTGCTGCAGCGCAGCCACGGCGTCCCCTCCCGTGGGAAGAGGTTCAGCCAGAACTTCCGAGGTGAGGCCCTCCCTGTTAAAGTTGGAAAATAGGCAAAATTAATCACAAAAATAGAAGTCAGACTGGTGGTTACACTAGGAAGTTCAGCCAGAACTTCCGAGGTGAGGCCCTCCCTGTACCCTGGCCCGTGTGCGTGCACGTGTACATGTGCGTGTACGTGTACATGTGCGTGTGCATGTGTGCGTGCGTGTGCATGTACTAAGACTGGATGTGCCCATCTGGGAAGGCTGTCTGGGGCCCCTCTCTGGGACTGGGGCTCTGCCCCTCGGTGCCCACAGACAGACCCCAGTACCCCAAGGTGAGAATCCCGACCCTCAACATCTCAGCTGGCCCGTTAGTTAGCTCAGGGCGCCAGGGCTGCCTCTTCCTGTTAATGGAGATGGTTACAAAGGAGGCCCAGGGAC
>NW_006289087.1:1403712-1408888 GCF_000327345.1 Myotis davidii
GCTCTGTCCACTGAGCCAAACCGGTTAGGGCCACTCTAACTTTTAGATAATCTATCCAAGATAGGCTCTTCAGGTGCAGTCATATATTTGCTTTTGTTTTTGCACAAACAGTAACACACTTCAACTGTATTCTGTCCTTTTTTATTGATTTTTGGAGAGAGAGGAAAGGAGAGGGAGAGAGAGATAGAAACATCAATGATGAGAAAGAAACATCATCCATTAGCTGCCTCCTGCACGCCCCCTACTGGGGATCAACCCCACAACCCGGGTATGTGCCCTGACCGGGAATCGAACCAGGGACCTTTTGGTTCCTGGGTAGACACTCAACCACTAACCCACAGCCAGCCAGACACCCATGATTAAGTCTTTGAAAACTATTAGCATGAGCTGCTGCTAAGTTGAACAGCTTTCCCCTGACATCCTGGATTCTTCACGGAGTCCCAGGCCTGCGGAATCACACAGCCTGCGTTCCATGGAGCGCTGCCTGTCATGGCTGCAGGGCCTCTGGAATGTCGCTTCACACCTTTGGGTCCCCGCGTCCTCAGGGTCATAGGGATAATGCTGGACCCGCATTGAGGTGTATGTGTCAGGATACATGCAGGTGCCAGCTGAGATGACATGTGAAGTCCCCCGTTCAGTGCCTGGCATACTAGGAGACCTTTAACAAACAGTAGCTTAATCATGTTTTGGATGTTTATTCATTCACCATTTATCACACACATGCAGCTTTTTTAACATCACGAGAGATGCATTGCATGTCTCCCTCCCAGATGCCCCACTGGGCCCCGCCCCGCTGGGCATGGCCACCGCGGGGCTTGACGTGTGCGCTTCAGAAGTGTCCTAGGTCCCAGGAGAGACGGGGGTTGCTGATGGGCAGATGCTCTGTGCCCTCTGCTGAGCTCTGAATCCGCTTCCTCTGACCATTCAGCTCACTTCCTAATATTCGCTCCCCTGGAACAAGACTCCCTGGTCACCGGGCAGCCTGTCCAGGCTTCTCTCTCCTTCGTATTGTCTGCTGCACTGTATCTAAGCACTTATTTGTGTAGGTTCTGTAATCTACGAGCGGAAATGCCCATTTGCCATTGTTGCCCAACCCCAGGAGCTGGGCTGAGCTCTGGTATGGGCTAGAGACCCAGCTGCCACTCCGGGCTTCAAACCGAGGCTCAAGTATGGGCTGTGCGTTCTCGTCTCAGATGCGGAGGGCATTTTGCAAGAAAGAAAGAAAACGCATTTTATTCTGTGTTTTTATATTTTACCAAGAAGCCTGCCCGTTGTTGAGGAGACAGAACGTTCTAGGGCAGTGGTTCTCAACCTTCCTACGCGCTGGGCATGACCACCGAGGCCTCTGACTACACACGTGCACCAAAGCAGGTGCTAATGTAGGTTTTAGTTTTCTACTTAGCAAGTCATCCCCTGCCCCAAACAGGGCCCCTGTTTTACCTTTCGGCGTGTTCTTCCATTCCTTGTCCTCCTGCCCGGCACCCTAAGCACTTACATGAGTAACTTAATGCCACTTGTTGCCGACTAGGAAATCCTGGCTCCTGGCTAGCCGGTGTGGCTGACCCTGGGCAGACAGTGGCCTGGGAGCTTCTGTTCCCTGGCAAATTCTCAACCGACTTTGGGACAACACACCCTAAAAAAAGAACTGGGGAAAGAACCCATTTACTCTATTACATGATGAATGAAAACCAAACCCTAAGACCTCTGTGTTCACCCTAGGTAGGGAGGATGTCTGAAAATGAACCCCATGTCCCAAATGTGGAATCATTTTGGACTTTTGCAAACATACCCGGGTTCCCCTGCCAGGGCGCTTGGAGGGAGGAGGAGGGACTTCGGGCCAGGGTCGCTGCACAGGGGAGCAGGACACCTGGTTTCTGGATAGAACCGGGCCCCAAGCTGTGACGTCATCGCCCGCAGCCCTAACCTCCCCCTCTCCTCCGCCCCCCACTACTCCGCCTGCCCGTGCATACTTATTCTCCCCGTTTTAAAGAACTTCTCACCAGTTAGCACCATATGCATTTACGTTGTTTTATTATTATTATTTAGAGAAAAAACCATTGAATGTAGATAATACGCAGGAATAAAAGAGGTTTCACTCTGCGTCCACGCGGTTCATTTCCAGTATTTACTCCTTTACAGAGGAGGCGGGCGCACAGCCGAGATCCGACCGCGGAAAGAAATACAATGAGATGAGTAAAGCTCTCATCGGAGGGGGCTTCATTGTGAGAAGTGCAGTCTCAAAGACCTAGAGGACAGGAGCCAGCAAGAGCTCCATGGCCTCAGGAAAGACAAAGACCTGGGGATTACAAAAGTAGGAAGACGTGTCGGCAAATACATTTTCTGCTTCCCCGGGGGGAGCACGGGGCCGGGGTGGGCCACGGCCCCCCAGCTGAAGAGCCCCGTCTGCTGCAGGCATCCTGTCGGCTCACAAGATCATCGCCAGCTCCCCGGACATGGACCTGCCCACGGTGTCCGCGCTCAGGGTAGGTGCGGCCGAGGGGTGCGGGCCGAGGGGGGAGGCCCAGGAGGGTGGCCTGAGTCGCTGGAGCCCCCGAGCTGGTCATCAGCCGGCTGACTATCTCCCCCCCACCCCCATCTGTAGCATCAGGATCCTCCGCCTCCCCCCAGGCGAACAGACGGGGGTTCAAATGCAAGCACTGGGGCGGTTAGATTAATTGAGATGTTTGCGCATGGAAAGCATCTGGCTGTAGGAGGTGCCCAGCAAATGTGCGTTTGTCTTCATGGACTGTCTGCGTGTCCTTGAGGCACAATGAGCCTCAGTTTCCCCATTTATAAAAATGGAGAGCGCAGTAGCCACTTTGCTGAGTGAGGCAGGAAGGAGCCAGGCATGGTAGCTGTTCCTCTCTCTGCAAAGAGCATTCCCAGTGTTCAGCCCACACCTGGGCCGTGTGGGAGGGAAGGACCACGGAGGAAGGTGACAGGCAGCGTCTGAGCGGAGGATGGCCGATGCTCCCAGCACCGGAGTCCCGCAGGGAGGGGTGCCTGCAGCCTGCCCTGGACCACACGGACGCCAGATGGGTTAGGGCTTGTGTCACTTCCCAGCCCTGGAGATTTCTTACCTGGCACAGGGGGACCTGGCCTGGCAGACGCTGGTGGGGATGTGGGACAGCCGTTTCCTGGTTGCCATGGAGATGCGGGTCCATGCTCTGCACCTGTGCTCGCTTGCCCAGTAGCAGCATGTGCCAGTGGGGTTAGGGGCAGACCCTGAGGGACAAGGCAGGGCATTCCCGGCCGGGGCTGGCAGAGGAGGCTCCGCAGGGGTTCAGCTGCTCCCTGGGCGGGCCTGTGCCCGGTGAGGCCGCCCGCCCCGTGAGTCGGGGGGTTTCCTTCTGCAGAAGTTGGGGGTGAACCTGACCCGGAGCAACAAGGAGACGGTGAGGCACAGTGACGTCCTGTTCCTGGCCGTGAAGCCCCACATCATCCCCTTCATCCTGGACGAGATCGGGGCCGACGTCCAGGCCAGGCACATCGTGGTCTCCTGTGCCGCCGGCGTCACCATCAGCTCCGTGGAGAAGGTGCCGGGCTCAGCTCCCGTGCCCGGTGGGAGGGGAGGGGGGCTGTTCGCGGGAGCCGTGCCCTGGCAACTCCCTCGCCCTCTTCCTTGCTGCAGAAGCTGACGGCCTTCCAGCCGGCCCCCAAGGTGATCCGCTGCATGACCAACACGCCCGTGGTGGTACGGGAGGGCGCCACGGTGTACGCCACGGGCACCCACGCCCTGGTGGAGGACGGGCAGCTCCTGGAGCAGCTCATGAGCAGCGTGGGCTTCTGCACGGAGGTGGAGGAGGACCTGATCGACGCCGTCACGGGGCTCAGCGGCAGTGGGCCTGCCTATGTGAGCCCTCACTCCCTCACATGGACTTCCTCAGCCTCCTGGGGACTCGGAGCAGGCTGGGCTGGCAGGCAGGTGGGGCGGGGGGTCCCCACCTCTGGGGAGCTCCTGGGGGACACTGGCCCTGGGCTCTCGCTCCAGTCATCGGGGAAAGCAGACCCTCGGGGGTGCCCTTGAGTGCCTGCTGCCCCAAGACTCACCGAGTGTCTCCACAGGCGTTCATGGCCCTGGACGCGCTTGCTGACGGTGGGGTGAAGATGGGCCTCCCCCGGCGCCTGGCGATCCGGCTGGGGGCCCAGGCCTTGCTGGTTAGTAGCTTCCCTCTGCGTGTTCTGAGCCAGGGCGTGGCCTGGGGGCGGGGGGTGCCTTGTGGGTCAGTGAGTTGGGACGGGGTGTGGTGGGGAAGCTGGGGTAAGGCCTGGGAAGGTGTGTTCCTCTCACTTCCCGCTTGTGCTCCAGGGTGCTGCCAAGATGCTGTTGGACTCGGAGCAGCACCCAGGCCAGCTCAAGGACAATGTCTGCTCCCCTGGGGGCGCCACCATCCATGCCCTGCACTTCCTGGAGAGCGGGGGCTTCCGCTCCCTGCTCATCAACGCCGTCGAGGCCTCCTGCATCCGCACACGGTGGGTCTCTCTCCTCCGCCCGGGCCCCCATTCCCAGCCGGCCCCTGGGCTGGGTAGAACTAGTCGCCTTTGGTCCCGTTCGCCGTGTTGGAACCTGTGCTGTTCGTAGCCACCACTTAGCAGCTGAAGGTTTGCAGGCCTTACGTCATTTAGTTCTCCGCACAGTTCCGTTGTCGGGATCAGCTTTGGTGGGTGAGGAGGTGGAGACTCGGACAGTTCTCCACATGCCAAAGGGCTAATAAGTGATGGACACAGGGTTCATCTTCAAGTTCATGACTTCACGCCCTGTGACTCTCCACACTGTCTCTCTCCTCTTATCATCACAGATACACTTGGTGCCCTACATCTAGGTAGTAACCCATCGTTGGTTAAAGAGCACATCTAGCCCTCGCCAGTTTGGCTCAGAGGATAGAGCGTCAGCCTGCAGACTGAAGGGTTCCGGGTTCGATTCCGGTCAAGGGCATGTACTTTGGTTGCAGGCTCGATCCCTGGCCCTGGTTGGGGCTCTTGCAGGAGACACCCACTCGATGTGTCTCTGTCACATCAGTGTTTCTCTGTCTCCCCTTCCCTTCCACTCTCTCTGAAAAATCAATGGAAAAATATCCTAGGGGGAGGATTAACAATAAAAAGAGCACATCTGAGAAGGCGGGGGCAGTGTTTGGTGTGCTGAGTTTCTATTTGGGGTGGTATCCAGTCAGCAAGG
>NW_006289087.1:1409393-1410812 GCF_000327345.1 Myotis davidii
CCATTTCCAGCCTCTTTAATAAAGCTTTATTTTTTATTACCCCCGCTTTTCTGCTTTTGCTCTTAGTTGTAAGTCATCGTTCTAGGGGACTCGAGCCCCTGTGTCTGTGGGGAGCACGGTCTGAGGCACGAATGCACTAGGCCTGCGGGCAAGCTGCCCAAGGTGACAGGAGGCCACCCGTTCCAGGCCTAAACCCACCCCAACACCTTTACTGAGATCCTCCCAACTGCCGGGCCCTGGCTGATGCCTTGGTGCACATGGGGCTCAGGCGAGCCCTTCCCCTCCAAGCTTCGCCCGGGTCTGGCCGGGGCCGGATTTGACTGAAGGTGGCTGTGGCCCCAGTCCTCCACGGCAACGGGGAAAGGGTCCCTCTTGGAAAACAGTTCCGGTATCTCTTCCTTGGACCTCGGGCCTGCCCTCCCAGCGCCCTCTTTCTCAGTGGGCTGGCTGGCCCTGGGCTGGCAGAGCCAGAGGTTGGCTCCCAGAGGAGGTCCACGGCCCCAGTGTGCCCGGCTCTGGGCAGAGGGTCCAGAGCTGTGCCGTGTCTCCCCAGACACCTGAGACTCCGGAAAGCAGCTGAACGCCCCCTGCAAGCATTTTAGGAGACAGGCTGCTGTGGAGGGTAGCGCAGCGTTTGGAATAAACACGCTGAACGCTCCCGCCCTCCATGCCACGTGTCCCGTGAGGCCTCCGTGCACCCCAGTCAGCAACACCCTGGCCTTGTCCTGAGGTGCCCAGGGGCCGAGGACAGATGTGGACGCAGAGAGATGAGGAAAAGACCGGAAGGCAGAGGACAAGGCAGCCCGAGGAGAGGGGTAAGAGGTGGGGGCTGACCCCCGCCCTCCCCAGCCTCCTCCCCCTGGAGCAGGCCTCAGTCCCCATTTCATAACTCGCTCCTCAGCACCCCAAAGCGCTGTCCCCGCTGCGCACAGTAGTTACTTTGGGGCAGTGGGATTGCGGCTGGCCTCCCACTTGATTTTTTTCTTTGTTTTACTTTAGCTTGCCGGTTGCCACACGTAGGTATCAGCTCCATAGTTAGAAGGTTAAAAAAATGTCCCCACGGCTCCCCATTGGCCACGCGGGAGCACAAACACACCAGGCTTCATCCGTGTCCCTAGGTAACCGTTGCTAAGCAGCGCTCCGAGGGGCTGGAGAGCCCGACTGCACTCCCCTGCTGTCCACAGCACCCCTGCCCCCTTTCTGCAGCCCACACACTACAGGCAGGGTGTGTGTGTGTGAGCAGCTAAGCAACTAGGGGAGCTGGGTCAGGACCCCGGCCTCCGGAGTCCAAGTCCTCCTTCCGGTTCCCTCCCAGGCGGCTCCCTGCGCAGCAGGCCTCAGGGAAGTTGGTCCTGGAGGCCCCACTGGCCAGCTGCGGAGGGAAGGCTCGCCTGCACCACTAGAGGGCACCAGGCGCTA
>NW_006289087.1:1411073-1411536 GCF_000327345.1 Myotis davidii
CAGAGGGAAGGCTCGCCTGCACCACTAGAGGGCGCCAGGCGCTAACCAGTGAGGGCCACAGGCCCACCAGCGGGGCGACAGCAGCCAGGGTGCGGGGTCCAGGGGAGAAACCCTACCCCGCTGGGTGCCCCGCGTGCCAGCTGTGGCAGGTGATTCATGTGTTCAGAAAGCAGAGCAGCTTAGCGGTGGTTAGCGATGGGGATCTTTTTTTGGGGGGACAGCACTTCCCTTCTGCCCCTCGCCATCCTCTCGGCCATCCCAGGAGGGCAAGGTGGGCGGCCACCCGTAGGCTACCCACTGTTTCTGCTCACCCCATTGCCTCCCCTGGAAATGCCGCCTTGCCTTTCTGGCCTAAGTGTGGCAGATCCTCGCCTCCCCCCTAAATCCTGCCCAGAGCGTCTGCCCCTCAGCCAGCTCAAGAGCCACCATCTGGCAGGACCGGGGCGGGAGTGGGGCGGGGGGT
>NW_006289087.1:1411636-1413729 GCF_000327345.1 Myotis davidii
GGATGGAGTGAGGAGGCCGAGGCTGCCGTGGATCTTATGGGCATCGCTAAGGAGCTGGGGGCTCAGAGAAGGGGGCTGGGAGGGCCGGGTGGAGCCAGAGCTCTGGTCTGGGTTACGTGAGCCCTGTCCCCGGGCATCCCTGCCTCCAGACCCGGTTCTCAAAAAAATTATTTCTTATGATTTTAGAGAGAGAGGAAGGGAGAGGGATAGAGGGATAGAAATGTCAATGAAAGAGAAACATTGATGGGCTGCCTCCTGCACACCTCCTACTGGGGATGGAGCTCGCAACCTAGGCATGTGCCCTGATCGGGAATGGAACCAGGGACCTGTTGGTTCATGGGTCGCACTCAACCACTGAGCCATACCGGCCGGACTCAAAATCTTTTAAAGGAAGGGAAATGGAGAGGAAATGCATGTACTGAGCTCTCTTTCCAATCTTCTTACCCTCAGCTCTCCAAAACGCTCCCTCTGTCTGGACCCCAGACATACCCTAACCGTACGCTCCCCACTGTTTCTGCTCCCCCCATTGCCTCCCCTGGAAACGCTGCCTTCTCTTTCTGGCCTCTCTAAGTGTGGCAGATCCTCGCCTCCCCCCTAAATAATTGAATGGAGCTGATTGTGGCCCGAAGCCAACATTCCCCGTGTCCAGGGAGACAGGTGAAAAGCCGAGATGATTGTCAATGGGTGTGTATTCATTTAGATCTCATTGCGGGCACATAAAATGCCATTTGCTCATGTGTCAGGACCCTCCGTGGGAAATGGAGGCCCAGGTCAAGAGAAGGCCCAGGGGTCGAGGGGGTTAGGGTAGGGAGAGAGGGTGGAGAGAGAAGCCGGCCTCCCTACAAGCCGGTACTTGCTCAGCCGCGTGAGGATTGCACGGGATGAGGTGGGAGAAGCACCTGACGGCCCTACTCACGTGCGTTCGTTCGTTCGTGCGTTCACTTTGCCCGCCAACATGGAGCCGCCCTGTGTGCTAGACACGGCCTCTCCTGCCCCGGGGGCGGGGTGGGTGGGGTTGGGGGGAGACGGCGATGACAGACGTTGCTGCAGAGTCCACCCTGCAAGCTGATAAGGGCTCCGATGGAGGCACTACTTGGGGGAGCAGAGAGGAGGGGTTCAGAGGACTCGGGGAAGACAGCTCTTGAGAGTTACGGTGAGTTTTCCAGATAAGAAAGAGGTGGTAACGGGTCAGGGTGGGCTCAGGAGGGACCCCAGGGCGTTGAGGGCGGGGCTGATGCCCCAGGGAGAGTGTGCTGGCAGGCAGGGAGGTGGCTGGGTGGAGAGTGGGGGGAGTGGGGTGGGAGGACAGGAGGCAGGAAGGCCCACGTGAGGCTGACCATCCAGCAGGGGACTGGGCCTGTTGGATGGAAGGCAGGTGCAGCCCCGGGAGGGGGTTAAGCTGGGAGGGATCAGGCCTGGTGTTGCTGAAGAAAGAACACTCTGGAAGCCTTGCGTGTATAGTCTTGCAGCCAGCTGGGTGCCAGGAGAGAGGCCAGTGGAGGAGGGTAATCCACGAGGCGTAAGGACCCCCGTCCCCCTTACACATCCCTGTGTATCGTAATTGATTGTGTAAAAACCAATTTGTTTACGCGGATAAGCTGCAGCCGATAAGCCCAGCTCCTCCGCAGACCACAGTGGCTATCGGTGAGTCAGTGCCTGGGGGATTGTCGAGCTGATGAAGCAAACAGACACGCGATACAGGGCAGGGAGCAGGTGGGGACAGAGGCTGCAGGCCCAGGTGTGGATTTGCAACCTGGCCCCCCATATGAGAGCTTCGGGGGCCCCTGTGTGGGAAGAGCAGCTTGGGCTGCTTAAGCAGCAGGCATTGATTTCTCAGTTCCGGAGGCTGGAGGTCTGAGGTCAAGGTGTCAGGGTTGCTTTCTCCGTGGGCCTCTCTCCTAAGAGACCCTGCCCAGTCCCATGGCTTCGCGGGCCATTCATTCCTGATGGCTCCAGCCTGAACCTCCACTGGGCACCGGAACTGCGCCCCACTGCCCTTCCACCCCCACCCGCTCCAGCTCTGTAAGTGGCTCCACCCCACTCCCAGCCAGGCCTCCAGACCTACAGGTCACTGTGTGTGTTTTTTTAAATAT
>NW_006289087.1:1413796-1416313 GCF_000327345.1 Myotis davidii
CCGGGGGCTGGAGGTCTGAGGTCAAGGTGTCAGGGTTGCTTTCTCCGTGGGCCTCTCTCCTAAGAGACCCTGCCCAGTCCCATGGCTTCGCGGGCCATTCATTCCTGATGGCTCCAGCCTGAACCTCCACCCGGGGCCCCGGCGGCGCCCCACTGCCCTTCCACCCCCACCCGCTCCGGCTCTGTAAGTGGCTCCACCCCACTCCCAGCCAGGCCTCCAAACCTACAGGTCACTCTGTGTGTGTTTTTTTTAATATATCTTTATTGATTTCAGAGAGGAATGGAGAGGGAGAGAGAGAAACATCAATGATGAGAGAGAATCATGGATCGGCTGCCTCCTGCACGCCCCACACTGGGGATGGAGCCGGCAACCCGGGCATGTGCCCTTGACTGGAATCGAACCCGGGACCTTCCAGTCCGCAGTCCAGCGCTCTATCCACTGAGCCAAACCAGCTAGGGCTAGGGGTCACTCTGGATTCCTATCCCACCAGGGGCCTGCTCTTCCTCATGGGGGCTCTAGGGGGTGGGGCACCTGCTGCAGGACCATGACCAGCTGGGAGTCCAGGTGTGTCCTCCCATCAGTGCATACGGTCTGCTTCACGCCCTGCCCAAACCTGGCATATAGTGGGTCTTGGCTACCACTGACCCCCGCTGACCAGGAGATCCAGAACCCCCGCCCACGTCTGGGCCCCACTGTGAACGCTCTGCAGCCCACCCATCTCCGAAGGGGCCAGTTCTGTTGGCTTTCTTCGCTCGTGCTGCCCCCTCTAGAATCTACTAGAGCTGCTGCCGCCAGGGCCCCACGGCTCCTGGCCTGTGGGATGGGAAAGGGCCGGTCCTGTTACTGGATCCGAGGTGGGGCCTCCCACCTGCCCCCAGCAGCTTTCAGGGAGAAAAGAGGCCGGTCCCCCAGCAGCCCTGGGAGCAGCGCCCTCCCTCCCCTGACAGGCTCTTCCACATTTAATTACCGATTCCAGGCGGCAGGGCCTCTGGGCTGAGCCCGAGAGAGTCAGCTTCTTAATTTGATTTTTGTTCTCTCAAAGGAAAGCCTCGGGGGCCCACCGCACGGAACAGACGGGGTGGTGAGAGGGGCTCAGCGGGCCGGGAGCTGGAAATGGGGGGGATCCGGTCACCTAGACATTCCACTCCAGCTCAGCTCTGCCGTCAATACGGAGGGCTACCTCCGCAGCATTGGTTTTCCCATCTGTGAAATGGGCTGGACCCAAGCTTCCTCCCAGAGCCTTCCCAGCACTAAATCGGTGAATCCTCATGCACACGTGTGCGGCTCTGCCTTCTGCTCCATCTCTAGGCTCATCCTTTATTGTGATGACAAACCCCTTCTCCTTACCTCCCTGCGCAGGACCCTAGCACCAGCCTGTGGCTCGGGGTAGGGGGGAAGTGGGGGGGTGGGGGGGTCTCCTCCGGCTTCTCGGACAGTTCTTTTCTGTCCCATCAGGCTTCCTCCTCCCCCCACCCCCCAAACCTCAGCTACTAACCATTTCCCAGTTTGCCATTGGCCCCGGGCTCAGCCCCTGTCCCTCCGCACCTGGGCCTGCCACCTCTCCTCTCCTGCTGCTGCCTCCTGCTGACAAGGCCCCCGCCTGACCTCCAGCAGGTTCCTGGGGTGGCCCCTGGACTCCCCTGGCTCCTCAGACTGTCCTGTCCACTCTCTTCACACTCCCACACCCCTTCCCCGAGTCCTCATTCCTTCCCGGCCTCAGTGGCGCCAGCACCTGCCTGGCCTGAGCTGTGGGGTCCAGGAAGACCAAGGGGCCCCCCAATAGTAAGATCCTTTCTCTGCCCATTCTGCAGCTTTCTTGCCCCAAAAGGGAGGGGACACTTGAGCAGCAGGCCACAAAGGGGACACCCCGTGTCCAGGACCTGCAGGCAGCCTCGAGGGTTGAGGGCAGCCAGAAGCCAGGGCGCTTCGACCTTACGGTGCTGCAACCAACCGCAAGGACATGGATTCTGCCAACAGCCCGGGAGCACAGGCGCGGCTCCTGCCCCAGCCCTGGCTGACACCTGGACGGCGGCCTGTGAGCCCCACAGAGGACGCAGCGAAGCCGTGCCTGCTCCTGACTCACGGAATCTGTGAGTCATAACTGTGTTTGTTTTTAAGGCTGGGGACGCAGCCTCATTTTTGGAACCGTAGGGTCTCTGTCCCTCAGGCCCAGGGCCCAGAAGTGTCCTCGTATGAGCTGGCGACAGAGCCAGGTCCAATCCAGGCCTCCAGACTCCTGCCCCAGGGTTCCCTTCGGGCTGCCTCTGCCTGCCCTGCCCCGTCCCTGAGGCCCTTAAGGGGACCAGGCCCCTGGTGGGATAGGAACCAAGTGACCCCTAGCCCTCGCTGGGTTGCTCAATGGATAGAGCGTCGGACTGCGGACTGGAAGGTCCCGGGTTTGATTCCGGTCAGGGCACATGCTCGGGTTGTGGGCTAGATCACCAGTAGGGGGCTTGCAGGAGGCAGCCGATCCATGATTCTCTCTCATCATTGATGTTTCTCTTTCCCTCCCCTTCC
>NW_006289087.1:1416389-1418623 GCF_000327345.1 Myotis davidii
GAGAGGGCGGCGGTGCTCCAGTCCCGGTGGCGGGTGTGGGTCAGAGCTCTTCTCTGGACTGACGGTCGCCTGGACTTGGAACAGACCACGGGGGAGGTGCCGCCGGGTGACCCGGGATCGTGAGATTTGGTTGCCTCTCAGGCAGAAGGCTATGGAATCCCCATGGGGTCCTAGCACGCGATTCTGTATCATACTTGTGGCTTTGTGTGACAGTCAATTATAACTATTCTTTCTTTTTTTTAAAAAAATTATTTATTATTTATGTATTTATTTTATTGATTTTATACAGAGAGGAAGGGAACAAGGCCCCTGGCTGTTTGCACAGGCTGCAGGCCAGGGGTCTGAGAGCTGGTGAGACCCCTCCCTACAGGAGATGGGTGTAGGGCGGGCATCGCAGGGGCAGACACAGGGCAAATCCCCCAGACCGCTGATCCCTCCGCAAACACAGGCCCCGTTCCCAAATGTGGATTCCCCAGGGGTGCAAGCGTTTGCCGGGGAAATAAAATAAGCGGGCAATTAGCCAGAGAGAGCGAATGTGGATTGGGACTTTTACTGTGGGCCGGCTAGCGGGCGGGCGGAGGGCAGCCCTCACCCTTTGTCATGCAGAGGACAGAGGACGGAGGCCTGATTGGGGGGGTGGGGGGGCTGAGTATGGGTGGGAGTCTGGCCTCTGCAGGTTGGATTGGGCCCAGAGGTCAGAGGCAGGGAGGTCATCCCCAAGCTCCATCTGTTATGCTGGAGAGGAATAGTGGAGTGGGGAGAGGTGAAGGTCATCGCCCAACGGGGGGCCTGACCCGGACCCGGAGTTGAGGACATGGTGGGGAGATGGGTTCTAGGGGCTGCAACAGGCGGGTGGAGATCCTGCCCCTAAAAGCGAGAAGGGGTTGACCCCAGCCAGAGTCCAAGCTGCCAGGGGAGGGCCACAAGGAAGAGTGAGGTCAGAGGTCATCTCCCGGACTCCATGGGTGGGGAGGAGCTGAAACTGGGCCCCAGGCTCAGAGTCAAAGGGGACTCTAAGGTGGGGGACCGCTGGGTTAGAGAGCCCAGCATCTGGGGATCCAGGGCGGCACATGTTGCCTTCACAGCCAGGGGCAGACCCTGCTGGGGGTGCTCCAGAGATGCCCCGAGGCCCAGCCCCAGGAGCCCAGGGCCACCCCAGACCTGCACCCATCAGCCCTCGGACCCCAAGCCTGGGGCCCACGTGGCTCCTTGGAATCTGCAGACCCACCCGTGGGAGGGCCTCCCTGATCTCCCCGTGCATCTGGGCCTCTGGCATCAGTGGGCAGCCCTTCCCTGGGCTCCCTGGGCTCCGGAGGGTGGGGGCAGAAGGGATAGGGACCCCTGTGTCAGTCGGTCCAGCGCCTTCCTGGCTGGAGCGAGTCCTGGGCTCAGTCTGTGCTGTGCCATTCAGGACAGTCATGGGTCCTCCCCCTGCTAGTCGGTGGGGCTGGGCCGAGGCGCAGATTCTGAGAAGGGCCTGGGAGGGGGCCTTGGCATCCAGATGGGAGCGATGTTGATTGGGTGTGGACGCTGGCCCTCTCTGAACCCTCACACTGAGGGCAGGGGCATGTTATTAACACCCCATCTCCCTCGATAAGGAAGCCCAGGCCCACGCAGGTGATGAACTTGTCCAATGTCATTGGCCAGGATGGGCGCCACCCCCCCACCCCCCCTGCTCTCATTGTCAATCCGTGACCTTGGGCCGGGTCTGAAGGTCTGAGCCTCCTTTGTCAAATGTCAACAATGCCTGCCTCTGAGGGTGGAGGGGAGCTGAAGGTGAAAGGGGAGGGAGGAAGGACGCTGGGGGCCACCTGGAGCTGGGGCATGAGGGTGCCCCGGGGCACCCCGCCTTTCCCTGGGGTCCCCACACTGCTCTTGATCTTCCTTCCTCTTTGTCTCCAGGTGTGAACCCAGGACACATCGAAGAGGTAGAATCTTAAGTAAATATTTGCTTCATTAATTGAAGAGAAAAGGAGGCAGGAAGTGGAGCTTATGGAGATGAATGGCTTTTAGAAAGTCCCTCTTCCAGGGAGAGGCTGGTGTATGTGGGTATTTTTCTTTCTTTCTTTTCACTTAAAATTCTTTTTTTAAAAAAAATCCTCACCCGAGGATATGTTTTTTAAAATTGATTTGAGAGAGAGAGGGAAACATTGACTGGTTGCCTCCTGTTTACCTGGGGATTGAACCTGCATCTTAGGTATGTGCCCTGATGGGGAATTATACCCACACCTTTC
>NW_006289087.1:1419848-1420180 GCF_000327345.1 Myotis davidii
AGGAAGCCTCAGGAAACGGAGTGGGGAGAGGGGTGGGGGACGGCCCCCTGCCCCCGCCCGGACCCCCCACTCCACTGGGGTACTTGGCTCGGCTTCAGGGGCCAGCGGGACCTGGCTGGAGATTGCTTGGGGGAGTGGAAAGCGCTGTGGGCTGGGAAGCTCAGACCTGACTTTGGGCAGGCATCCGTCATGCACTGTGTGGCCCTGGGATGTTGAGCCCCGGCTGAGCCTTGGTTTCCCGGGCTCAGACATTGGAAAAGGGGGTGCACCGCCCCCTGCCCATCTGAGGGCCCATGTAGGGTCCGATCCGAGGCAAGATCCTTCCACCTCTG
>NW_006289087.1:1420320-1422763 GCF_000327345.1 Myotis davidii
GTGGGTATTTTTCTTACTTTCTTTTCACTTAAAATTCTTTTGTTAAAAAAAATCCTCACCCGAGGATATGTTTTTTAAAATTGATTTGAGAGAGAGAGGGAAACATTGACTGGTTGCCTCCTGTTTACCTGGGGATTGAACCTGCATCTTAGGTATGTGCCCTGATGGGGAATTATACCCACACCTTTCGGTGCCCCAACCAACTGAGCCACCCAGCCAGGGCAGGGAGAGACCTTTCCCTGTGTCATTTAAAAATAAAGTTATAATGAAGCATTAAAATTGTAATTTCGAACACAGGGTACAGAGCGTGTTGCTAGATTAGTAAGACTCGCGGGGTGGGAAAAATACTTCCGTGTGTCTCTGAAAAGCGCGGACACTCGAGGGGGAACGGGCGGTGACATTCCTCAAGGACACCCTTTCGTACCTTTTGACTTGTGTCCTAATTATAAGAAAAATTAAGAAGCGCCGTTCACTCAGAATTTAAAAGGTGAAACATTGTCAAAGTTACTATCCATGTGTGAGACTCCTCTTTCTAGAGCACCTACTGTGTGTCAGAGGGCTGTGCCGACTGTCGCCATGACTACCGACAAGTTCCTGGTACAGAAAGCACCTTATCCCCATTTGAGATGGTGGCACACTCATCCCAGGCTACACAGCGGACTCACTCTTGCCCAGAAGGGGATGGAGGAACTGAAACAAGGGTCCCTGTCCCCCACCCTCTCGGGCTCCGGGGGCCCAGGCGAGGGCTGGCCCCGTGGTTGTGAGACCAGACTGCTCTGGGCGATCAGGGAGGCCCCCCCAGGATTATGTTGGGAGACTCTAAGGTGCAACCAGGGACCTCAGGCCTGGGGTCAGGGAGGCTGATGGGTGAAGGCTGGGTCTGGGGGCATCTCTGCAGCACCCACAGGGGTGTCTGCCCCTGGCTGCCACGCTGGGGACACCCAGATGCTGGGCTCTAACCCAGACCTCACAGTTCCCTTTGATCTGAACCCGGGCTCTGGTCCTATTTGTCCCCCCACCCCCCATGGAGTCTGCAGGGTGACCTCTGACCCCCACCTTCCCTCATGGCCCTCCCCTGGCAGCCTGGACTCTGGTTGGGGTCACATCCCGGCCTGTTAGGAGCAGGAGGGCAATGGTGGACACGGCGCTCTCCTCACCTGTAGGCAGAGTGTCCCCCAGGCTGACCGGCCCACCGCCCTCCACGGACCCCTCAGCTCTGGGCTCAGGGCCAGGTCCAAATTGGTCCTCAACTAGGGCCCCCCATGACTTTGCCTCCCTTTCCTCCCTCAGGATGGAGGATCTGATTCCAGGGCCAATGGACCACCTCCAGCCACCAGACCTGGGCGAGTTGGGCTAGACACAGGTTGGGGGTGGAGGCGTGGTGGGGGGTGGGAAGTGGAGGGAGTGGGTGGGTGGGTGAGTGGGGAGCCGCCCCTTCTTCTGCATGACAAAGCCTGGGGCTCCCTCCCGCCGGCCTCCCAATCCACAGTCCTTTCTCCTTTCTGCCTCCAGCGAGGGTGGCCAGATTTAGCAAATAAAAACATACAATTCCCGGGAACATTCCCATTTCATTCAGTCACCCCCCTGGCTGACCGCCCAGTTGTTTTATTTCCCCAGGAAAACTCTTCCACTGGCCTCAATCCACATTCAGGCCGAGGAAGCCTCAGGAAACGGAGTGGGGAGAGGGGTGGGGGACGGCCCCCTGCCCCCGCCCGGACCCCCCACTCCACTGGGGTACTTGGCTCGGCTTCAGGGGCCAGCGGGACCTGGCTGGAGATTGCTTGGGGGAGTGGAAAGCGCTGTGGGCTGGGAAGCTCAGACCTGACTTTGGGCAGGCATCCGTCATGCACTGTGTGGCCCTGGGATGTTGAGCCCCGGCTGAGCCTTGGTTTCCCGGGCTCAGACATTGGAAAAGGGGGTGCACCGCCCCCTGCCCATCTGAGGGCCCATGTAGGGTCCGATCCGAGGCAAGATCCTTCCAACTCTGACATCCAGACCCACAAGGAGCCAGGAAGAGGGAGAGTAGGTGGCTCCTTAGTGGACAAAACCCCATTGGTGCACCCGCCCCTCCCTGACAAGGGGAGCACTGGACTTCCTATCCATGGACAGCCCAGCACCCCAGCTGCCCCCAGACGCCCCCTCATCCCTGCAGGCAGGTGGGTCCTCAGGGAGCCCTGGCATTGGGTGGGCAGTTCCATTGCAGCAAGGAACGGGCTCAAAGTCCACACACCAGGGACCCCTGCTCCATCCCTGGGAGACAGGGTGGAGCGGAGAATGAGATGCCTACCTCTTCTCCGGGGTACAGACGGCCTTTGTGCCCTTTCTAGACAGCCCCTCCTCAGGCCCAGGGACCTGTCTGGCCGCTGAGCTCCCAGGAGGGCGAGGGGTGTGACCTGCCTCCCTCCCTCCCTCCCTCTCTCCCCCCCTGTCACCACCCAGCCCA
>NW_006289087.1:1424479-1425204 GCF_000327345.1 Myotis davidii
GCAGGGCGAGCCCCAGCTGGAGCTGCACACCCTGGACCTCGGGGACTTCGGGTGAGCGCTGTGGGCCGAAGGGTGACCCTGATCAATAAGACAAAGAGAGAATTACCCTGCAACTGAAATGGGCGTCTTTCCTCAGGGTGCAATGGGAACGGAGGAGTGTATACAATTTCTCTTTTGAGTCTTAGGAGTAGTATCATGTGATTGTTTATATTTTGGTTATTTCCAGTTATCTATCCTTGTCACACACATCCAGCTTTTTAAAAAATATATATTTTATTGATTTATTGCAGCAAGGAACGGGCTCAAAGTCCACACACCAGGGACCCCTGCTCCATCCCTGGGAGACAGGGTGGAGCGGAGAATGAGATGCCTACCTCTTCTCCGGGGTACAGACGGCCTTTGTGCCCTTTCTAGACAGCCCCTCCAGCGGCCGGGCTGGCTCGAGGGCCTCACCTTTTCACAGTGTAGACCGGCTTTTCCATGGACGAGGGCTGGCCAGGGCCAGCGGAATTCAGCAGGCACTAAAGTTATCACTGAGCCGCCAGACAGCAGCGGCCAGAGGCCCAAGCCGGGGTACCGACGGCCTTTGTGCCCTTTCTAGACAGCCCCTCCTCAGGCCCAGGGACCTGTCTGGCTGCTGAGCTCCCAGGAGGGCGAGGGGTGTGACCTGCCTCCCTCCCTCCCTCTCTCTCCTCCCTGTCACCACCCAGGCCCAGCCCAGGGCC
>NW_006289087.1:1425641-1426897 GCF_000327345.1 Myotis davidii
GCCCTGCTGCAGCGCAGCCACGGCGCCCGATCGCGAGGGAAGAGGTTCAGCCAGAACTTCCGAGGTGAGGCCCTCCCTGCACCCTGGCCGGTTGTGGGTAGGGGACGGAGGTGGGAGGGAGACTGCATGTGCCCCCACATCCAGGGACCTGCTCCCCAGCCAGGCTGGTGCCCGGGGAGGAGGCCTGGCACAAAGACCTCGGCTCATGTTGCCAACCTGGAGTCTCGGGTGTTGGGGTGCCTGGTCCCTCCGCTGTACGTGACCCCATTTACCTCTGGGCTCAGGCGTCTGAGAAAGTTGTTCACAGGCCCCTGGTCCTCTTCTGCTTTTGGGGGACATTTCACCGAAGAGGAAAATGAGGATAAACTCGGGGCTCTCGCTCTGCCCCGTGGAAGAGCCAGCTGGTACCAGATCCCACTGCCCGGGCCCTCTGCCTCCCACTCCCCACCCCTCCTCACCCACCCTGTGTCCCCACCTCTGCCTGGAAAGGCTGCCTGTCCATCTACACCCGCTCCGGGCCTAAAGCTGCCCCTGCCCCCTGAGGCGGGGCCGCGAGTAAATAAGCCCCAGGGCAAATGATTGTCCGAAATCAATAACAAATATTTAAAAATGTTTTTTATTGATTGTTAGAGAGAGAGAGGGATAGAGAGATAGAAACATCAACGAGAGAGAAACTTCATCCATTGGCTGCCTCCTGCACGTCCCACACTGGGGACCGAGCCCGCAACCCAGGAATGTGCCCCGACCGGGAGTCCAACCCTGACCTCCTGGTTCACGGGTCAGTGCACAACCACCGAGCCACACCTGCAGGGCCGGGAGTGTTTGAAGGTGGAGGTGCCCCCTTTCTCCCCTGGCCCCCCATTTCCCAGGCCCCAGGTTCTCCCTGTGCGTTACTGGGGAAACCCAGGCTCAGCCCGGCCACCTCAGAGGTGCCCTGACCCTGCTGTTGTCCCCAGAGGTGGCCGGCAGGTTCCTGGTGTCCGAGGCCTCCACGCGCCTGCTGGTGCTCAGCATGGAGCGCCGGCTGCCCCCCAACAGCGAGCTGGTGCAGGCCGTGCTGCGCCTCTTCCAGGAGCCGGTCCCCGAGGCCGCGCTCCGCAGGCACCAGCGGCTGTCCCCTCGCAGCGACCTGGCCAGGGTCACCATCGAGTGGCTGCACGTCCGCGCCGACGGCTCCAACCGCACCTCCCTCATCGACTCCAGGTGGGGAGGTTGCCCGGGGGGAGGACAGGGGGGGCGAGGGGGTGTCTATCTCG
>NW_006289087.1:1428631-1429675 GCF_000327345.1 Myotis davidii
ACAGGAAAGGCTTTCTGAGGGAATTGGTACTTGATGGGGACGTGGTCCCGTTAGACCTGTGGTTGTCAACCTCCTGGCCCTTTAAATACAGTTCCTCATGTGGTGACCCAACCATAACATTATTTTCGTTGCTACTTCATCACTGTCATGTTGCTACTGTGATGAATCGTCATGTAAATATCTGATATGCAGGATGGTCTTAGGCGACCCCTGTGAAAGGGTCGTTCGACCGCCAAAGGGGTCGTGACCCACAGGTTGAGAACCGCTGCTTTAGAATGCCAGGATTGCAGGGGCTTCTGAGCCGTGGGAAGCTGACCTGGGGTACTTGGGGTACGGACGCCCTGGATTCCTGGCTAGTCTGCACAGCTCTTATAAGCCGTACCTTCCACACCCTCTAAACCTCCATCTCCTTCTCTATCCAGTGAGAAAACCCCTGCCTGCCATACATTTACTGGAGCTTTTAGGAAATAACGTGTTTTACAAGCACTCCACACCCTGCGTGATACGTGACAGGGGCTAAGGTTACCCGAACGCACACTCTGACCCACTTGGGACTTCTGTTGATTTTGAAATAAACGTAACCCACTGGAAATCAGGCTTAGAAGCCCCTTCCCTCTCTGAAAGCAAAGACCCTAACTTTCCCTTCTTGTCAGTGGCTTCCAGTCACTGGGTCAGAACCTTGCTCTTCCAGGGGGGCGCCATTGAGGCCGGGAAGGAATGTGGGGGAGGGTAGGGGAATGTGAAGAGAGTGGACAGGTCGGTCTGAGGAGCCAGGGGAGTCCAGGGGCCACCCAGGAACCCGCTGGAGGTCAGGTGGGGGGCCTTGGCAGCAGCAGGAGCGGGAAGATGGCAGGCACAGATACTGAGGGACAGGGGCTGAGCCCAAGCGCAAACTGGGAGGGTAGGGGTGTGAAGAGAGTGGACAGGTCGGTCTGAGGAGCCAGGGGAGTCCAGGGGCCACCCAGGAACCCGCTGGAGGTCAGGTGGGGGGCCTTGGCAGCAGCAGGAGCGGGAAGATGGCAGGCACAGATACTGAGGGGCACA
>NW_006289087.1:1431174-1432120 GCF_000327345.1 Myotis davidii
GACGTCAAAGCAAACAGGGCTGGTGTGGCTTAGTGGTTGAGCATCCACCTAGGAACCAGGAGGTCACGGTTAGATTCCAGGTCAGGGCGCATGTCCCAGTTGCAGGCTCCATCCCCAGTGGGGGGCATGCAGGATGCTGCGGGTCAATGCTTCTCTCTCATCATTGATGTCTCTCTCTCTCTCTGTCACTTCCTCTCTGAAATATATATGAAGCAAACAGCTTTGAAGTGTTCACAGGGCTGGGCCCTGGGCTAAGGGCTGTATGGGCATTGTCTCGGGTGTGTGCCTGCCAAATGCCAGCCGCACTGCCTCTCATCGCCGGGCCAGTTACCTGTCGCTCCAGGGTTGAGGTGTGTGTGGAGGTAAACAGTCACCCCGCACCTGGGTCCTGTTGGGTGGCACTGTGAGAAGTTTGTGTTTACTTTGTAACCTTCTGCTGCTCCGGCAGCTTGTAGTCCTGCGGTCATTGTAACAAAACCTGAAAAGGTGGCGATTGGGTGATATTAAGAACGCTCTTTTTTTAAAAAAAATATCTTTTATTGATTTCAGAGAGGAAGGAAGAGGGAGAGATAGAAACATCCATGATGAGAGAGAATCATGGATTGGCTGCTTCCTGCATGTCCCCTGCAAGGGGATCGAACCTGCAACCTGGGCATGTACCCCTGACCAGAATCGAACCTGGGACCCTTCAGTCCACAAGCGGATGCTCTATCCACTGAGCTAAACCGGCTGGGGCAAGAACGCTCTTCTTGTGAGGGCCAGTAACACGCACACGCCTCCTGCCTCATTCTGCGGGTATTTCTGGAAGAAATAGAGATCTTCAAGTGAAATGTGCCTGGGACCAGCTCGGGTGGGCAGCGGGCTAGCCTTGGTGGTTGGCTTTCTTGGGCAAGTTTGAGAATAGCTGTTGGACTCAGCCCTCTGTCCCATGGGCCACAACCAGATT
>NW_006289087.1:1432165-1441602 GCF_000327345.1 Myotis davidii
GGGGGTGGGGGGACATGGGCTGAACTTGGCGTTGGGGGCGCGAGTCCCCTGCTCCCCACCTGGCTCAGCGGGAATTCTTGGATCTCCTCCTCCAGGCTCTTGGCTAGGAATGAGCCAAGGAGGCATGGATAAGTGCTGGGCATTTGCATACACTTGTCAAACAAATATCAGATCGCTGGATATTGCGAAGGTCGCGGCCAGGCACGGCTCCTGTGACCACGGGGCCTGCTTGCTGGCTTGGCCCCTGCTCCTGAGCCAGCTCCCTTTTGATCGTCCACTGAGTCCCCTCTTTCCCCCTCCCCCCCGCCCCCCTTGTCACCCCTGCCTGGAGGGGCCATGATGTTTCAGCAGACGCTGGGTTTTGTGTGTGTGACGGGCAGGACAGGCTACAGCTGAGCTGAAAGGCGGGGAGACTGGAGGCCTGCACAGCTGTGCGCTCAGTGGCACGTCATCTGGAGGGGCTGGCGGGACCAGCTCCGTCCCAGGCCCCAGGCTGACCTCCGGGGCCCTTCTTATCAAGGGATCCTGTTTGACAAGAGGAAATGGACCGAGAGGCATGACTGGGGCTCAAGGAAGAAGGGGAACCACAGTGCCTTCCTCCCTTGGGGCCTCTGCTCCCCTAAACTCAGCATGCAGCAGCCTTGGGGAGGGCTGTCCCCTGGTACCGCCCAGCCCAGCCAGCGGCACCCCTCCCCACCCCCTGCTCCTCCGGGACAGTGTTCCCTCTGTGAGCATTTTATGAGGCTGTTCTTGTCTTACCATTTCACTCTCAAGCCTGCCTTGTCTGTTCTGCCCTGTCCCTGGCAGCAGCCACCCGTGGTGCCCAGATGAGCCCCACAGCTCAGGGCAGACCACTGGCCCCAGCAGGGCCTCCAGCCACAGGAGAGGAGGGGGAGGTGGGGGTGAGAGTGGGGAGCGGGGTGGCCCAGAGGAACGCAGGCCTAGAACCAGTTCTGGGAGAGGCCAGGGCAGGAGGGCGCCCATCGGGAGGACACAGGGTCCATGCGGGTGTTTGAAATCAGAGACCCCAGGGCATGTGTCCGCGGGGCCCAGGCCAGAGCTGGGCCGGGTAAGGCCGCTTCTCATGCCGGGTGTCTGTGTCCCTCCAGGAAAGCCCTCACAGGCTGGTGCCCGTGGCCCTGCGGGCAGGAGACCCTGCAGGAAATGAGTGTGTGCGACGGGCAGGACAGGCTACAGCTGAGCCAGACTCTGTTTGCCAGAGCCAGCTGCCCCTGAGGGCCTCTCCGAGGGGCTCATCCCCAGGCCGTGCCTCCCCTGGTGTCCGGTGAGTGTGGGGCCAGGGGCAGGGCAGGCGCTGGCCTCCCAGCATCTGGCTGGGGGTGTGGTTGGGCTGGTGCCACGGGGCGGGGTGTGAAGGGGGGGAGCCAAGACCATCTGTCTCCCAGAACAGCTCTCATGCGTCTGCCCGTCCATGGTTCTGGCACCACACCCTCCCTCCGGCTCTTATAGGGGAGAAAGTGTCTCCGTACCCTGGGAGGCACCCCCTGACCTCCCGCACCTACCCACCCCCCCCACACACACCCTGCCTGCACTTTTGTGTGGGATTGTCCCCAGCCCAGCAGTTCCAGGGGTCAGAACTGGGAATCACCCCCACCCAGCACACAGTCCACCAGCGTTGTGTGTTTGGGGTCCCTGCGTGTTTGGGGTCCCTGCGGCAGGTGGAGAGACCAGCCCAAGCAGAGGCCCTGGGGAATCTGGTTTAACCAGCTTTGGGGAGGGGGGGGAGGGGGAGCTGGAGGAAGCGGTACTGAGTATGTCCCCGGCTCCTCGACCACAGTCCCTGGAAAGGAGGCCGGAACGCGGGCTCTAGCTCTGGGCCTCCGGGCTCAGGGACAAACACTGGAGCTTTTCATGAGCCTCGCCGGGGTTCCCAGCAGCCAGGGAGGGAGCAGCCAGCCGCCCGCGGAGCTGTCCGTGTTTGCTTTGGACATGTCAGGCCTTTCCCTGAGACCAAGGTCCTCAGGGGGGTGGGGGTCAGAGGGCGGAGCTGGGAGGGCTCCGTGGGTGCCTCGGGGGTCCCTGTGGAAGTCCTGAGACTCTCCCCGTATCCTCTCCCTGGACCACCCCCGCCCCTCTCTTCTCCGGTCCCACGTCTGCCTCTGTCCGCCCCTTCCCAGGCCTTTCATCTCTCACTGAGCTACCAGCTTGTCCGCCTGCTGGGGCGGGAGCAGGACCGTGTGAGTCAGGAGTCTGGGTCTGAGACCCGCGTCTGCCAGGACCGGTTCCTTGATCTTGGGGCAGGTGGTTAAGCCCCTGAGCCTCAGTTTCCAAGTGTGGGGAATGGGCCTGTCTCTGACATCCATGAACAGTGGGAGCAGGGGCTCCCCCGTGGTTCCCACGGTCAGCAGCTTACTTAGGGGGCCCCCCTCTTCCTTATTTGCCCCCCTCCATCCTCTCCCCGGCCTGCACTGGTGCTCCCAGGGGCTCCCCCAGGAAGGAATGACCTTGCCAGCAGGAGTCCTGGAGGCTGGAGGCCCGTGGGCCCCCCCTAAACAGGCAGATACGCAGCGCCTGTCCTTCCCTTTTGTCCTGTGCCCCCCACCTGGGAGGGTACCAGCTGTGTCTTGCAGGAGCCATCCCCCCTCCATCGGACCCTTGGGACTGTTCGCACAATGGAGCTATTTTCCGTAAACTCTGCCTGGCACGCGGGGTCTGGTGTCTCCTCGCCCCGGCCCCTTGCTGCTGGCTCCCCGTGCCCCCCACCCCCCACCCCAGCCAGGAGACACCCACCGTTGGCTCTGCCAGCCCTGGCCGGGGAAACGATGGGAGAGTCTGAGCTCTGACCGCCTGCCGGGTCCCGTTCTTCAGGGGTGATGGGCACCATGACCGACTCCCCGTTCCTGGACCTGTGGCAGTCCAAGGCGGCGTCCACCCGGGACCGGCTGGGCATCAGGGAGCACCCCAACGACTCCTACTGCTACAACTCGGCCAAAAACAGCACCGTGCTCCAGGGCGTCCCCTTCGGCGGCATCCCCGTCGTCCTGCTCATCGACGTCAGCTGCTTCCTGGTAAGACCTTTGTGAATCCTGCTTCCCCCTGTCACTTGTTTGTTTAAACCCCACCGGGGCCTTCCGGGGACCTCAGGGGAGGAGCCAGACCTGGCTTTCTATCCCAGCAGCGCTGCCACTGACAGGCTCTGTGGCCTTGGGTACATTACGTCGCTTGTCTGGGCCTCAGGCTTCTGCTCTGTAAAATGGGACTAATTCTTTTTAAAAAAATATTTTTTTTAATTGATTTCAGAAGGAGAGGGAGAGAGAGATAGAAACATCAATGAAGAGTGAGAGAATCATTGATTGGCTGTGAAATCAATAAAAATAGATTTTTTTAAAAAAGGGAAAGACATTCTATGTAAAGTGAAGAAGAAAAATTAAGCGGCTCCCCAGGGCGGCTGTGGGGCCAGACCTCCCTGCCCAGGAGCCGCTGAGCCAGCTCAGTCCTCGGGAGGTCGCGGCTGCCGATGCTGCCTTCACAGCCACGGACAGGCCCGCGTGCTGGGCTAGGAGGGCGCCCGGGCAAGCTCACCGGCAGCACGGACAGCCTTCGTGACTTGGGAACAAGTGGCAAGACCTGGGGGGTGTGTGTGTGTGTGTGTGTGTGTGTGAGCGGGCACAGCATTACAGCCTCGAGCTGTGCGGCCCTGGGCAGCTCGGTGCCCTCTCTGGGCGTGGGTCACCGTCGCGCCCCGCTGACGCGAGGCAGGCGGGCTTGGCCCCTAAGACAGCTGTCTCTTCTCTTGACAAGCCATCCAATGTGCTTTCACTTGCTTTCTTTTTCTACTTTTAGTTTTTAATATTGGTGTTTTCCATCATAAGGAGAAGATTCTGGGATTACGGACGCATTGCCCTGGTGTCAGAAGTGGGCAGGTAAAAGAGTCATGTTACTTAGAATGTCAGTGTGTGTGTGTGTGTGTGTGTGTGTGTGACAGAGAGAGAGAGAGACAGACAGACAGACATTGGGATGGGCTGGGGGCATGGGAAGCCCAGCAGGCAGGACCCACCCACGATGCTGGAATCACATCACGTTCACCGTGTACGCCCGCCAGGCCGGTACCAGATGCCGTCTGTCCGGCCCGCGGCACGGGCCCGCGAGGTCAGCCTCGTGAGAAAGCCAAGGCCCACACGCCCGGTCCCCTCTGGGCTCCGGCCCGGCTGTGGCCACAGGCCTCACTGGCTTCGGGCTGCGGAGGAAACGGAGTTCCTTCAGATAGTTAGGGCTCCAAAATCAGCAGGAGGAGGATGCCGGCTTTCTGACTCGCCCTGGCTATTGTCAAGTGCGTCTTCCGCAACGAGTTCGCTGAGGGCTGGGGCTGCCTGCGCAGGGCGGTGGGGCCGTGTCTGAACGAACGGTCCCTGACCTCCCCCTGGCTTCGTGCTGGCCGATGGCCCTAACTCAGCCGCCCCGGGTGAGCCTGCTCCGCACTCACATCCCCCAGAGGGGGACCTGAATTCTCCATCTGCACCACTGGCGCTTCCAGGGCCAGCTGGCTGCCACCCACCCCAGTCCTTGTGTCAGTGGGAAGTGATTTGTTGGGGTCCAACCCCAGCAGGTCCAGGGGTCCCCAAAGGTGTGGACGGAGTCGGCGAAGAAGGAATGACACGGAGACAGCGTTCAGTTGATCAGCAGCCTAGCTAGGATCTCCAGCCAAGTTCTGGTTCAGTTCTCTCACTAGGTTCTCCTCTGGATCTCCAGCGAAGTTCTGGTTTGGATCTCCAGCCAGGTTCTGTGTCCATGTTCTCTTGCTAGGTTCTCCAGGTTCTCCAGCCAGCTTCAGTCTCCAGGTTCTAGTCAGGTTCTCTTGCCATGTTCTATCCAGGTTCTGTAGCCAGGTTCTGTCTCTAGGTTCTTCAGCCAGTTTCTGTCCTGGGGGGCACACTCTGGCCCAGGCTGCCCCCCCAGCGCCTGCCCTGTCATCACCAGGCAGGCCCTCCGCTCTCGCCCCGCCGGCTGCCCCGTGTGGAAATGTGGGAGGGGCGAGGGGTGTGTGTGTAAATGCATTTCCTTCTCCACAGTCTCTGGCATTTGCAAAAGCCTCAGTCAGGGTGTATTGGGGTGAGTGTGGGGGGGGAGGCCCTGGTTTCAGCTGTGTCGGAGCCTGAGACTCTTGGGGGAGCCTTTTGGGATATCTGATGCTTTGGGGGACATTCACCCCGAGGAGGGGCTGAACGCCACAGGACAGTGGAGCACTTGGAAATCAGGGGGCCTGGCCAGCCCCCTGGCTGTGTGATCTTGGTCAAGTCCCTAAACTTTTTGGGGGGTTTTCTCCTGCGCTCTGTTCCCTGCAGGCTTACCGTGAAGGCCCAATGAGAGAGTTCCAAGTGAAGTTCCACTGTGTCTTAGGCCATTCGGAGTGGGAGGGCGGAGCGAGGAGTAGGGAAACAGAAGCAAAAATCCAAATAGCGCACCGGTGTTCTTGTGGGTTACTCAGAAGAAGGGATCTGACTAAAATCCCACTATATAACATGCCGGAGTTCAGCCCTCGCTTGTGTGGCTCAGTGGATAGAGCATCGGCCTTTGGACTAAAGGGTCCCGGGTTTGATTCCGGTCAAGGGCACATGCCCTGGTTGCAGGCTCCATCCCCAGCAGGGGGTGTGCAGGAGGCAGCTGACCCATGATTCGCTCTCATCATTGATGTTTCCATCTCTCTCTCCCTCTCCCCCACTTCCTCTCGGAAATCAATAAAAAAATATTAAAATGCCAGACTTTAGCAACTTTAAAAATGCACATTTTGGCCTTTTCTTGTCTCTGAAATCGGAAGGCAGCTTGTTATCATTGCTTGTTACAGTTTAATTGGTAGCATTTTTTCATTCTTCGTGGTTCATAATGATGCCCCTGACACCAGAGGCATCTTAGAGTTGATGATAAAATACAGCATGTTATGCCAAGTGTTGTCTGCTCTGTGGGAAACACCTTGCAAACAGGCCCCGTTTTGAAGTCACTTTATTTTATTTATTTATTTTTTAAAATACATTTTATTGATTTTCTACAGAGAGGAAAGGAGAGAGAGAGCGAGCTAGAAACAAATGATGCCCCTGACACCAGTGGCATCTTAGAGTTGATGATAAAATACAGCATGTCATGCCAAGTGTTGTCTGCTCAGTGGGAAACACCTTGCAAACAGGCCCCGTTTTGAAGTCACTTTATTTTATTTATTTATTTTTTAAAATACATTTTATTGATTTTCTGCAGAGAGGAAGGGAGAGAGAGAGCGAGCTAGAAACATCTATGAGAGAGAAACATCGATCAGCTGCCTCCTGCACACCTCCCTACTGGGGATGTGCCCGCAACCCAGGTACATGCCCTTGACTGGAATCGAACCTGGGACCCCCCAGTCCGCAGGCCGACGCTCTATCCACCGAGCCAAACCGGTTTCGGCTGAAGTCACTTTAGGTAAACCAGCCCTCGTGCTGAGGCCGGGTGTGTCCTGACCCCGCAGTTTTCTGTCCGACAGCTCGGAGTGGCTCTCGCCGTGTCTGTGTTTCTCACAGGGCGAGTCACGCTTCGCCCCAGCCGGTGAGGGCTAGTAGCTTTGGTCCTGAGCTCCATGAGGCAGCAAGATACGGGGGATGCGTTTTTAGGTTTTTAAACAGAAGTATTTGAATTTTTTTTCCGTTTGTGCTTCCAGCGAGTCCAGATTCCAGAGGTCGTCATCGTCTTCCTCCCAAGGGCCTCAGGATTTTGAGAGTGATCTGGTCGGTATCTCGGGGCAGCGGTGGCTGTGGCCGGCGGGGCGCCTGGTGGGCAGGGGAGGCCGGCGGCGATGAACCAGCGGGGAGAGGGCGGCGGTGCTCCCGTCCCGGCGGTGGGTGTGGGTCAGAGCTCTTCTCTGCACTGACAGTCGCCTGGACTTGGAACAGACCACGGGGGAGGTGCCGCCGGGCAGCTGCCTCCTGTACACTCCCTACTGGGATGTGCCCGCAACCAAGGTACATGCCCTTGACCGGAATCGAACCTGGGACCCTTCAGTCCGCAGGCTCTATCCACTGAGCAAAACCAGTTAGGGCTATTATTTCTTTCTTAAGAAATGTGTTTTTATTAATTTTTAGAGCGAGAGAGAGAAAGAGAAACATTGATGTGAGATCAGCTGCCTCTCATATGCACCCGACCGGGGATTGAGCCCATGACCCAGGCAGGTGCCCTGACTGGGAATCGAACCTGCAACTTACCAGTGCGTGGAATGATGCTCATCCAACTGAGCCACGTTGGCCAGGGACAGTTAATTGTTGAGTTGCCTGCTAGTCTCTGGGCCAAATGTGAGCAGGAGCTGTGTCTTACCCAGCACTGTGCCCCGTCACCTGACACCCGGTAGGAGCTGTTTAGTAATTGTCAAGTGAATGAGGAACAAATATTTGTCTTCAAACAAAGACAGGTCACACTGGGCAACCATCCACTTCAGAGAGTGTCAGTGGACGATCCAAGCTGCAGACACCTGTTCCTTCTCTAGATCCCACTCCAGGCTCTTGTCCCACGCTTCCCTCGGCCGTTTGGAAACAAACAGTGACCCCCAGCAGTTTCTCCAGAGCAGGCCTGAGGTTTCACCAGCTGTTCACTCGAGTTTCATGATTTGACCCCGGAACATGTGTAATCCCACAGATTGGCAAATTTGAGAGGGTTTTGCAAGAATTCCAAGCTTGCACCCTCGCTGGCTTGGCTCAGCGAATAGAGCATTGGCCTGTGAACGGAAAGGCTCTGGGTTCGATTCCAGTCAGGGGGTACGTGCCCGAGTTGCGGGCTCGATTCCCAGTGTGGGGCGTGCAGGAGGCAGCCTGTCCATGATTCTCTCTCAGCACTGATGTTTCTATCTCTCTTTCTCCCTCCCCCTTCCTCTCTGAAATCATTTGTAAAAAAGGAAGAAAGGAAGACAGAATGAATTCCAAGCCTGTAGTGCATATTGGGAACGGTTGGGAGCGTGCGGACTCTGTCTTGTTCGGGACAAGGGGTCGCTTGCTGAATTTGGGGCAAAAGTGCTGTTTTTATACAGCAGAAGGTTTGCTCGTTATTAATGTCAAAGACGATGGTTGTATCTGCTCCCAAAGACAGACACGCTCGAAGCTAATTCCCGATCTCTTTGTTTCCAGGGATGCTGCCCCTGGCTTACTGCGATCTTCCGTCTCCAGTGAGTACGGCGTGTGCGTGTGAGTGCGTGTGCGAGTGCGTGTGCATGTGCGTGTGCGCATTTGAGTGTTTGGCCAATCAGGAGGAAAGAGCCCAGATGCCTGACCTTGAGAAAGGGCCTCTTAGGTACTTCCTTCAGTTCAGGTTCAAAGCCGTACGTGGGGCTGAGGACAGAGGAGTCCCAGGCAGTTCCTGCACCAGCCAATTATAGCTCCTGCTGTGGTTCAGGCGGGAATCCTCTCTCCTCAGTATTTAACGTGGATCTAGTTGAGGGGAAGCTCCTCTAGACAGTGCTACGTGTCTTTAAACTGGTGAAAAGTGGAGAACTAGTGATCGCTCGATACAGTCAGCTCATTGGGTTAAAAGTGTTCATTTTTTCCCAAAACTTGGAGCCTGTGGCGAGAAATCCTAAAAGAGGCGCTGGGTGCTCTGGGCTGGCCAGTCACCTCCAGTGCAGTGGACGGAGCCAGGCTGTGAGTCTGGGTGCCACGGTGGCCATCAGGTTGTTGTAAGATGCACATTATCTGAGACAGCACGAAGAATGAGGAAACGCTGCCCAGTAAGCCGTGGTCAGCTATGCTCGTTGAAATAGGAGAAGGACAGCGTAGAATTGATGGAATATGGTAGTTTCAGGACAGTGGGTAAGTCCCTTTCTCCGGGCCTCAGTTTCCCCAACTATAAGAAAGGTGCCGAGGCCGACACCTGCTCTGGGTAATTCAAATGAATGAATATGTGGTGTATCAATGGTGGAGTTTGAGGGATAGAAACATCAATGATGAGAGAGGATACGCGTGTGTCATAGGTTCGCCATCACCGGGCTAGGGCTATGCCACTTTTCCATGCCTGTTTCCTGCTGTGCTAAGAAATGGAGATGGAATTCGAAGCTCCCTCGAGGGGTGACCAGGAGGGGTTACAGGAGACCCTCCGTGCAGGGCCCCCGAGGGCCGGCCTGGGGTTGCTGCTCACCGGGACCCCATGCCTGTGTCTTGACCAGCGACGACCAGATCCTGGAGTGGTGCGGGGAGGACGCCATCCACTACCTGTCCTTCCAGAGACACATCATCTTCCTGCTGGCGGTGGTCAGCTTCTTGTCCCTGTGCGTCATCCTGCCCGTCAACCTCTCGGGCAACTTGCTGGGTAACTCTTCTCTCTCTTTTTTTAAAATATATTTTTGTTGATGTCAGAGAGGAAGGGAGAGGGGGAGAGAGAGTGAGAGAGACATCAATGAGAGAGAATCATGGATTGGCTATCTCCTGCACTCCCCCCACTGGGGATCGAGCCTGCAACCCGGGCCTGTGCCCTGA
>NW_006289087.1:1441755-1443094 GCF_000327345.1 Myotis davidii
AGCAGGCCCCGGTGCCCTGACCGGGGATTGAACCAACCGTGACCTCCTGGTTCCTAGGTCGACGCTCGACGCCTGAGCCACGCCAGTGGGGCTGTTGTCTTCATCTGCGTGGGGCCCAGGTGGGGCTGTAGGCCTCAGGAAAGGGGCTCACTGTTGGGGGCTCATGCTCTCGCTCAGATGTGAGAAGGTCTCAGGGTGGCTTTCTGGACTTTTCCGTCTGATTAAAAATACAGAGAAGAATCCACCCTAAGCCTAATATCCACTTCTGTTTCTAAGTAGGAAGAGGGGGGGAAACCCCCAAGATTTACAGAATCGGGGGCTCCCAAGGGTGTTTGACATCTCCCAGCCCCACTCAGAGTCAGAATCCGAGCCCGGAATTCTATTTCCAAGCGTCCACCGGAAGCTCGCTCCCCAAATGCCACCACGACCCCACTCCTTACATCCCGGGATTCTCAGCCCTGGATCTGGGAACAGCTAAGGGTCGGTCCCGATTTCCCGAGAAATGCCAGCAAAATCTCAAAGCCAGGCGAAGGCAGGTTGTGACTCAACCCCCAAGACGGGGTGAGAAGTTGCCGGGGGGGGGCATCTGGGGCTAAAGCAGGGCCTTGTCGGGGTGACTCTGGGAAGAGTGGACGGCGTCTGTTCCCCGGCCCCTTCCTCCGAGCCGCACTCCCCGTGGCTGGCGGTGCCCCTCCTGCCCCCGGGGGACCCGGGCGCTAAGTCCCCGTGCTTCTCTGCAGAGAAGGACCCATACAGTTTCGGGCGGACGACGATAGCAAACCTCCAGACCAAGTGAGTTGGGGGGACGGGTCTGAGGGTGCCAATGGGCGAGGCCAAGGAGCGGGCGGATTCTGGAACCCAGTGTCAGCGAGAGGTGGCCCCACGTGGGCGGACTGAGGCCCCGAAGCCCCCTTGCAGCCAGCGTGTGGCTGGGCTCTGGGCATGGACACCCCATTAGCAGCTGCTGTTTTGAGGGGCTGTAGGAAACCAGGAGAGCTCATTTGCCAGGGAGGGGCTCTCTCTAAGGGGGCTGGCCGCCCCGCCTCTTGTGATGAAGTCGCTGTCCCTCAGCTCAGGGCCCTAAGGCAGCCCAGCCCAGCCCTTGCGCCCCCGCCTGGGCTGGGGTCCCCCCGCTGATCGCAGGCGGTGTCCCCGCAGCAATGACCTGCTCTGGCTGCACACCGTCTTCGCCGTCATCTACCTGTTCCTCACCCTGGGCTTCATGCGGCACCACACCCAGTCCATCAAGTACAAAGATGAGAGCCTGGTGAGTGAGGCTGGGGGTGGGGGAAGGCAGGGGCTGGGGAGGGGGGGCGGAGAGGAAGGCCCCCCTCCCCTC
>NW_006289087.1:1443178-1444108 GCF_000327345.1 Myotis davidii
CTCAGAGTTGGCATTGTCTTTTTTTTAAAATCATCACCTGAGGATATGTTTATTGATTTATTATTGTTGCTGTTAATCTTCCCCTGATTTTCCATGGATTTTTAGAGAGAGTGGAAGGGGGGCGGGGGAGAGAGAGAGAGAGAGAGAGAGAGAGAGAAGGAGAGAGAGAAACATCAATGTGAGAGAGACGCATCGGTTCGTTACCTCCTGCACGTGTCCCGTCCAGGGCCGGGGATCGAGCCTGCAACTTGGGCATGTGCCCTTGACCGGAACCGAACCTGGGACCCTTCAGTCCCTGGACAGATGCTCTACCACTGAGCCAATTCAGCTAGGGCGTTCATTGATTTTTTTTTTTTTTTTAGAGAGAGGAGGAGAGAGAGAGAAACACCGATTAGTTGCCTCTCATACAACTAACCTTCAACCTGGTATTCCCTTTAACAGCTTGTTTTCTGAATAGGTTGTTTTAGGGTGTAGGGTTTAAGGGCCAACTAGCCCTTAGGTTTGTGGGCTGCGAACTTGCAGTTACGATTCTGAATACGGTTCCGTTTCGGTGACTCAGTTGCAGGCCCGGGCCCCCTGTGATCTGCTGTGAGGCCCTGTCTGAGTCCTGCCCCCTCTCTGGTTCTTTCTCATCCCCGGTCATGCCACGGAGCGCATGGCGTTGCCCGGGAAATGCTCGGTGTAGCCGGAGGAGGGCGCCCTTTCCGGGCTCTGCCAGGCCAGGGGGAGCGCCCAGGGCCCCTGCCCGGCTCGTCCTGGTGACTTCTCTTCGCGTGTTTCTCCGGCAGGTGAGGCGGACCCTGTTCGTCACAGGACTCCCCAGACACGCCACGAAGGACGCAGTGGAGAGCCACTTTCGGTGAGCAGGCGGGCCGAGGGGCAGCGAGCCCTTCCCGGTGGGACCCCACCGTCCCTGGGGCAGGTGCCAGG
>NW_006289087.1:1444260-1446248 GCF_000327345.1 Myotis davidii
GTGGGGGGGGGGGGCGGCCCTGCCGGCCTGGGGGTTCCTTTTCCAAAGCCATCCTTTCCTCCGGCCCGCCCTGGGCGCAGGGACGCGTATCCCACGTGCGAGGTGGTGGAGGTCCAGCTGTGCTACAACGTGGCCAAGCTGATCTACCTGTGCAAGGAGAGGTACGGTGCGCGCGCACGTGTGTGTGTGTGTGTGTGTGTGTGTGGGAAGCGTGCATCTGTGTGGGGAGAAGTGTGTATGCATGCACAGGGAAGCATGCATGCATGGGGGGGAAGCGGGCATGCATGCACGGGGAAGTGGATGTGTGTGTGTGGATTAGCAGGCGTGCACAGGCAAGTGGGCGTGCATGCGTGGGGGGGAAGCGGGCATGTGTGTGTGTGTGAGTGGGCGTGCACAGGCAAGTGGGTGTGCAGGTGTGGGCGGGTGAGCGTGCACGTGTGTGGGGGGAGAAGCGTGCATGCATGCGTGGGGGGGAAGCGGGCATGTGTGTGTATGCACGTGTGTGTGGGAGAAGCGTGCATTCATGCACAGGGAAGTGGGCGTGTGTGTGCGGGTGAGCGGGCGTGCACAGGCAAGTGAGCATGCGTGGAAAGTGGGTGTGCATGTGTAAGCGGGTGAGCGGGCGTGTGTGTGCGTGAGCGGGGGTGTGTGCACGGGGAAGTGAGCAGGCATGCACAGGCAAGTGGGCGTGTGTGTGTGTGAGCAGGGGTGTGTGCACGGGGAAGCAGCCGTGCGTGGGTGACCGGGCACGTGCCTTCTGACCCTCCCCCCTGAGAAGCCCCCTCCTTCCTTGGTGGCCTCCAGCTTGTCCAGAGCGCTGGCCCCCGTCTGGGTGACGGAGCGTTGAATGGAGGGTGCGGGGCCCGTGGCGTGGATTGAGAGCCTGACGTCCCCCTCCCCTCCTCCGCCTGCAGGAAGAAGACGGAGAAGAGCCTGACCTACTACACCAACCTGCAGGTGAAGACGGGCCAGCGGGCCCTCATCAACCCCAAGCCCTGCGGCCAGTTCTGCTGCTTCGAAGTGCGGGGCTGTGAGCAGGTGAGGCCCCCCTCCCCCCGGGCCGGGCGCCGGGGTCCCCGCCACCCGCACGGGGCCACGCATCACAGGGACATGCCCTCTGGCAGGAGGACGCCATCGCCTACTACACGGGCATGAAGGACCGGCTGATGGAGAGGATCACGGAGGAGGAGTCCAGGGTCCAGTTCCAGCCCCTGGGCATGGCCTTCGTCACCTTCCAGGAGAAGTCCATGGCCATCTAGTGAGTGTCCTGGCCTCCCGGGCGGGCTCTGGGCCCCGTCCGGATGCCCCGCTGGCCCTCCTGGGGAGAGACGGTACCGCCGAGTCACATCGCTGGGGGCTGCCGGGGGCGTGTCCCTCTGCCTCCCGGGTCTGGCTGGGGAGGCGGCACCCCGCTTACCCCTCGGGGAGCCCAGCCCGTGTGTGTGGGACCGCGGGGCTCGGGTGACTCTAGCTGAGACCCTCTCTGGGGGCTGTGGCCTTGCCCGGCGGTGGGGCTCGCACCAGCTGCCCCAGGGGCCCATCGGCTCTGTGTCCCAGCATCCTAATGGATGCCACCCTCCTTCAGGGAGCCGCTCTGCACCCCACATCCTGCTTCTGTGCAGGGGCTCCCCGTCTTCCTACAAATGGGCACTCGGGGCGCTCACTGCTGCAGGCAGCCTGGCCCTGGGGAGGGGGTTTGCACGAAGGACTTTGGCCTGCCAGCGGTCAGGCTCATGAAGGTCTCCCGTGCCTGGGGCCTTGGCATCCCAGCATCCCCGAGCCTTGGGAGCCGCAGGGGGGGTGTGGGGTGGGGTCAAGAGATGGGCACTTTATGGGAGACAAAGGGGGAAAGAGGAGGAGCTGGCGAGGGTGGAGGTGGGGTCCGAGGGAGGGAAATCTTGGATCAGAACGGAGCCCGTCTCCTGTATGTGTTCTGATAGCGACTCTGGGGCCTGGGAAGTAAGCGAGAGTCTTGAAGGGTGAAGCCA
>NW_006289087.1:1465625-1466311 GCF_000327345.1 Myotis davidii
GAACCGGAGCAGACAGATGGGGCGTAGAACCTGATCGGAGAGCCTCAGTTTCCTTGTCTGTAAAATGGGAGTAACAGTCCTCGGCTCACAGGATTGTGCTGAGGGTTAAATGAAACCCTCCACATCACGGGCCACGCGTGCTGTCCCTCTCCTAGCGTTAGTTATCATAATAGACCCCCAGTAACAAAGCCAGGGTCCTGCTCCACGGGGCTCCCGTTCTGACTCGGCCCCGTGTGCTGGGCCCTGGCACGCCCGCCTCCCCGCAGCATCCTGAAGGACTTCAACGCCTGCAAGTGCCAGGGCCTGCGGTGCAAAGGGGAGCCCCAGCCCTCGTCCTGCAGCAAAGAGCTCGGCATCTCCCAGTGGACGGTCACCTTCGCCGCCTACCCCGAGGACATCTGCTGGTGAGCCCCAGGCCCGCGGGCCGCATCCCGTGCTCAGGAGCCGCACGTGTCTCGTGGCTACGGTGTCGGACAGCGCAGCCTGGGGTCAAGGGTCACCTGCTTGGTTAGCCTGGGGACGCATTAAAAGTAAAAAACAAAAAAAACCCCAAACCAAAACAAAAAAGGTTGAGCCCTAGCAGACTGCAGGGTCCCGGGTTCGATTCCCGGTCAAGGGCAGGGACCTGGGTGGCGGGCACATCCCCAGTGGGGGGCGTGCAGGAGGCAGCCGATCGATGTTTCTCT
>NW_006289087.1:1467208-1467749 GCF_000327345.1 Myotis davidii
CACAGCTCCTGAATCTCAGAGGGAAGGCTGGAGTGGGTGGGTGGGACTAGCTCAGCCGGGGGCAAACTACGGCGCGCGGGCTGGATCCGGCCCGTTTGAAATGAATAAAACTAAAAATAAAAAAGACCGTATCCTCTTATGTAATGATGTTTACTTTGAATTTATATTAGTTCACACAAACACTCCATCCATGCTTTTGTTCCGGCCCTCCGGTCCAGTTTAAGAACCCATTGTGGCCCTCGAGTCACAAAGTTTGCCCACCCCTGCTCTAGATGCTAAAATATTATGAGTTCAACAGTTAGCGGAGAATAACTTCTAGCTCCTCGGAGCTCATCAGGCCCCAAACTTTGACCTTCCAGGGGCTGAGGGTCAGTGCAGAGAACCCGTCTGTACTCCCAGGCCGGCATGAGCCCTACGCCAGAGCCCCCAGGCTAGTCCCGTGGTCGGCAAACTGCGGCTCGCGAGCCACCTGCGGCTCTTTGGCCCCTTGAGTGTGGCTCTTCCTAAGCCTTAGGAGTACCCTAATTAAGTTAATAACAAT
>NW_006289087.1:1468434-1471753 GCF_000327345.1 Myotis davidii
ATACATATTCATAATGAATATATGTGCATATATAATTACATATATGGAGTCAACCTACATATTCATCAGTAGGTGTTACTCGAGTTGAATGAAGTATATTTGGTCTGAGAGCATGTTCAGCACCCATTAAAAGTTGCATAGCCCTAACTGGTGTGGCTCAGTGGATAGAGCGTCGGCCTGCAGACTGAAAGGTCCCAGGCTCGATTCCGGCCAAGGGCATGTACCTTGGTTGCGGGCACATCCCCAGCGGGAGGTGTGCAGGAGGCAGCTGATCGATGTTTCTCTCTCATCGATGTTTCTAACTCTCTATCCCTCTCCCTTCCTCTCTGTAAAAAATCAATAAAAGTGTATTAAAAAACACACAACCACTTCTCAGTGGATAAAGTCCCAAATTTAAAAAAAAAAATTGCATAGACTTGGTGGCGGGGACTGGGGGCTTGTGAGGAGAGCAGGATGTAAACTGTCTCTGAGCAGTGGCTACAGCGACGCGCCAGGGATGCGGGTGCCTCGGGGAGGGGGCGGGCAAGGAGGAGAAGAGCTGCCTGGGTCGGGTGGCAGCGCCGTGGATGGTTTCTTGTACATTTCAGGTTTTAATCATCTTGTCCTTGAATTATATGTGAAATTGGGCTTCACTCTAAATACAAACAGAAGGGGTTGTTGTCTATTCAGCCAACAGAGTGGACTAGCTCCCCTGTACCAGGGACAGCGTTGGTTCTGGGGGGTGAGGAGGACGAAACCCCAGCCCCAGGAGGTTGTGGTCTCAACCCGCCCCCCCTGCCCCCCACCCCCCGGGGCCATGTTTTCCAGGACCCAATCATCAGCCAGTTCTTCCCCACCCTCCTCCTGTGGTCCTTCTCCGCCCTGCTGCCCACCATCGTCTACTACTCCACGCTGCTGGAGTCTCACTGGACCAAGTGAGTGCCAGGCGGGCGGGCGCTGACCCCGTGCCCTAGGGCAGCGGGCACACGGCTCCCTGGGGACCCCTGGGCTGGGATGTTCACCTCTGACTTCCTGCAGGTCTGGGGAGAACTGGATCATGATGACCAAGGTGTACATATTCCTGATCTTCATGGTGCTGATTCTGCCCTCCCTGGGCCTCACCAGGTACGCGTGGCCGCCTCCTGCTCTCAATTCAGAATCAGGGTCATAGCTGGAGAGTGCTGTCCCCAGGAGAATTCTACTACTCCACGCTGCTGGAGTCTCACTGGACCAAGTGAGTGCCAGGCGGGCGGGCGCTGACCCCGTGCCCTAGGGCAGCGGGCACACGGCTCCCTGGGGACCCCGGGGACCCCGGGGCTGGGATGCTCACCTCTGACTTCCTGCAGGTCTGGGGAAAACCGGATCATGATGACCAAGGTGTACATATTCCTGATCTTCATGGTGCTGATTCTGCCCTCCCTGGGCCTCACCAGGTACGCGTGGCCGCCTCCTGCTCTCAATTCAGAATCAGGGTCATAGCTGGAGAGTGCTGTCCCCAGGAGAATGGAACCTTTTTAAAAAATATATATATATATATATATATACATTTACATTTACATTTACATTTACATGTATACATATATTTATGCTTGTTTCTCACTTTATATATTTAATGTGTTTTTTATTGATTTCAGAGAGGAAAGGAGAGGGAGAGAGAGAGAAACATCAGTGATGAGAGAGAAGCATTGATGGGCTGCCTCCTGCACGCCCCACATTGGGGATGGAGCCCGCAACTCGGGCATGTGCCCTGACTGGGACTCGAACCATGATCTCCTGGTTCATAGGCTGATGCTCAACCACTGAGCCACACCAGCCGGGCCGGAAATGGTTTTGGAGTGGATGCATACCTACCCCTGACAACATTTAAGCCTGTCACACCCACCTGGAGGGCAGTTGTGCTGCCCATTGATTCTCCTGGAGATTGGATCTCTCTACGTTTGAAAACAAATTTATCACAATGGCTGTCCACTTAGGGGGAAGGACGGTTCTGTTACAGTAGGCCCTGGTGTGTCGCACGGCAGCAAGCGGCATTTTAAAGGATAAACGTGGATCTGGAGATGCGGCCTGTTTTTAGAAGAAGAGGAGAAAGAACATCTGTGTTGTGGTCACGAGGCGCGTCGGGAGTCGGTTCTGACGGGATCCGTTTGTCTTTCAGCCTTGACGTTTTCTTCCGCTGGCTCTTTGACAAGTCTTCCCCGGACACCTCTATCCGGTTGGAGTGAGTATCAGCCGGGCGCGCGGAGGTGATGGAGCCAGGGTCCCGAGTAAATGTCCCCCGGGGCTCGGGCTGCGCTGCGGGGAGGGTGGTCCCCGTTTCAGAACAGACCACTTCCTCCCGGAGACCCCAGGGCCTGGGCCTTGCCCAGTCCCCGACCCGGTTCCGGCTGGGGAGGCGGCTGCGCAGAGCCTTCGGCCACATCAGGGGAGCCGGCCCATTCTGTGCCACGTGTGCAAAACATGTGGTTCATTGCTTTTAGGCCAGGACTCAATTAGTCACAGCCTCATTCGGTCTCTGAAACTTATTTACCGAGACCTGAGCCGCTGGGGAGGAGGAGCTGCTGGGCCTCCGTGGTGCCAGGGGGCAGGAGTGGAGTAATAATTAACGTCGCAGCCAGAACGAGTTGTCTGGACTGTGGGTTATCTTTGCCAGGAGAACGGAGTCCAACTCATGTCTGACGTGGGTCCTTGTTAGCATTTCCAGCTCGCACCACACCCACTTCACAGTAACACTTATTACTTAACAAGGCACTGTGCTCAGTGCTGGATTCTTGGTCTCCTTTCGCCTTCACAGCCACTAGCAGTAGGGCGTGTCATTATCCCCACTTTACAGATGAGAAGACTGAGGCCCAGAGATGTTGAATAACTTGCCCAAGGCTACCCAGCGAGTTAGGACATGGAGCTGGGATGTGACCTCAGCCCGGATGGCACTGGACTTTAGGTCCTGAAATAGGCTCATAGGCCCACGGTGGATTTTCCCAAAGAGATATTTATAGGGACGGCTGGCTACGATTTCCTTTTTTATCTTTTATTTGTTTTCCATCACATGGAAGGGGTGAGTTATTATTATTATTATTTTTGTAATCCTCACCCGAGGATATTTTCCCATTGATTTTTTTTTTTTTTTTTTAGGAAGAGAGAGTGAAAGATAGAGAGAAACACCGATGTGAGAGAAGCACATTGATTGGTTGCCTCCTTGAGCTCCTTGAGGGCAGGGGCAGGGCCTTTGTTTCCCTCCCAGCGCCTGGCACAGCGCCTGGCACACGTGGGTACTGCACACGCACCCACCGGGGCCTTGGGTCCCGGCTCGCGTGACTCACCCCCCACACCCCCTGCCCGGTGC
>NW_006289087.1:1471999-1477627 GCF_000327345.1 Myotis davidii
GCAGGGGCAGGGCCTTTGTTTCCCTCCCACCGCCTGGCACAGCGCCTGGCACACACGTGGGTTGCACACGCACCCACCGGGGCCTTGGGTCCCGGCTCGCGTGACTCACCCCCCAACCCCCTTGCCCGGTCCCCAGGTGCGTCTTCCTGCCGGACCAGGGCGCCTTCTTTGTGAACTACGTCATCGCCTCGGCCTTCATCGGCACCGGCATGGAGCTGCTGCGGCTGCCCGGCCTCATCCTCTCCACCTTCCCCCTTCCTGCCGGACCAGGGCGCCTTCTTTGTGAACTACGTCATCGCCTCGGCCTTCATCGGCACCGGCATGGAGCTGCTGCGGCTGCCCGGCCTCATCCTCTCCACCTTCCCCTGCTTTGTTTCTTGAGAAAAAAAATCACCATGTTAGCCAAGAGATTTTTACATTAAAAAAAAATTTATTTTAAATTGATTTCAGAGAGGAAGGGAGAGGGAGAGAGAGAGAGAAACATCAATGATGAGAGAATCATTGATTGGCTGCTTCCTGTACGCAGCTGACTGGGATCAAGCCTGCAACCTGGGCCTGTGCCCTTGATGGGAATTGAAGCCTTCAGTCTGCAGGCCGACGCTCTATCCACTGAGCCACACCAGCAGGGCTGGATTTTCCCATTTTAACCAGTCTCATCACACACACACACACACACACACACACACACACACACACCCCTAACATCAGCACGTCACTCATTGGGGGGCATCCATGTGCCTAAGCCCTTAAGATGATCACAGTTGTCAATGCGTTTGGGGTGTGTGGCATGGTCCCCTAAGTGGCTAACACGGGTTCTCTTTCATTTCCCTTTGCCGTGTGGGCACCCTGAGAGGGAAGGCAGAGCCCTCTGAGACGGGCCTGCTGGTACCTTACGTGGCAGATGCACAGCCTAAGCAGCAGGCAGGTTGGGAGCCCAGGACACAGGCCAGGACGGGCAGAGCTGATGTTGCATCTGATGCCAGAGTCCGTAGGGATCACTGCCCCCCCGGGGCTTGGGGGCCTGCTGGGGAGACATGGTAAAAACAAAGGTGACACGAGGGAAGCATGAGTCACTGCACCGTGGAGGTCTGGGGTGCATGGAGTGCAGCTGGAGAAGGCTGGTGGAGGGAGGAAAAGGACCTCACCCCCGGCCGGTGTAGCTCAGTGGTTGAGCATTAACCTATGAATCAGGAGGTCACGGTTCGATTCCCCATCACATCCCCAGGTTGTGGGCTCGATCCCCAGAAGGGGGCGTGCAGGAGGCAGCCGATCCATGATTCTCATCACTGATGTTGCTATCTCTCCTCTCCCTTTTTCTCTGAAATCAATTAAAAACATTTTTTTTTTTTAAGAAAAAGGACCTTAAGAGGTGGGGGAGCTGTGCGTCTCCCATTTCCAAAGTCCTTCTCACCTGTTTGCCCTCTCCACCTGGAGCCATCGAGGGGCTTGGGGCCCAGCAGGCCTGGCAGCACCTCACTACCTCCTCCTCCTCCTCCCAGAACCAGGCCTTCGAGTTTGAGTTCGGAGCCATGTACGCGTGGATGCTGTGCGTCTTCACCGTCATCATGGCCTACAGCATCACCTGCCCCATCATCGCGCCATTCGGTGAGTGGCCCTGAGGCCCGTCCAGGGTCGGGGTGGGGGCTGCCTCCACCAAGCACCCCAAGACGGCCGTCACGGGGCATTCTGGAGCCCCACAAACAGAGGACCTCTTGAAGCCACAAGAGCCACCCGCTGTCAAGGAGCCACGGGTGACACCAGATTTAATTCACTTCTCATGAGTCCCTCCCACCGGCCTTCCCAACTGTGGCCTCACTCAGCGCTTCTCCTGGTCTGAGCTCCGCCAGCTGACCACTTCGCTCTTTTTAAAAATATATATATATATTTTATTGATTTTTTTACAGAGAGGAAGGGAGAGGGATAGAGAGTTAGAAACATCGATGAGAGAGATTAAATTTACTTTTTAAATATGTTTTTATTGATTTTGGAGAGAAGAAGGGAGAGGGAGAGGGAGATAGAAGCATCAATGATGAAGGAATCATGGATCGGCTGCCTCTTGCAAGCCCCCTCCTGGGGATCAAGTCCGCAACCTGGGCATGTGCCCTGAATGGGAATCGAACCAGTGACCTCCTGGTTCATAGGCTGATGCTCAACCACTGAGCCACATGGACTAGGCTGACCACTCTCTTCTTGGTCGATTCTTGAAGACACTAAGGCAGTAACGATCCAGGTTCTCATGTGTACAGTCACCTTCTCACTCCCCACCGGTGATCACGCCATCCAACAAGCCAGCGTCACAGATGAAGCACTCGCTACCTGTCGGTGAGGGTAGGGTGAGGATTCGAACGTGGAACGGCTCGACTTTAAAGGTCAAGGTCTTGCAACTAAAATAAAACATCAGGAACTGGCTGACAGGTGGAAGACTCTAGAAGGAAACACAGCACTCAGGATCCTGTTGGCAGTGAGAGCTGAGGTTGTAGGGGTGGGGCGGGGGTAGGAGGAAGTTGTAGTTTTCCCTGTTTGGCTCTCTTGTACTGTTTTTAAAGTATAGGATTACTCTTTCAAAACAAAGCAAAACCAGCCCAGCCGGTGGGGCTCCGTGATTGAGCGTTGACCTATGAACCAGGAGGTCACGGTTCGATTCCCGGTCGGGGCACATGCCCGGGTTGCGGGCTCCATCCCCAGTGTGGGGCGTTCAGGCGGCAGCCGATCCATGATTCTCTCTCATCACTGATGTTTCTCTCTCTCTCCCCCTCTCCCTTCCTCTCTGCAATCAATGAAAATATATTTAAAAAAACAGCAAGACCAAAACATGTTGAAGAACCTGCCATAAAAGGCGGTGTGATGCCCCTGGGTTAGGAGCCTTGAGCACCCATTGGCCGAGGGCAGGAGGTCACTTGGGTGGGAGAAGGAAAGGAGGGTGGGGGCGTTGAGGGGTCTGGGGTGCTCGGCCTGAGAGGGGGCTGTGCATGTAAAATAGCCTTTTTCCCCGAAGCGATGCTGGAGGGGAGAGGGAGGAGGGGAGGGGAGGGTCTAGGAACACATACGTTTTGCCCCCCTTCTGGTTCACGTGGCCCAACAGCTGCCCCAGTTCCAGCTACAGCCCCCACTCCTCCCCCGTGGCCCCGCTGGGCCTCCGGCTCACAGCACCCCCCCCTCACAGGCCTCATCTACATCCTGCTCAAGCACATGGTGGACCGGCACAACCTCTGCTTTGCCTACCTCCCGGCCAAGCTGGAGAAGGGGATCCACTTCGAGGCCGTGCACCAGGCCCTGGCCGCCCCCATCCTGTGCCTCTTCTGGCTCTTCTTCTTCTCCTTCCTGCGCCTGGGTGAGGCCCCTTATGACCCGACGGGGGAGGCAGCCCTGGCCTCACATCTCCATATCCTACCCCCCAGTCAAATCCCTCGCCGCTTTAACAGCATCAACTCAGTGTCCAATCAGAATGTGATCCCCCTCTAGAGGGCTGGCTGGTTATCCAATCAGAATGTGGCACCCAGGGTGAAGGTTGGCTGGGTGTCCAATCAGAATGTGGCCCCCCAGGGAGGGCTGGCTGGTTATCCAATCAGAATGTGGCGCCCAGGGTGAGGGCTGGCTGGGTGTCCAATCAGAATGTGGCATCCAGGGTGAAGGTTGGCTGGGTGTCCAATCACAGTGTGGCACCCACGAAGGTTGGCTGGTTATCCAATCAGAATGTGGCGCCCAGGGTGAAGGCTGGCTGGGTGTCCAATCACAATGTGGCACCCAGGGTGCAGGCTGGTAAGGCTGGCTGGTTATCCGATCAGAATGTGGCATCCAGGGTGAAGGTTGGCTGGGTGTCCAATCACAATGTGGCACCCAGGGTGAAGGCTGGCTGGTTATCCAATCAGAATGTGGCGCCCAGGGTGAAGGCTGGCTGGGTGTCCAATCAGAATGTGGCGCCCAGGGTGAAGGCTGGCTGGGTGTCCAATCAGAATGTGGCGCCCAGGGTGAGGGCTGGTTGGGTGCCACTCAGCCACCTAAACCAGCCCAAGCTGGAGGTAACAGGTGAAGGCGGGTGGGCTGCCCCAGGCTGCCCGAGAGAGGATGGCCCCTCCACCTGCAGTGTGAGAGGCTGAGCCCGGGGAGAGGGGAGGCGGGCCCAGGCGGGTCCCCTCACACCTCACCGAGGGGACGTGCAGGAGGGAAAACCAACGCTCCTGGGAAAAAGGAAAAGGCAGGGGAGATGTGTGACTGCCCCAGTCGGGGGGGTGGGGGGGTGGATGGGGGGGCTCCACTACCTAATCTGGACCGAGGCTGCAAGGAACTGCCCCAGCAGGAAGCTGGCAGGTGCCATGGTGTCCCAGCTGCTTGAGGGCGGGGAGAGGGGCGGTGCCTTCTCTTTATGTTCTGCCCCAGAGAGAAGTCACCTGCCCAGGTGCGGGCCCCTCCCCAGCAGGGTGAGGGTGAATGGCGTCCCTTTGTCCCCAGGTCTGACGGCCCCTGCCACCCTGTTCAACTTCCTGGTCCTGCTGCTCACCATCCTGGTTTGCCTGGGCTACACCTGCTTTGGATGCTTCAAGCACCTCAGCCCTCTGAACTACAAGGTAAAGGGCGCCTCCCCCGTCGCCCCCAGCCAGCCAGGACCTGGGCCGAGATGTGGGTCCGCTCCCCACCCCTCCTCCACCCACTCACACATCAACAACTTCTCCAGGTTTTACTAGCTGGGTGCAAGGTGAGGCTTCCCTCCCCACCCCTTCCCTGCCCCCTGCACTGCCCCCCTGCCCCATGGCCGCCCCTCCCCACTCCCCCATGTCGCCTGGTGCCCGCTGGCACTGTTATTCTGGGTGTTAATAGTCCGCCTGTTTGGAGGGGGGTTGTTCAGGAAGATGGTTGTTGCTTCTCATTGGAAGTTTCTGCTGTTTCCTGCAGACGGAAGAGCCGGGGGCTGACAAGGGAAACGAGGCACTGGCCCATGTGCCCGCTCCGTACACGGTGAGTCACGCTCTCCCCCCGGACCCAGCCCCCGGGTCCCGGCAGGCAGGCTTCGATCATCTCGTGAAGAGAGAAGCCCCTCGACCCCGTGTGTCGGGCAGGCTGCTGAATTAATGTCACTTGAGAAGGAGTCCCAGGAGCCTCTGGAGCTCTAACCTGGGTCTGTGCAACCGCGTCCCCCACGGAGCCGAGAATCCGTTTGGCCAGGACCGGATGCCCATCGCCTGGGGTGTCAGATTCCTGCTCACTTTCCTTCTCTGCATTTTTAATGCCCGGAGAGCCGGGCCTTTCGTGAGTGAGGCTACATCGCCAGGCCCTGTGGTTGGTGAAGCTGATCTCCAGCTTCCAGCAGCACCTGCCCCGGTGGGTCCAACGGCGCCCAGACCGGCTCCCCGTGGAGTTTAGCGCGTGAACATGGTGCCTGCTGCACGCGGGCACCGGCTAGAGCAGCGGTTCTCAACCTTCTGGCCCTTTAAATACAGTTCCTCATGTGGTGACCCAACCATAACATTATTTTCGTTGCTACTCCATCACTGTCATGTTGCTACTGTGATGAAACGTCATGTAAATATCTGATAGGCAGGATGGTCTTCGGCGACCCCTGTGCAAGGGTCGTGTGACCGCCAAAGGGGGTGCGACCCACAGGTTGAGAAACGCTGCTCTCATGGAAGGACC